>NW_028317900.1:10320681-10631818 GCF_062004578.1 Staurois parvus | reverse complement strand
GCATGGCTCACGTGTTCAATCTGGTTGTCAAGCGGTTCCTAAAATCCACCATCCCACTGCAAGACATCCTTAAAATGTCACGTAAACTTTGCATGCATTTCAGCCATTCCTACACCGCAAAGCACACCCTCCTTGAGCTGCAGTGGCAGAACGGAATTCCACAGCATCGCCTGATCTGCGACGTTGCAACAAGGTGGAATTCAACCCTACACATGTTAGACCGCCTTTACGAACAGCGAAAGGCCATCACCGATTTCCTGATGTTACACGCGGATAAAGGTACTCCCCTGTGTAACTTCGATGTCAGCCATTGGCAGCTCATGCGTGACACCTGCCGCTTGCTCAGGCCCTTTGAGGAGGCCACGCTATTCGTGAGTCGGCAGGACTATGGGATGAACGACGTCATTCCTCTGTTGCACGTCCTGGAACAAACGCTTAACAATGGCTGGTCAGGGTGCGGTAGACGTGGCGCACAGATCTCAACGCCACATGACCCCTGTGGGGGCAGGACAGGAAGAAGAGGAGGAGGTAGAGGAGGACATTGGTGCTCAGGAATTATTGAGTGAAATGGGTGGTTTTTCCACTCAGCGGACAGGAGTGGAGGAGCAGGAGCATCTGGTAGAGGAGGAGGAGACAGAGGACCCAGACGCACCGTGGCAGTATGCTGTGGAGATGGAGGCAGGGAGTCCCTCGCATTCCTTGGCACAAATGGCCCATAGCATGCTCGGTTGCTTGCGTAGCGACAGCCGAATAATAACCATCAGACAGAGGGATGACTTTTGGCTGTCCACCTTGTTGGACCCTCGCTACCGTTCAAAAATGGTGGCCTTTTTCACACCTGCTGAGAGGGAGGCCAAAATAACGTACTATAAAAACCACCTATGTAGTCAGTTGGTCTCTGCCTTTCTGCGCCAACGTCTATCCTCAGACACTGTGGGCCCTGTGCGCTCGCGTTCCCGCAGCCATGGCAGCAGGGGAGGGGTGGGGTGGTAGGAGCAGTGGCAGCTCCACCAGCAGCGGCTGCCTCAGTCTGCAGTCGATGATGAGTAGCTTTCTTCACCAGCGCAGTGAGGAAACTACTAACCAGCCGCAGCAGCAGCAGCATCAGGTGGACCTGGAGCAGGACCTCAAACAACAGGCTTGGGCCTACTTGGACAGCACCCTGCCAACCGAGGTAGACAATCCCCTTGACTACTGGGCAACGAAACTTGACCTTTGGCCCCAACTAGCTGAATTTGCCCTTGAAAGGCTGTCATGCCCGGCCAGTAGCGTGGCATCGGAGTGCGTGTTTAGTGCGGCAGGAGGTATTGTAACTCCGCGGAAGACACGACTGTCCACCCAAAGTGTGGAGAGACTCACGTTTGTGAAAATGAATCAGGCGTGGATTAGTCTGGATTTCAAACCACCAGTTCCTGACACAACTGACTAAATTCGCCATGAATCATGCCCCAAACATGTACCACTTTCAGGTCTCCTCACACTGCTGGTGTGTTCCATTTTTTGTCATAGGGTGCTGGCAGATTACGGGCCTCCCATTGCTGCTGCCAGGCCCGTAATCTGCCATGGGCCCCTGTACCGCCTCCTCATGCTGCTGCCAGGTCCACAGTGTCTCATGGGTCCCTGTACGGCCTCCCATTGCTGCTGTCTCCATCGCCACACTCTGCCATGTGCCACTTTCAGGTCTCCTCACACTGCTGGTGTGTTCCATTTTTTGTCATAGGGTGCTGGCAGATTACAGGCCTCCCATTGCTGCTGCCAGGCCCGTAATCTGCCATGGGCCCCAGTACCGCCTCCTCATGCTGCTGCCAGGTCCACAGTGTCTCATGGGTCCCTGTACGGCCTCCCATTGCTGCTGTCTCCATCGCCACACTCTGCCATGTGCCACTTTCAGGTCTCCTCACACTGCTGGTGTGTTCCATTTTGTCATAGGGTGCTGGCAGATTACGGGCCTCCCATTGCTGCTGCCAGGCCCGTAATCTGCCATGGGCCCCCGTACCGCCTCCTCATGCTGCTGCCAGGTCCAGAGTCTCTCATGGGTCCCTTTACGGCCTCCCATTGCTGCTGTCTCCATCGCCACACTCTGCCATGTGCCACTTTCAGGTCTCCTCACACTGCTGGTGTGTTCCATTTTGTCATAGGGTGCTGGCAGATTACGGGCCTCCCATTGCTGCTGCCAGGCCCGTAATCTGCCATGGGCCCCAGTACCGCCTCCTCATGCTGCTGCCAGGTCCACAGTGTCTCATGGGTCCCTGTACGGCCTCCCATTGCTGCTGTCTCCATCGCCACACTCTGCCATGTGCCACTTTCAGGTCTCCTCACACTGCTGGTGTGTTCCATTTTTTGTCATAGGGTGCTGGCAGATTACAGGCCTCCCATTGCTGCTGCCAGGCCCGTAATCTGCCATGGGCCCCAGTACCGCCTCCTCATGCTGCTGCCAGGTCCACAGTGTCTCATGGGTCCCTGTACGGCCTCCCATTGCTGCTGTCTCCATCGCCACACTCTGCCATGTGCCACTTTCAGGTCTCCTCACACTGCTGGTGTGTTCCATTTTGTCATAGGGTGCTGGCAGATTACGGGCCTCCCATTGCTGCTGCCAGGCCTGTAATCTGCCATGGGCCCCAGTACCGCCTCCTCATGCTGCTGCCAGGTCCACAGTGTCTCATGGGTCCCTGTACGGCCTCCCATTGCTGCTGTCTCCATCGCCACACTCTGCCATGTGCCACTTTCAGGTCTCCTCACACTGCTGGTGTGTTCCATTTTGTCATAGGGTGCTGGCAGATTACGGGCCTCCCATTGCTGCTGCCAGGCCCGTAATCTGCCATGGGCCCCAGTACTGCCTCCTCATGCTGCTGCCAGGTCCACAGTGTCTCATGGGTCCCTGTACGGCCTCCCATTGCTGCTGTCTCCATCGCCACACTCTGCCATGTGCCACTTTCAGGTCTCCTCACACTGCTGGTGTGTTCCATTTTTTGCCATAGGGTGCTGGCAGATTACGGGCCTCCCATTGCTGCTGCCAGGCCCGTAATCTGCCATGGGCCCCTGTACTGCCTCTTCATGCTGCTGCCAGGTCCAGAGTCTCTCATGGGTCCCTGTACGACCTCCCATTGCTGCTGTCTCCATCGCCACACTCTGCCATGTGCCACTTTCAGGTCTCCTCACACTGCTGGTGTGTTCCATTTTTTGTCATAGGGTGCTGGCAGATTACGGGCCTCCCATTGCTGCTGCCAGGCCTGTAATCTGCCATGAGCCCCTGTACCGCCTCTTCATGCTGCTGCCAGGTCCAGAGTGTCTCATGGGTCCCTGTACGGCCTCCCATTGCTGCTGTCTCCATCGCCACACTCTGCCATGTGCCACTTTCAGGTCTCCTCACACTGCTGGTGTGTTCCATTTTGTCATAGGGTGCTGGCAGATTACGGGCCTCCCATTGCTGCTGCCAGGCCCGTAATCTGCCATGGGCCCCCGTACCGCCTCCTCATGCTGCTGCCAGGTCCAGAGTCTCTCATGGGTCCCTGTACGGCCTCCCATTGCTGCTGTCTCCATCGCCACACTCTGCCATGTGCCACTTTCAGGTCTCCTCACACTGCTGGTGTGTTCCATTTTTTGTCATAGGGTGCTGGCAGATTACAGGCCTCCCATTGCTGCTGCCAGGCCCGTAATCTGCCATGGGCCCCCGTACCACCTCCTCATGCTGCTGCCAGGTCCAGAGTCTCTCATGGGTCCCTGTACGGCCTCCCATTGCTGCTGTCTCCATCGCCACACTCTGCCATGTGCCACTTTCAGGTCTCCTCACACTGCTGGTGTGTTCCATTTTTTGTCATAGGGTGCTGGCAGATTACGGGCATCCCATTGCTGCTGCCAGGCCCGTAATCTGCCATGGGCCCCTGTACCGCCTCCTCATGCTGCTGCCAGGTCCACAGTGTCTCATGGGTCCCTGTACGGCCTCCCATTGCTGCTGTCTCCATCGCCACACTCTGACATGTGCCACTTTCAGGTCTCCTCACACTGCTGGTGTGTTCCATTTTTTGTCATAGGGTGCTGGCAGATTACGGGCCTCCCATTGCTGCTGCCTGGCCTGTAATCTGCCATGGGCCCCTGTACCGCCTCTTCATGCTGCTGCCATGTCCAGCGTGTCTCATGGGTCCCTGTACGGCCTCCCATTGCTGCTGTCTCCATCGCCACACTCTGCCATGTGCCACTTTCAGGTCTCCTCACACTGCTGGTGTGTTCCATTTTTTGTCATAGGGTGCTGGCAGATTACGGGCCTCCCATTGCTGCTGCCAGGCCCGTAATCTGCCATGGGCCCCAGTACCGCCTCTTCATGCTGCTGCCAGGTCCAGAGTCTCTCATGGGTCCCTGTACGGCCTCCCATTGCTGCTGTCTCCATCGCCACACTCTGCCATGTGCCACTTTCAGGTCTCCTCACACTGCTGGTGTGTTCCATTTTGTCATAGGGTGCTGGCAGATTACGGGCCTCCCATTGCTGCTGCCAGGCCCGTAATCTGCCATGGGCCCCAGTACTGCCTCCTCATGCTGCTGCCAGGTCCACAGTGTCTCATGGGTCCCTGTACGGCCTCCCATTGCTGCTGTCTCCATCGCCACACTCTGCCATGTGCCACTTTCAGGTCTCCTCACACTGCTGGTGTGTTCCATTTTTTGCCATAGGGTGCTGGCAGATTACGGGCCTCCCATTGCTGCTGCCAGGCCCGTAATCTGCCATGGGCCCCTGTACTGCCTCTTCATGCTGCTGCCAGGTCCAGAGTCTCTCATGGGTCCCTGTACGACCTCCCATTGCTGCTGTCTCCATCGCCACACTCTGCCATGTGCCACTTTCAGGTCTCCTCACACTGCTGGTGTGTTCCATTTTTTGTCATAGGGTGCTGGCAGATTACGGGCCTCCCATTGCTGCTGCCAGGCCTGTAATCTGCCATGAGCCCCTGTACCGCCTCTTCATGCTGCTGCCAGGTCCAGAGTGTCTCATGGGTCCCTGTACGGCCTCCCATTGCTGCTGTCTCCATCGCCACACTCTGCCATGTGCCACTTTCAGGTCTCCTCACACTGCTGGTGTGTTCCATTTTGTCATAGGGTGCTGGCAGATTACGGGCCTCCCATTGCTGCTGCCAGGCCCGTAATCTGCCATGGGCCCCCGTACCGCCTCCTCATGCTGCTGCCAGGTCCAGAGTCTCTCATGGGTCCCTGTACGGCCTCCCATTGCTGCTGTCTCCATCGCCACACTCTGCCATGTGCCACTTTCAGGTCTCCTCACACTGCTGGTGTGTTCCATTTTTTGTCATAGGGTGCTGGCAGATTACAGGCCTCCCATTGCTGCTGCCAGGCCCGTAATCTGCCATGGGCCCCCGTACCACCTCCTCATGCTGCTGCCAGGTCCAGAGTCTCTCATGGGTCCCTGTACGGCCTCCCATTGCTGCTGTCTCCATCGCCACACTCTGCCATGTGCCACTTTCAGGTCTCCTCACACTGCTGGTGTGTTCCATTTTTTGTCATAGGGTGCTGGCAGATTACGGGCATCCCATTGCTGCTGCCAGGCCCGTAATCTGCCATGGGCCCCTGTACCGCCTCCTCATGCTGCTGCCAGGTCCACAGTGTCTCATGGGTCCCTGTACGGCCTCCCATTGCTGCTGTCTCCATCGCCACACTCTGACATGTGCCACTTTCAGGTCTCCTCACACTGCTGGTGTGTTCCATTTTTTGTCATAGGGTGCTGGCAGATTACGGGCCTCCCATTGCTGCTGCCTGGCCTGTAATCTGCCATGGGCCCCTGTACCGCCTCTTCATGCTGCTGCCATGTCCAGCGTGTCTCATGGGTCCCTGTACGGCCTCCCATTGCTGCTGTCTCCATCGCCACACTCTGCCATGTGCCACTTTCAGGTCTCCTCACACTGCTGGTGTGTTCCATTTTTTGTCATAGGGTGCTGGCAGATTACGGGCCTCCCATTGCTGCTGCCAGGCCCGTAATCTGCCATGGGCCCCTGTACCGCCTCTTCATGCTGCTGCCAGGTCCAGAGTCTCTCATGGGTCCCTGTACGGCCTCCCATTGCTGCTGTCTCCATCGCCACACTCTGCCATGTGCCACTTTCAGGTCTCCTCACACTGCTGGTGTGTTCCATTTTTTGTCATAGGGTGCTGGCAGATTACGGGCCTCCCATTGCTACTGCCAGGCCCGTAATCTGCCATGGGCCCCCGTACCGACTCCTCATGCTGTGACGTTGCAACAAGGTGGAATTCAACCCTACATATGTTAGACCGCCTTTACGAACAGCGAAAGGCCATCACAGATTCCTGATGTTACAAGCGGATAAAGGTACTCCCCTGTGTAACTTAGATGTCAGCCATTGGCAGCTCATGCGTGACACCTGCCGCTTGCTCAGGCCCTTTGAGGAGGCCACGCTATTCGTGAGTCGGCAGGACTATGGGATGAACAACGTCATTCCTCTGTTGCACGTCCTGGAACAAATGCTGTTAACAATGGCTGGTCAGGGTGCGGTAGACGTGGCGCACAGATCTCAACGCCACATGACCCCTGTGGGGGCAGGACAGGAAGAAGAGGAGGAGGTAGAGGAGGACATTGGTGCTCAGGAATTATTGAGTGAAATGGGTGGTTTTTCCACTCAGCGGACAGGAGTGGAGGAGCAGGAGCATCTGGTAGAGGAGGAGGAGGAGGAGACAGAGGACCCAGACGCACCGTGGCAGTATGCTGTGGAGATGGAGGCAGGGAGTCCCTCGCATTCCTTGGCACAAATGGCCCATAGCATGCTCGGTTGCTTGCGTAGCGACAGCCGAATAATAACCATCAGACAGAGGGATGACTTTTGGCTGTCCACCTTGTTGGACCCTCGCTACCGTTCAAAAATGGTGGCCTTTTTCACACCTGCTGAGAGGGAGGCCAAAATAACGTACTATAAAAACCACCTATGTAGTCAGTTGGTCTCTGCCTTTCTGCGCCAACGTCCATCCTCAGACACTGTGGGCCCTGTGCGCTCGCGTTCCGCTGCCATGGCAGCAGGGGAGGGGTGGGGTGGTAGGAGCAGTGGCAGCTCCACCAGCAGCGGCTGCCTCAGTCTGCAGTTGATGATGAGTAAAACTCATACAAATGAGCGCAGAGAGGCCACTCCAGGTGGAAACATGTGAACAGTTAATCATGAGCTCACCACTGCTGCCTTATTAATCATATGCATGATGAAGAGAACTGGAAAAAAAGGCGCTGTGGAAAATGCTCTCAGACAAGCACCTTAGTGGAGGTGCATCTTTATTGGGTGAGATAAAGTAGCAAGTATAATAAAATTAACCAGCCTGAAGTGGACAGTGTGATTCCAATGGACGGCCCGTCCGCTCTGAGGGGAGCTGAGATGAAAGAATGCTCCTGTCGGCTTCAAATCACGTGGTGTCAGCGTACCAGCGTCCTGGGTGGTGTCACCATGGCAAACGAAGGCAGTGTCCGGCGTTGGCTTCAGCTGGGAGCATATGTGGGGTTACCAAGACGACATGTTTCGCGCAGTTGCGCTTTGTCAAGTCTCCCTTGACAAAGCGCAACTGCGCGAAACATGTCGTCTTGGTAACCCCACATATGCTCCCAGCTGAAGCCAACGCCGGACACTGCCTTCGTTTGCCATGGTGACACCACCCAGGACGCTGGTACGCTGACACCACGTGATTTGAAGCCGACAGGAGCATTCTTTCATCTCAGCTCCCCTCAGAGCGGACGGGCCGTCCATTGGAATCACACTGTCCACTTCAGGCTGGTTAATTTTATTATACTTGCTACTTTATCTCACCCAATAAAGATGCACCTCCACTAAGGTGCTTGTCTGAGAGCATTTTCCACAGCGCCTTTTTTTCCAGTTCTCTTAGTCGATGATGAGTAGCTTTCTTCACCAGCGCAGTGAGGAAACTACTAACCAGCCGCAGCAGCAGCAGCATCAGGTGGACCTGGAGCAGGACCTCAAACAACAGGCTTGGGCCTACTTGGACAGCACCCTGCCAACCGAGGTAGACAATCCCCTTGACTACTGGGCAACGAAACTTGACCTTTGGCCCCAACTAGCTGAATTTGCCCTTGAAAGGCTGTCATGCCCGGCCAGTAGCGTGGCATCGGAGCGCGTGTTTAGTGCGGCAGGAGGTATTGTAACTCCGCGGAGGACACGACTGTCCACCCAAAGTGTGGAGAGCCTCACATTTGTGAAAATGAATCAGGCGTGGATTAGTCTGGATTTCAAACCACCAGTTCCTGACACAACTGACTAAATCCGCCATGAATCATGCCCCAAACATGTGCCACTTTCAGGTCTCCTCACACTGCTGGTGTGTTCCATTTTTTGTCATAGGGTGCTGGCAGATTACGGGCCTCCCATTGCTGCTGCCAGGCCCGTAATCTGCCATGGGCCCCCGTACCGCCTCCTCATGCTGCTGCCAGGTCCAGAGTCTCTCATGGGTCCTTGTACGGCCTCCCATTGCTGCTGTCTCCATCGCCACACTCTGCCATGTGCCACTTTCAGGTCTCCTCACACTGCTGGTGGGTTCCATTTTTGTCATAGGGTGCTGTATGGCCTCCCATTGCTGCTGCCTCCACCGCCACACTGTGGCTCCACACTCTGGTTTTGGCCCCGTGACTGCCCAAATGAGTGAAGTGTGCGGTGATTCTAAGATCAACGGCACTCATCTGCATGTCATACTGACTGACAGTATTATTTCTCTTCCCCAGCAGACTCCAAGGGCATTTAAATTAAAGGTACAGTGTTCTGCACTAATATGAAGGCTCTCTGAAGCCTAGAAACACCCTTTTATAAGTTAAATTCGCAGCGAATATATTCGCATCGAATCGAATTTATTCCTCGAATTCGCCGAATCAGCCGAATCGAATTTTTGAATACTTCGCTCATCTCTAGTGATGATGTTACAAGGCGCGGAATCACCCCAACCCTTGTGTGACGTGATCATACCGTAGGCCAGGTGCAATGCTTTGGCCAGTCACAGGGCGCAGTGTATTGTACGGCACAGCAGCGAATAGCCCACCAAACGCTCGTACCATTCATGTGTTCACCGAACACATGAACGGCCCATGTTCAAGTCAAACTTACGTTCGACTCGAACATGCATCCCATCATTACTCTCAGCCACAAGCCTAATCTATCTAGCCCTGTAAAGAAAAAAATCACTATACTTACCTGTACTGCAGCTCCAGTCCGGTCCCACGCTGAGCTGTCAGCAGCTTCAGTGTGCAAGAGTGTATAAGAGAGGCAGCTGACAATGGAAACCCATAGTAACTCTATGGGGGACGCCACTTCCCAGGCATTTCCAAGCTTGTGCACACATAGGGCACACTGGAGTCCAGACTGGAGTGGCGGCAGAACAGGTAAATATAGCATTTTAGAGGTTTAGAGTTAATTAGGTTTAGCCTTTACTTCCACTGTAAGTTACTAAAACTAGTAATAATTGAATGCAGATGCAATTATTTAATATGATGAAGAATAGATACATTTATATAGTCTTACAGACACAACCGGCCCTTTGAGGGCAACCATAATGCTGATGCGGCCCGCGATGAAATTGAATTTGACACGCCTGCTCCATACCATACAATGTGTGGCAAATCAGGGTGGATAACTAAGGGTAGCTCTATTTTATTGTAATGAAGTTGCCTTCTTGTAACATAAATCACCTATTCAGCAAACTTGTGGAATATTTCTTGGCATTACCATGGAGAGAAATGTTGTGTTTATCTTCCCTAGATAGGCTGCATTAATAGAAAAATGATTTGTTGAAGTTTCTATTATAAAAATGGAACACTGTAATATTTACATATTTTGTATATTTTAATATGTATATAGCTCAAACACACACATCTTACAAGCAAGAGCCCAGTTTCCACGGTGACCAAGAAAAGGGCTATTGTTTTGTTTTAAGCACGAGGTTTGCGCTTCTGAGCCTCTTCCATTTCCCATTTACTTGTCCAAAAATGTAGGCAGGCATCAATGTGCTGCACATAGAGCATGACTTCTTTCACCGGTTTGCAATTTGTGATTCTTGAAGCATGTGCCCCAGATACATGCTTGGGAGTTTAACCACTTGCCCTCCAGAGGATTTACCCCCCTTCCTGAACAGGCCATTCTTTGCGTTATGCTGTTAATTTAACTGACAATTGCGTGGTCATGCAACTCTGCACCCAAATAAAATTTACATACTTTTTTCCCCACAAATTGAGCTTTCTTTCGGTGGTAATGGATCGCCTGTGAATGTTTTATTTTTTGCGCTATAAGCAAAAACAATATTTTTGACATTTTGCTATTAAACATGTGTAGTAAAAAAATTTAAAAAATACAATGTCGTCATAAATTTAGGCCAAAATGTATTCTGTGGCGTCTTTGCTAAAAAAAAATCCCTATACGTGTAAATTAATTGGTTTACGTGAAAGTTATAGCATTTACAAATGGTGGTATATATACTGGGATTTTTTTTCTGCTAGTAATGGCAGCGATCAGCAACTTTTAGCAGGACCGCAGCGGACATTCTGACACTGGGGAAACTGACTTGGTGTCACTGAAACACCAGTGACACCAATACAGTGATCAGTGCTAACTAAAAAGCACTGACACTGTACTAATGGCACTGGGCAGGAAGGGGTTATTGTGAAGGGCGATCAAAGGGTTAACTGTGTGTTGGAAGTGTTTTATTAGGGAGTGGGGGTGTGTTCTTCACTGTAAGCACACTGATCGGGATGGCTGTACTGTGCACAGCCATCCCAACAGTGTGCTTGAGCTGACAGGAAGGAAGATTGTTTGTAAACAAAACAATGTTCCTCCCCATCGGAGATGCTCAGTAATCCCCGGGTGCCGCCGGACACGGTGATTGACACCCGCGGCTGCGAATGCCGCCCCCTACCCGGAAATGCAAAATCACATATATATACGTGATTCTGCACACAGGTGCCTCCCTGTAGCAGTAAATCTGCTATAGGGCAGTCCTTAAGAAGGATAATTCAGTGTTCCTCAACCTTTTTCCAGTCAAGGCACCCTTTAAAATGCTGCACAATCTCGAGGCATCCTTTAAGATTCTGCACAGTCTTAAGGCACCCATTACAACATTTAAAAAAAACTAAACAAATAGTTTTGCAGCAACATCCACATATGTAGAACACCCAATGTTAGAGGTGATTTATTCTTCCAAAGCAAATACACCTTTGCACATTGTTTCTCTTCTTCCTCAGTTTCTCTCCCTCACTCAGCTAATGTGACCCCAGTGCTGACAGAGAGGGGCAAGCACGGATGCTGTGTAGGTTGTCAGTGTCCTTCTTATCAACTGTATATAGAAAACAAAGAGAGGGCGCACAGGCCTTGTGCATTACCTTACAAAATGGGATTTATTAATAAATAGTAAAATACTCACAAAGAAATGTAAAATCAAATTAAAATGGAAAGCATGTCGCAAGGGATGCAGAGTGGTTCAGGAACCCCTGTGGGCGGTCTGGTGGGGGACTGTGAGCCTCTGGATAGCTGGTGGCTGACGCGTTTCGAGGTTGTACCTCTTCCTCAGAGCCAGTACAACCTCGAAACACGGCAACAAATAATTTTTCTATTAATGCAGCCTATCTAGGGAAGATAAACACAACATTTCTCTCCATGGTAATGCCAAGAAATATTCCACAAGTTTGCTGAATAGGTGATCTATGTTACAAGAAGGCAACTTCATTACAATAAAATAGAGCTACCCTTAGTTATCCACCCTGAATTCCCACACATTGTATGGTATTGAGCAGGCGTGTTGGTGCGATCACCCCTGGGCTGGCTACGCCCCCCCCCACAGTAACAACCAATCAGCATGGGAGAAACAGCCACATGACTTTCTGTCTCTCATTGATTAGTAGTGCCAGGCAGGGGGAGGACAGAGAGGTGGGGCAGAGGATCCGATTGCAGGGAGCAAGGGGGAAGTATAGTTAACACACTCACTGCAGTACTAGATCATACCCCGACTGCCATAGCCGGCGGTTGTCCGTGACGAAACAACAGTGTCCGTGACAAAAATTATTTTCCGTGATTCAGTCTGGGACAAAGAATGTCTGTGACAAAATGTCAAAAATCCATGAGAGTCCCAGGCAATCTGTGACTGTTGGCAACTTTAAGAATCAGCGGGACTCGGTGACTAACATGCTGAGGAGCCAATGGCGGCGCAGGTAGGGAGTGCGCGCGCACTCCCCCTACCCGGAAAAGCAAATCACGTATATATACGTGATTTTGTGCATCCCTGCCGCCCTGTTGCAGTACTTCAGCTTTAGGGTGGTTGAGAAGCGGTTAAATGAACATAAAAGTAAGTTACTGTTTTTGCCAAATGATATACAGCATACATTAAAAAAAAATACAAGAGGAAGTATCCCAATTAAGAAATGCAGAACTAGATGGATGGATGTTGAGGAAAGCTATGTCCTGACAAAGTCTTTCAGAAAGGCAAATCACATTAAAGCCATCAATATGCGTTTTACCTCACAGTCATTCCTGTAGAAGGATGCATAACTGCCAGAATGCACAGCAGTGGTGTACATCTTTGTCCCCCACTGATGTATGTGTTTTGGGGTACGATCTGCTCCTGGCCAAAGGAGAATTATACTGTTCATCTCACCTCCTAAAGGGACAATACCTTAGATTGTACTCCAACTAAAGGGCCCCAACTAAGCCAGCAAAAGAACCGATTTCCAGACTGTTTTATATTGTTTTATACTCAGGGTTTATCCTATTAATAATACTGGTTTTAAGGAGGCCTAACAGATCCGCATGCTTAAACCTAGACTCACTTGACTGAGGGCCTACAAGTGAGCTAGCCAGTTTGTTTCCTTGTTCATCTTTACAAGTCTCAATTGGGGAGTGATCTTCTAGTCAGAGGGCTACTGGTTATGCCTCTTAGTCTTGTGGGACGTACATGGCCATATTTTAAAGCATATTCACTGTACTGTATTGTCACTGTGAGGATTTAGTGTCTGTTGTATAACCACTAAACTATTGCATTGCCTTACCTTTTTATTGCTACCATTACAAACTAGTCATTTTTATTACAGTTGGTGTGCTTCTTTTTTGTGTGACTGCTGGAGAACTCCATGGCCAAGGTATTTTGATGGTGTCAGCAGGAGTGGGGCTCCAATAAGGCCAAGAAAAGAACAGAGGACCCAAATCTACCAGCCGTTCCTTCGGGGGTAGCACTAAACAAGTAATCACTTGTAAAACAGTTACAGTTTAATCATGTACGTTTCTATACACAAATTGCATAAAACATATTTTTAAAAAGTTATACTAAGGTTTTCATTCCTTGACACTTCCACCTCAAACCTTACAAATATATACATAAGTAGCCCCAATAATCCTGACTCTCTGTGGTGCTTTTGGAAGGATGTTTTTTGAAATTCACAAACAAACGCTACTAAAATACCACATAAGTTATTTTATGAAGTCCTGCGGTAATTTAGCAGTGAAAACATGCGGTAATTTAACTCCTGTGGTAGCTGGTGTATTTATTTACAGTAATAAAGGAGTGGGTGCCATCAGCTGTCTGTCAAGGTCCTACCTTTTCCCAGAGGTCTGTTACTCCATGTGCTGGCGTCCATCTTGGATTTCTGAAGAGCATGGTGGGAATCTTTTATGCCTTCAGGTCTCTGAGGTACATCCCCCAGAGGGGTGTGGCTGATTACATATAAGCCTGTGATCCGCACATGCTCTTTGCACTTGTGTCTTGTGTCCTTGTGTCGCTACTACTCTGTTCTGACTCTCGTTACTCTCCTGGAATCTGACTCGGCTTGTTACTCGACCATTCTTTGTGTTCTCCTTTGATCTGACCCTCCGTTGCTGATCACGGCCCGTGACCTGTGATTCTTGTCTGCTGTCCTGTACTGTTTTGTCTCATTGTTGTCGACCCGGCCTGCCCGTCTACTCTATTGTCTCTTCCACTAGCTACACGCCATTGGCGGCGGCCATTACTGCAGCTGGGGTGCCTCAGGGGCCACGACCTGGTTCCTGGCTGCGTCAAGTCCATCTCCACCATCAGGGGCCCTGGTGAAGGGCAGCCTGGGACTTAGACTCCGCGCCCTGAGGGACTTCGGTCTGTGGGTGGTGGTTGTCATCAGCCAGTGCCACATTGTTATTAGGCCTGCCTGTCCGTTCCTCAGCTCCTGCGCTGACACTGTCAGTGGGATTCCCTGCTGAGAGCTGAATGCAAACAAAAAAATTGCCAGCAATAAAAAATTATGGGAAAAAAGGGGGGCCCCCCCAATCCTTACCAGATCCGTATGTCAAGAGCTGTCTTTCGGCGGGAGCCTTCATTGGGAACGGACCTTTCTTTCCCCCTCTTTTTAGGGTCAGATGCTGGCATTCATTTTGATTGACATGGGGGACAATTTTTTAATAAAAGACTTGTCAAAAACAGTTGACCACCTGCTCCTTAACAACCATGTAGTTTATTGGTTGTTAAGGATGCCGGCCGCTGCTGGATCCTTAACTATTGCATGTCTAGAGCACTACTTATTTACTGCATGCATTTATTTATTTACTTCCTTTTGTGAATTGACTTAACTCCTGTTTTATGTGGTATTTACTGAGTGGTTTTGCTTTTTGTAGTGTAGTTTTTTTATAGTATAAACTACAGGATAGTTATAGTTAAGTGCAAGCTCAGGAAGGATTTAAAGCTCATGGTTTAAAGAGGTTCCATTGCGCTTCATGTAAACATAAATCCAGATGGAGACTGCATCACCTGAAGGGTAGTTATGCTAGTGCTGCAAGTGGGGAAGGGGGGTTTCCGAGAAGGGAAAACCCCATGGGCCAGCCAATGTGCAGCCATTATTGTTGGACTTTATTATGCTTTATTATGTCATATTATCACAGTCAACACTCATCACCAGCCAAATCTTTTTTTCCTTTTTTTTTTGAATAGATTGAGCAAAGGTAAATGTTCTGTTATCATTTTTAACACTGTCTGTGACATCATTGGGTAGATTCACCTTTAATTTTACCATAGTGACAGTAGGAAAATAAATGAGGCTAAAGTCAGCCATAGGTTATTTGATTTCCTTTTCTGCAACTATGAGTCAGTCTTGATGGGGAAATCTCTCCCTTGGAGCTTTTATGCTCTCCCCATGGGGAAGTGTGGGGTGGCGTGGAGGAGAGCAGCCCCCAGCGGACAAAAAACAGAGATTATTAATCATATGAAAAGTCTGACAGGACGAATGTACCAAAATAATACAGCAATCGATTTGGGTACATTCAGCCTGCCCAAAGATGGTTTAAATCTCAAGATTCAAACACTCTATGGCCAGCTTTACAATGTTTAGAATGTCCAGAAGGGACTGATAGCAATATAAACCTCCAAGGGATTCTAATCTTTCCTCACTGTACGTAAAGTGATTTATTGTTTTCATTGTACGTTTTTCATTTGTTAGAATGTATAAAGACAAAAATGTAGGGGAAAAGAACCTGGCAAGTGACCCTCCCTCCCACAATCTATCAGGACAAACTGTTTTGGCCACAGATGAGCTGTAAGGTAAATGACCATTGTGTGCTTCATATACTGTATATCTTCAAGTTCTAGACAAAAATAAAAACGCCAATCTCCTAAATTACTTTTGCATGTATATATATATATATATATATATATATATAAACACATTGAAATGAGAAATTGTTTTTAAAGGGCTCAGTACCATTTTATATTTGGCAGGACATTGGTAGGTTGAGTGACTCACTGGCTTACCATATATTTTAGGGTTGCTGGTGATAATATTCACCAAATGGAGTTCTGGGTCCTGCTTAGCTAAGCTGCATAGTAATTTTCCTTCCTATAAAATAATTGAAGAACATATTAAAGAATAAAGGAAAGGGTGTCACATCTTACAATGGTCTCGGTGTTGGTAGCAATTATTCTGACAAGAGATATGCTGATAGGTTAACTGGCACCTGCCTAAATTGGTCCTAGCATGTGTATGAATGAAAGTGCGTTAGGAATCTTAAATTGTAAGCTCCTTGAGGGTTAGGAACCAATGTGAATGTGCCATACTGTACATGTAAAGCTAAATAGACGGTGCTATATAAGTACCTGCAATAAATAAAACGTGCACTTAGGTAATAAGCAAAAAAACAAAATCCCCTTTTAGATGAGCCAGAACTTTCTTAGTAACTTTACAACATGCCTGGTGGCCATATACTGTACGCGTATCAGTCTGGCTTCTGTGTTTACAAGTGACAACTTGTCTCCCAATGTCTCCTACAGTTCTGATCTCCTGAGTGGCTCCCACTGAGATCAGAAGGGGGACAAGCGAGATTCAGGTGCCTGGGGTGCAGTGTCGTCATGGGCAGGAAGGAGACATTGTTTGGTAGGTTGCACCCTCTGTGATCTCCATTTTTCCCAGATGCCCGGAATCCAATGACCCTGCTGGATGATCTCCCTTCAAGTGAGAGAGGCAGAGCCGGCCGCCTACAATGTTTGGTACTAGAGTTGGCTGGGTGCATCAGCTTTATACAGCAACAAAAGTAAAAAAAAAAGAGTTCAGATCTGAGGAGGGGTGGAAGTGAGATGTGGATGGGAAATGCAATCTTTTCAAATTATTTGTAGACCTGAACAGGTATGTTAGAAATGTAAAGAGATGTTTTGCCCTAAAGACCAAATCTCCCAGTGCCAAGTAACCTCTTTGGAATAACCATCGAATATTAGCTTGATCAGTGAGGATCCTGCTCTTTCTATTCTCAAAAATTTATTTCTAAGAGGGAGCCTGTGAGGATTCAGATTTCACACTCAACTGGGAGAACATACTACATGAATGTGTTATAGAAACCAAGGAAATCATACACACTGACTTCAAACCTAGATCTACATTCTTTCCCCATTCAGTGAAAGGGAACGTCATCCCCACCTTTTATGAAGTAGTCTTTGAGGAGATTAAAAAGATTTGTGGAAATAAAAATATACACAATAGCAAAGATTGTCTGGATTCCGTGCAGAGAGAATGCCTAAAAGTAACCATGACCCACCTAAAAAATAGAGAGGACATAGTCATTAGACAAGCAGATAAAGGAGGTGGTCTGGTTATTCAAGATAAAGACACTTACGTTGCTGAGGCAATGAGACTACTAAGCGATCCCAGCACATATGAGAAGTTGTCCACTGATCCCCTCCCAGTATACAGGGAGACCCTGAACGAGCTGCTGGATGAATCCATGGAGAATAGAATGATATCCAAAAATGAATATCTATTTCTATTCAAACAACATCCTCTTACTCCTTACATCTATCATACACCTAAAATCGACAAAGATCCAACCAATCCCCCTGGCAGGTATTGATAGTATCACCAGCAACTTAGGTTGCTATATCGATCATTTTCTCAAGGATTTAGTCTTCGCATTACCATCTTTTGTCAAAGACTCAAAGTCTTTGTCAAAGGGCATATGCTGGACATACTGTCATCATTCACTTGGCATCCAGGCCTTAAGTGGCTCTCATTAGATGTTACCTCATTGTATACAATCCATTGAACACCATTATGGCTTGTTGGCTATCGCATACTTTCTGAGAAATAGTCAGTTACCTCCCATACAAGCTTTATTTCTTCAGAAAGCTATATATTTTACCCTTACACACAATTACTTCTCTGTCCCATTTGGTAAATTTTGCAGACTTAGGGGAACCTGCACTAACAAAATAGACTATGAAGCACATAGTGCTATTTTAAGGACTAAGTTCCTGGAGAAGGGATACAGTGAGGTACATATAGAGGAAGCCTAGCTAAAATATTGGGTTCAATATGATGAGCACTTGCTCAACAAGTCACCAAGGCTTGCCATTTCCAGAAGA
This sequence comes from Staurois parvus, assembly GCF_062004578.1. NCBI lineage: Eukaryota > Metazoa > Chordata > Amphibia > Anura > Ranidae > Staurois > Staurois parvus. The sequence continues at coordinate 10,613,986 of NW_028317900.1, read as the reverse complement.
CCTAAGACCAAGAATAAGTACCCCAATAATACATGTTCAGACCAGGTTAGGTTTACTACAAGATACAACACTAAGACTTTTGATATACAATGGATTTTCAAAAAACAACCTGGAAAATCCTCAAACAGGATCCCGTCTTGGGACAATGTTTGGCCTCTAGACCAGAAATCATCTTTAGGAAACCGAGAGATCTAGGAAGCTGCATTGCACCAAGCAGGATCAATAAATCATGTGCCACAGAAAAAAGCACAGTTGGCCCTTGGTCGGCTATTTTTGACCAAAATGGCAATTACAAGTGTAGGGTCACCAACTGCAAAAAGGAGGTGTTTGGTACTGAAGGCCGGTCATACAAGATCAAGAAGTTTATCAACTGTAGCACCTCCTTCATCATTTATGGTTTAATTTGTCCTTGTGGCCTCCTGTATGTTGGCTGTACCACACGCCCTTTGAGAGTTAGGTTTGGGGAGCACAAGTGCAATATCATCATTTGCAAGGACACCAATAAATATAAAAATAGAAACAACTATTCAGTACTGCAACACTTTCAAGAAAAACACAACAGGAATCCGCAAGGTATGAAAGTCTTTGGCATTGAATCCTTTAAAGGGGATTCAGATTGTGGTAGAAAATTCCAAAAGTTGTGTAAGAGGAAAACCTATTGGATATTCACTTTGGGTTCCGTTGCCCCTGGTGGGCTTAACGAAGATTTAGAGATACATGGAGTGGTTCATTGATAGATCTAGCCATCCATTATTCTATTTCAGCCATTTTGTTTCTGTCATTTTGTTTCTGCCATTTTGGGTCGCACAGGAGTTCGTGAGTCCCGTGTCCACCATCTCTAATTGCTTGAGTCATTTTATCAGTTTATTGTTTATTATTTCTATCATCATATTATATTCACTTCACCACCAGATGTTGCTGTGGCTGGCCGGCCGCCTGTGTGCGGCCGACGGGCTCATCCATCCTCTGACAGGACATGCTCTGCAGTGGTTCCTGGGGGGGGGGGGGGCTGACCTGCTGCCCGAGGCTTCCCTGTGCTGGCTTGTATTCCAACTCCATGCTCACAAGCCATGTGTACTGCACTGCAGCCATGTTTTGCCCTCTGAGCGGCCAGCGTGCACCCCAGCGGGCCACTCTCACTACTGTACTAGGAGTCATCTCCGTCTCAGAGGAGACTCATGTGAACCACCCAGAGGACATTCTCAGCTATCATTATGGCACCCTCACTCCTCTTACCCTGCTGCAAGTGCAGATCAAGGATGACATGGATGCAACACAGGATATTTGGTAGGTGCTAGTTGGTAACATGTATATTGGCATTTATATTGTGATACATTCTGATGTGTATTTATGGATCTTGCTTATGCACTTTGTCTCCATGGCCACAGTGTGCCTTTTACATAGATCCCATACAATATTGTGTGTGTATATATGCTCCATTGTTGCAAGATCTGGCTTTTCAATGTTTATCCATCCATCACTGATATATTCTAATGTATTTCTGTGGGCATTACTTATCAGCCCTGTCCCCGCCTCTGGGTCAGGAGGTGACAGCCCATCTGCAGCACTTAGACTTAATCTCTGACCATTTATAAAGGATGCTTAGGCTCTGTGCACGCAGGCTCTGAGGAAGCGGCAAGTCCCTGAAACACGTTAGCCTACTGGAGGTCCAGTGTTCCTGTGGGGATCTCCGTAACAGGCAGACCAGTCATTGCTGTGTTTCATGATGAGCTTTTTTATCATTGTCGGTTGTGAGTATATCACCATTCGTTACTTTTATAAATAAATTTATTTAGGTAATGCACTAGGCCGGAGCTCTCTCTGTTTGTTTTCTTTACATACAGTGTTTTGGACTTCCCCAGTCTTTTGAGGGCATAAAGGTGTGCAATATCCAGGATCTTCCACACGGATCCGTAGTTACGCCGAGTTCACCCCCAAGCGCAGCAGTATTTGTGTTTAGTATGCAGAAATTAGCACCTGTGGAAGAGGGCTGAAATGTGTGCAACACACCCCTGAACTTTGCACTCTGTGTGTAGCACACCAATGAACTCTGCACCTAGCCCACCCCTGAATTCTGCACTTAACACTCTTCTGAACTCTGCACTCTGTGTGTAGCGCACCCCTGAACTCTGCACATAATGCACCCCTGAACTCTACACATAATGCACCCCTGAACTCTGCATTCTGTGTAGCGCATCCCTGACCTTTGCACATAATGCACTCCTGGTATTTAATACCTCTTTAAGACCCTCCCACTCTTCATGAAATTTGGCCACAATTACTATTTGATACAGTATCACAGTTGTGTGTGTAGGGGGGGGGCAGTTATGGGGCATGGTTGAGTTCCTGCAACTATTCTCTGAGAAAAAGAGCTCTGATGTGTATGTTCCCCAAGATTTCAAACTTTTTGCCAAGGTAAAAAGGTTGAGAAAGGCTGATCTACAGTATTAGTATGTCCACATTACTGAAAAATAATTTTTTTTTAGTTGCACAAAGATGATTGCTAACAATTAATAAATGTCAATTTGCTCTTCTGGTGGTTCAGATTTTTTTTTTTCTTTTTCATAAACTATATATTTTTTTTCATAAACTGTAGAGATATTTAAAGTTCCACCCTGTCTATCTTTTCATCTCACTACCCAGGGATTCTAAGTACAGTAACACTGGGGCTTCGAAGAACATGCTCACTGTAAGACTGAACTGTCATATAATGGTGGAGATGTCAGCTAGCAGTACATATGAATGTATGTGGAAAATTAAAATACAGTATTGATCTGAGGTGAGTAGAGATCTTGCAGACAAATCAATGATACTTATTATTCTTTAATGAATGTCACACAGCATGAACAACATTTTATGGCTAGATGATACCACTCTATTGTTGCATCATTTATAGCAATCTTTCATTAACATTTCTTTCCCCCAGACCTGCCAAGTTTATCAAGGATAACATTCTGCTCAGATATGGCTAAGGTAGCTATTTTAAAATAATTTGTAACTGCGTTTTCTAGTGCTTTTGTATGCATACAGCTGTACAGGAAGCTCTTGCATTTTAATGCAGGTGGTTAAAGATGGCATGTATATTAAATTGCAAAGAAGCTTTTGTAGCAGTCAGTTCATGGAGTGGGAGTGAAAAGATATGTTGTTCTGTTGTTAATAACCAAAATTTAATTCAGAGTATAATAGATGCAGTGTATTTTTAAGGGAAAGGCAGTAGAGCATCTGGCCTTGCAAATCTTTATCATTTGTGTTTCAAATAAGGTTGTGTACTTTATTTTTATTTCAATGTCACTTCTATAGTGCCTTCATCTTGGCATCTTCAAATGAGTCAAACCTGAGTTGGCACCTCCAAACCACTGAAATATTCTGGGGGATTTGTATTCAGTACTAGAGGGTGCTACGCTTTAAGCAAATAGCTGCTGTCCAAAGTCATATTTTACAATCTTTTACAATTTTAAAAACTTTCAATAACAAATTAAACAATACATTATTTTTGTGGAAGATTAAATATCTACACAAACTGAGCTAAAACTGTATTAGTACTTGTTTCTTGGAATGTAATGTATTGTTATGTGAGCAGCTCGCTTGATGTCACATTCTATAACCTTTTTCACATGTTTGGCAACTACCTAATTTTTCTACTTTTTAGTGTGACTCATGGAAAATGGTGGAGCTTTTAAGGAGGAAAGGAAAATGATATCCCTGCAAGTGAGAGAGGCAGAGCCAGCCACCTACAGTGTTTGGAGAAGTACTAGAGTTGGCTGAGTGTATCAGCTTTATACAGCAACAAACGTAAGACATACAGTCATGGCCGAAATTGTTGGCACCCTTGATATTTCTCCAGGAAATCATGTATTTCTCACGAAACGTATTGCATTAACACATGTTTTGCTATACACATGTTTATTCCCTTTGTGTGTATTGGGACAAAACAAAAAAAGGGAGGAAAGAAAGCAAATTCGACATAATGTCACACAAACCTCCAAAAATGGGCTGGACAAAAGTATTGGCACCCTTTCACAACTGCGGATAAATAAGAATGTTACAAGCATGTGATGCTCCTGTAAACTCACCTGGGGCAAGTAACAGGTGTGGGCAATATAGAAATCACACCTGAAAGCAGATAAAAAGGAGAGACGTTCACTTAACCTTTGCATTGTGTGTCTGTCTGTGCCACACTAAGCATGGACAACAGAAAGAGGAGACGAGAACTGTCTGAGGACCTGAGAACCAAAATTGTGGCAAAATATCAACAATCTCAAGGTTACAAGTCCATCTCCAGAGAACTAGATTTGCCTTTGTCCACAGTGCGCAACATTATCAAGAAGTTTGCAACCCATGGCACTGTAGCTAATCTCCCTGGTCGTGGACGGATGAGGAAAATTGATGAAAGATTGCAACGCAGAATAGTCCGGATGGTGGATAAGCAGCCCCAAACATGTTCCAAAGACATTCAAGCTGTCCTGCAGGCTCAGGGAGCATCAGTGTCAGCGCGAACTATCCGTCGACATTTAAATGAAATGAAACGCTATGGCAGGAGACCCAGGAGGACCCCACTGCTGACACAGAGACATAAAAAAGCAAGACTACAGTTTGCCAAAATGTACTTGAGTAAGCCAAAAGCCTTCTGGGAAAACGTCTTGTGGACAGATGAGACCAAGATAGAGCTTTTCGGTAAAGCACATCATTCTACTGTTTACCGAAAACGGAATGAGGCCTACAAAGAACAAAACACAGTACCTACGGTAAAATATGGTGGAGGTTCAATGATGTTTTGGGGTTGTTTTGCTGCCTCTGGCACTGGGTGCCTTGACTGTGTGCAAGGCATCATGAAATCTGAGGATTACCAAAGGATTTTGGGTCGCACTGTAGGGCCCAGTGTCAGAAAGCTGGGTTTGCGTCCAAGATCCTGGGTCTTCCAGCAGGACAATGACCCCAAACATACGTCAAAAAGCACTCAGAAATGGATGGCAAAGAAGCGCTGGAGAGTTCTGAAGTGGCCAGCAATGAGCCCAGATCTAAATCCCATTGAACACCTGTGGAGAGATCTTAAAATTGCTGTTGGGAAAAGGTGTCCTTCCAATAAGAGAGACCTGGAGCTGTTTGCAAAGGAAGAGTGGTCCAAAATTCCGGGTGAGAGGTGTCAGAAGCTTATTGATGGTTATAGGAAGCGACTGATTTCAGTTATGTTTTCCAAAGGGTGTGCAACCAAATATTAAGTTAAGGGTGCCAATACTTTTGTCCAGCCCATTTTTGGGGTTTTGTGTGACATTATGTCATATTTGCTTTTCTGCCTCTGTTTTATATTTGTTCCAATACATACAAAGGGAATAAACATGTGTATAGCAAAACATGTGTTAATGCAATACCTTTTTTGTGTGAAATACTTGATTTTCAGGAAAAATATCAAGGGTGCCAACAATTTCGGCCATGACTGTATGGAATATGGTGGATCTTTTGGGGAGGGAGGAGAAGATGAGGGCAGCGGAGGGGGGGGGGGAGGTGCAGAGATCAGAGCTGAGGAGGGGTGAAAGTGAGATGTGGATTGGAGATGCAGAGATTAGCACTTGTGGAAGAGGGCAGAATTTTTCGCTCTGTGTGTAGCACACCCCTGAAATCTGCACTCTGTACATAATGTAGCCTTAAACTCTGCACTTTGTGTGTAGCTCACCACTGAACTCTGCACTCTGTGTACAATACACCTCTGAATTCTGCTCTCTGTGCGTAGCTCACCACTGAACTCTGCACTCTGTACATAATGCAATCTTGAACTCTGCACTGTTTGTAACACACACCTGCAATCTGTACACTGTGTGCAACACACCTCTGAAATCTGCACTTTGTGTAACACACCTCTGAAATCTGTACTCTGTATGTAACACAATCCTGAATTATGCATGTAGCAGATCCCTGAACTCTGAATGTAGCACTCCACTGAACTCTGCACTATGTGTAACACACCTCTGAACTCTGCACGTAGCCTACCCCTGAATTCTGCACTTAAGAGAGTCAGGCCGACATGGGAGTCGGGTGGAAGATGGAGTGCTGAGTAGACTTTTGGTGCCTGGGAGGGATCCCCTAGGTTTGGGGAGGGGGGGGGGTGGCATCCAGGCTCAGCTCAGGCTGGCTCAGGAGAACACATTCAGCAGTGCAGCAGGAATGGGATCGAAACCTGGGAGCGGTGGGAGCAAATAGAGCACATTAGCACACCCTGAGACCCACAAGGGGAAAGACTGTCACCTGTAGCAAGCTTTCAAAGGACAACACTGGGCTCAGTCTTTTATCCTTGCCTAGGGGAATCTTCAGAGCAGCCAGGACAATGGTGGTGTCTACAGGCTCTGGAGCTGGGAGCAGTTCTACAGGAGAGAGGAGACATGTATCCATGTAGTTACAAAAGACTAAGCTGATTTTGAGGGGTTACTCGCCCATAAAAAGCTGTTGCTACTGATCGGCAGAGACTGATGGCTTTCAAGGAAAAGAACAGTCCAGGATCTGTTTCTGTACATAGGAAGAAAGTTGTCCCTCTTCATTAATTTAAGCTAAACTGGGCATCCCATAATCCCTATTTCCAAACTCTTTTGCCTGGCTGTGCAGAGTTTAAAGGCACCCACAACACAGCGACCCTCACGAGGGTATTGCTACAAGCTTAAAAAAAAAAAAAAAAAAAGTAATGCAGCCACCACACTAAAGGATTGGTAAGCAGCAATATATTAAACATTTGTTTTTGTGTTGAATACCACCTTTCTTTTGCTCCACAATGCTACATTTAGCAGCTAGTAACAAAGAAAAAACTCTGTAGTTCTAGGTAATGAGGAGCATATTACTCACTTACCTTCCTCAACAGAACTGGTGCTTAGTGATTGACCTACTACTAGTGGCAGGGAGCGATTTCTAGCCAGAGATTAACTCAGATTTATATGGGTCCTAATCTGAACTAAACTGTGCTATCCTTCCAGGAAGCTGTCACCAGGGCCAGGACAAGGGGTGGGCAGGGGGTGCGGCTGCCCTGGGCACTGTTGGTATTTGGGGTGTTGGGCTAGAAGGGGTGATTTGGAGGGGGGTGAATTTCTGTTAGGAAGGGGCATTAAGGGGGGAGAATTTGTGCTACTAGGGAAAACTGGGGGATTTTTTACTAGCAGGGGAAATTTATGGAGGAGGATTAGTGCTAGAAGAGGGGATTGTGCTAGAAGAAGGGATTTGTGCTAGAAGAGGGGTGTCATGTTTCACAACACTCAAGGGTCATTGGAAGAATTAATGAGTTTTGAGGAGCTCAATCTTGAAAGAGACAATTTAGTTTGCGAACAAAGACAAAGGCAGAAGTGAGAATAACACAGGTCCATGAATCCAGATCTTATCGCTCTGCGTCTACTAGATGCTCCTCAAGATCTTCCAAAACCCTACAATCAAGGTCTATTACACACAGTCAACAACTAATAAAAGCCTGTGCTAATGCTGAAGCTTCTAAAATTCAGACAGCTTTTGCCCAAAAGAAAGCAGAAATAGAGGCTCAGGCCGCATATAAGGACGCATAAGAAAGCAGGGAAAGAAGCTGAATCCGCACGCCAAAAGGCAGAAATTGAAGTTTTGGAAAAACAATGTGAGCATGCCACAGCCATGGCAAGGTTAAGACTACAGTTCCAGACACTCAGTTGAATCTTATGTTTCAGATTCTTCACACATCTCAGCTAGCCGCAGACACTGGTGTGTATTTAATAGACCGTCCACCTTACTTTGGTACAAACAGAGTACCTCCTAGCAAACGCACTACTCTACAAACCAACATGCCAATGGACTTTAAGCTTCCAGCATTGAATGCCTTAGCAGCAACATATGCTCCCAAGTCACTCCACGTAAGTCCACCAACAATCACAACCAATTCTGTTCCACCTGCAGTCATGCACCCAAGATATGAAAACATGGACATGCTCCACAGAGAGCTTGTTAACACAGGCCTCACCAAGTTTGATGAAAAGCCTGAAAATTACAGAGGTTGGAAATCCACTTTTAAGGCCACAATGAGTGACCTAGACATCAATTCCACAGAGGAATTAGATCTACTCATCAGATGGCTAGGTCCCCAGTCTACTGAACGCATCAAGAGGCTCAAAGCAGTTTATATTGACAACCCTGCTGCAGGTTTTAATGCTGCTTGGGGCAGACTTGAACATACCTTTGGCAGCCCAGAGGCCATTGAAGATGCTTTATTCAAAAGGTTGCAAAGCTTCCCAAGGATTTCTGCTAGCGACAATCTAAAGTTTCAAGAACTCAGCAATGTTCTATTAGAGCTTCAGCTTGCTAAGGCTGACATCAACTTACCTGGTCTCAGTTACCTTGACACCTCTCATGGCATCAAATCTATTGTTCTCAAGCTACCATATGGAATTCAAAGTATAAGGAAGAACATAGAGTTCCCTTTCCTCTTTTTTCCTACTTCTGCAAGTTCATCAAAAGAATTGCAGACACTAAGAATGACTCAAGTTTCTCATATGGGGACTGTAACCTCCTCAGTACACTCTCTCCAAGACCTACGAACACACGTATGTCGCACAGAGACCGTAGAGGTCCAGCGTTAGTGAAAAGGACTAATGTTCTACTTGCACCTACTACAGTTCTTGAAAAGACTGATCAAATCAAGAGAATTGAGGACCCAAATCGCCAGTGTCCAATACGTAACAAACCACATCCACTTAAGAAATGTATCGGCTTCAGAAAGAAAACCCTCCAAAAACATAAGGAACTTTTGAAGAAATTTGGGGTTTGCTACAAATGCTGTGCCTCCATAGAACACTTTGCAAAGGACTGTAAAGTGATCATTAAATGTATAGAGGGTGACAGTGATGACCATGTGCAAGCTCTTCATCAATATTAGCACAACTCTACTACGCTCACAAACAATCTTTCTGAGGCAAAGCAAGGCGGGGAGCGCCCAGATCAAGCAGCACCTACCACCCCAGTGTTCTCTATATGTACAGAGGTCTGTGGAGAAGGATTCTGCGACACATCCTGTGCAAAGATATGCTTGGTCCGTGTATACCCCAAAGGTCAACCTGAAAAGGCCATAAGACTGTATACTATTCTGGATGATCAGAGTAACAGATCTCTTGCAAGAACACAGTTTTTTGAACTGTTGAACATAACTGGAGATGCTCTGCCTTATACTCTAAGCACTTGTTCCGGCACTACAGAAGTCTTAGGTAGGAGAGCCAGTGGTCTTGTAGTTGCTCCTCTGAATGACAATGTGGAAATATCTTTGCCCACTATCACTGAGTGCAATCAGATTCCAAGCATCAAAGAGGAGATCCCTACTCCTGAAGCTGCTTTTCACCATTCTCACTTAAAGCACATAGCCAACCAAATACCAGAACCCGATGAAAGTGCCGATATCCTGCTGTTACTTGGTCGAGACATCCTAAGGGTGCACAAAGTTCGTCATCAAATCAACGGTCCACACAATACACCATATGCTCAGCATCTGGATCTAGGATGGGTCATCATAGGCAATGTCTGCCTAGACAAGGAAAGGAAGTCCTACTCGGTCTCTTCCTTTAAAACACATTTCTGTCAAGGAGCGAGGAGCCAGACACACAAGGAGGTGCAATTAAAGGTAGGTTTATTGTACAAAAACAAGACAGAGTCTATGCAAGTCCAACAGCAACAGCGGATGACTTGGTAGGACAGAAGCCAGGAAGGATGGTCGCCAGAGCCGGAGTCAGAAGCCAGGAAGGATGGTCCCCAGAGCCGAGGTTAGAAGCCAGGAAGGAGTCTTGCCAAAGCTGAGTCGGTATCCAGGAGAGCAATGAGAATTAAACAGCAGCTTGCTGCTGTGCAACAGACAGGACACAAATGCAATAGACAGCTACAAACAGCAGACTTATATGTGATAAGCCGCCACCTCCTGGGGGAGGAGCCGCAGAGGCTGAAAGCATAAAGGATCCCACAATGCTTTGCAGACACCTAAGATGGATGCCAACACATGGAGCAGCACAAGCCCTGAGGAAAGGTAGGACCTTGACAATTTCCTGTCAAGTGGCCGAACAACTTGTTCTGCACAATGACCACATAAATATATTGTGAAAGAAAGACTGCTTGAAAAAGGTGCACAACAGCACATCATACAAGACAATAAGAATGTTCTTAATCTCTGGGATGACAACATCAGTAACACAGTGTTTGAGGTAACCACTAAAGACAATGAGTTGGCAGCTACCATAGTAGACAAAGAATTATTGAAAACCATGAGTAAAGAGTTCTACCAAGATACAGTCATGGCCGAAATTGTTGGCACCCTTGATATTTTTCCTGAAAATCAAGTATTTCACACAAAAAAGGTATTGCATTAACACATGTTTTGCTATACACATGTTTATTCCCTTTGTATGTATTGGAACAAATATAAAACAGAGGCAGAAAAGCAAATATGACATAATGTCACACAAAACCCCAAAAATGGGCTGGACAAAAGTATTGGCACCCTTAACTTAATATTTGGTTGCACACCCTTTGGAAAACATAACTGAAATCAGTCGCTTCCTATAACCATCAATAAGCTTCTGACACCTCTCACCCGGAATTTTGGACCACTCTTCCTTTGCAAACAGCTCCAGGTCTCTCTTATTGGAAGGACACCTTTTCCCAACAGCAATTTTAAGATCTCTCCACAGGTGTTCAATGGGATTTAGATCTGGGCTCATTGCTGGCCACTTCAGAACTCTCCAGCGCTTCTTTGCCATCCATTTCTGAGTGCTTTTTGACGTATGTTTGGGGTCATTGTCCTGCTGGAAGACCCAGGATCTTGGACGCAAACCCAGCTTTCTGACACTGGGCCCTACAGTGCGACCCAAAATCCTTTGGTAATCCTCAGATTTCATGATGCCTTGCACACAGTCAAGGCACCCAGTGCCAGAGGCAGCAAAACAACCCCAAAACATCATTGAACCTCCACCATATTTTACCGTAGGTACTGTGTTTTGTTCTTTGTAGGCCTCATTCCGTTTTCGGTAAACAGTAGAATGATGTGCTTTACCGAAAAGCTCTATCTTGGTCTCATCTGTCCACAAGACGTTTTCCCAGAAGGCTTTTGGCTTACTCAAGTACATTTTGGCAAACTGTAGTCTTGCTTTTTTATGTCTCTGTGTCAGCAGTGGGGTCCTCCTGGGTCTCCTGCCATAGCGTTTCATTTCATTTAAATGTCGACGGATAGTTCGCGCTGACACTGATGCTCCCTGAGCCTGCAGGACAGCTTGAATGTCTTTGGAACATGTTTGGGGCTGCTTATCCACCATCCGGACTATTCTGCGTTGCAATCTTTCATCAATTTTCCTCATCCGTCCACGACCAGGGAGATTAGCTACAGTGCCATGGGTTGCAAACTTCTTGATAATGTTGCGCACTGTGGACAAAGGCAAATCTAGTTCTCTGGAGATGGACTTGTAACCTTGAGATTGTTGATATTTTGCCACAATTTTGGTTCTCAGGTCCTCAGACAGTTCTCGTCTCCTCTTTCTGTTGTCCATGCTTAGTGTGGCACAGACAGACACACAATGCAAAGGTTAAGTGAACGTCTCTCCTTTTTATCTGCTTTCAGGTGTGATTTCTATATTGCCCACACCTGTTACTTGCCCCAGGTGAGTTTACAGGAGCATCACATGCTTGTAACATTCTTATTTATCCGCAGTTGTGAAAGGGTGCCAATACTTTTGTCCAGCCCATTTTTGGAGGTTTGTGTGACATTATGTCGAATTTGCTTTCTTTCCTCCCTTTTTTTGTTTTGTCCCAATACACACAAAGGGAATAAACATGTGTATAGCAAAACATGTGTTAATGCAATACGTTTCGTGAGAAATACATGATTTCCTGGAGAAATATCAAGGGTGCCAACAATTTCGGCCATGACTGTATTTCCAACAGTTGGGTAGCACCTCTACCATTTTGTTCCCAAAGAAAGAGACTACCAAACAACAGGGTACATGCAGAATTATGGTTTGTTTCTTTAAATCACAGTTTGAACCAGAAGCCTGAGATGAAAAAGCACTTTGTGGACTTTATGCAGATGGTGTTCGAGAGAGATCATGCTGAGCCTGCACCTCCTCTTATGGAAGGAGAAGAATGTTGGTACCTACCATGCTTTGGTGTCTACCATCCTCGCAAGCCTGATCAAATTAGGGTGGTCTTTGACTTAAGTGCTCGTCATGAAGACATCTCTCTCAATGACAATCTTCTCACTGGGCCTAATCTGAACAACAATCTCATCGGAGTTTTACTTCGCTTCAAACAAGAGCCAATTTCTGTTATGGCTGACATTCAGCAGATGTTCCACGGTTTCATCGTTCGTGAAGACTATAGAAACTTCCTCAGGTTCCAATAGTACCACAATAATGATGTCCACAATGAAGTCATAGACTATCAAATGAAGGTACGTTTTTGGTAACAGTCCTTCTCCTGCAGTAGCAATTTATGGACTGAGGAAAACAGCTCAAGAGGGGGAGAAAGAATTTGGATCTGATGCCAGACAGTTCTTTGAAAGGAATTTCTATATAGACGACGGACTCAAATCTCTGCCCAATGAAGAAGAAGCTATTGACCTTCTTACTAGAACCCAGAACATGCTTGCCACTGCAAACCTCAGACTTCACAAAATCATCTCTAACAGCAACAAGGTCATGATAGCCTTTTCTTCTGATGACCATGCTGTCAGTGTGAAGAAATTCCAACTAGGATCTGACCTTTCTGTTACACAATGCAGTCTTGGATTGCTTTGGAATGTTAAACAAGACACATTCACATTTCAAGCATCAGCCTGTGACAAGCCCTTCACAAAGTGAGGAGTATTGTCTACAGTGAACAGCATTTATGATCCATTAGGTTTCATTACACCTCTCACCATTCAGGGTAAAATACTGCTGAGACAACTTACTTCTGAAAGCTCAGACTGGGATACCCCCTTACCCAAGGAGAAACAACAAAGATGGGAATCCTGGAAACAGTCTCTAAAAGCATTAGAACAACTCCAGATACCACGCTCTTACACCCAAGCATCCGTAAAGAATGCCACCAGAAGAGAGATTCGTGTCTTCTCTACGCCTGAACAATGGCACTATGTTCCCACTAGCCTTAACCCTGTTGACTGCGGCAGTTGTGCAGTACCTACTACTGCATTTCAGGACACATCTTGGCTATATCCACCATGAAAGAAGGTTCTACACACCTTTACTTCATGCCTATAAAGGAACTAGTACTTCTTCTGCCCAAAGAGGAAGACAAGTCATCAACCTGATTTAAAGGGAGGTAAGAAGGAATAGTGCATGTTGCTGCCTTCCCCTCTGAATATGGATTTCCATGTCTCAGCCTGGACGTTCGAGACCAACATCTGCAAGTATTATGCTAAATTTTTGCATTGTTTTCCTTTGTTCTTCCCTTCCCTCTTGTTTTGCAGATGTTCCTGGAAAGAATCTTCATTATTTATATTGGACTTCATTTAAAGTGTATTATACTAGAAATCATAGATTTTGATGGGGAGTGTCATGTTTCACATGACTGTCATATTGACTGTCATATGCCTTTAAGTGTTTTCTATATTTTGTTTCTGCTCCTCCCTTTCCTTTGGTTTAGTTAATGCTGTATAGATAGCCCTCCCCCTTTCCCAGAAATGTACTGCAGCTCTAGCTTTTTGTCATGGAGCAGGAAACATTATGATCTTTTGACGTATCAAATGTTCATTGTTGTAAGATTCTCTCAGTTTATGGAATACACTTCACAACATCTACAAGATGTCTTATCCATTGAGTCACTGACTGTGGTATCCAACTGAGGTTGAAGTTATCGCTATCTCATCACAACTGTAAGTTACAGAGATCACACTATCAATGCTTAGATTGGAGAGACAGAACAAGGGGATTTGTGCTAGAAGAGGGGGATTTGTGCTAGAAGAGGGATATTTGTAGGAGGGGATAGGATTTATGCTAAAATCTGAGGAGTAGATGTTTTGTGCTAGGAGAGGGGATTTGGGGATGGAGAAGATTTCAGTTGGGAGGGGGGATGTGTACTGGAAGAGGGATTTTTGTTTGGGGAGAGTTTATGCTTAGCAAATATGAAGATTAGTTTTCAAACTTTTTTAGGGGTAGGGAGGGGATATTCACTGACGCATAATGTTCATACATTTTGGGGGGTTTGGCATCTTCACCCAGAGGGCTAGATGACCTTGTCCCGGCTCTGGCTGTCACTGCACACCACCAATCATTCCCTGCTCTGCAGCCCCACAAATATATGCCTGTTGCTGGGAGGGGAGTGCTTCATCAACTTATGATTGCTAGTGTGCAATGACAGCTTTCTGGAGGAATAGCCCAAGTTAGTTTGGACTAGGATCCGAAAACGTTGAGCTGATTCCTAGTTTTCTGTGTAAGTTTCAACTACAGCAACTCAGAATTTATAGAGAGTTTTTTATTCTTGCGCCTTGTTCCTTAAAGCAGTATTAAACTGCAGCTTAAAAAAAAAAAAACAAATTCCTTGCAAGGTAATATTATAATGTGCTAGTATACTAGCACATTATGAAACACTTACCTTAGAACAAACACCTCCAGCGGTGACTGTCACTGCTGCCAGGGCTTCCATCTTTACCCAGTCTTCTTTCCAGATTCAGCTGTCTGACTGGCCGATCCGCAATGATGTTACTCCTGCGCGTAAGTCACTTTTTACGGCACAGGGCTCTGAAGGAACATTCCATCAGAGCACATGCACCAGCTCTCAAAAAGAGCAAATTTCTCCTAAGCAGTGCTTTATTTTACCTACAGGTAAGCTTTATTATAAGCATACCTGTAGGTAAAAATCACAAAGTGGACTTTACTACCGCTTTAAAGAATCTGCGGCAGAGTAAAAGGAAGATAAATGTGTGCTGCTCCTTAACTCCTGGTGATTATTTGGCACAAACATAATGTGGCTAACAAAGCTTGGGGGATGTCTGAAATGAAAAATGACTTCTGAAATTCCTAATTTGTGCAATATGTTCTTGTGTCTTTGTGTTACTGCTGGCAATCACTGCTAATTTTGTTAGTGGAATCCTAAAGAGGCTAAATGTTTTACTTCAGCTGATCATACCTTTTTAGTATTTAGGGGATATCAACATACCCATTTGCAATTGGATTTCTCCAAACCATCAAGTTATGATTAAACAAAATATTTCACGCCCAAATACCTTCAGTCAGGGCTTGTTTTTAAGTTCTGAGAAGAGTAGGAATTTGCTATCTGGGGTAAAACCAAACCTAATTTAAAATTGCTTGTGGGTTTTAAATAATTATAGAAATCGTTTTTCTTCTTTAGTTTATAGTGCTTTAGAAAAGAACCTGCAGAGAACTTCAAAGCTCTTGCTAATTGTCAGAATTTTAACACTTTCAATATCAGTGCGGTCAGTTGCAGTCTATGTTTTTTGGGATCTTTCAAATTAATAATGACTGGCAAATATACAAGTTGTGACTGCAGTGCCGGGGGAGTAAGTGTTACGCTTTGGCCACTGCTAAATAAAGGCAGAAATACTTCTAACTTTTCTATAATTTTACAGATTATATATATATATATATATATATATATATATACAGTGTTCAGCATAAATGAGTACACCCCAACAGATTTGTCAGAAAACCTTTCCTTTCCTTTCCTTTCAGAATCAACATTTTCTATGGGACACTATACTACAAAATACTCCCACAAATGCGGCCCATTGATTGCAAACAAAATTTGTTAATTTGCACACACAAAAATGTATCTTTCTTAACAAATTCATTTAACACCAAAAATGAATACACCCCAATGAATGTCTTAGGAGCAAAGCTAAATTTTACAAGACAAAATCCTAATTAACAAGAATTCAACTACAGGTGAGTCTAATTATTCATTAAAGAAGTGTCTATCAGACAGTTGATTATAAAAGCGCATTACTTAACAAACAAAACCCCTTCCCATTTCATGCTGTCAGCAATGGCACCACATGGAAGAGAAATGTCACAAGGCCTGAGAAAGAAAGTCATCCCTTCTCTGCCAATTCCTCTACTGGCTTCCCGTTGCCCAACGGATAAAATTGAAAACACTAATAATAACAACGTATAAAGCCATTTATAACTCTGCCCCAAATTACATTACCGATCTTGTCTCTAAATATCCCCCAAACCGTACTCTCCGCTCCTCGCAAGACCTCCTACCATCTAGCTCCCTTGTCTCCTACTCCAATGCTCATCTCCAGGACTTCTCCAGAGCTTCCCCCATCCTCTGGAACTCTCTACCCCAATTTATCAGACTATCGCCTACTCTGCTTACTTTTAGGCGATCTCTGAAAACGTATCTCTTCAGGGAAGCCTATCCTGCCCTCAGCTAATACTGGAATCTTCAACTCTTTTAACCAGTCCATCCCCCACAGTTACTACCTTTTGTACCACTAGCCCCTCCCTCCTAGATTGTAAGCTCCAAGGAGCAGGACCCTCAAATCCCTCTTTTATTGAACTGTATTGTTGCTGTATTGTCTCCCGTTATATTGTAAAGCACTGAGCAAACTGTTGGCGCTATATAAATGCTGTATAATAATTTCTTTACACAAGAAAGGTGAACGCTACAAGAAGATCACCAATTTTTTCACTTATCAGTTAGAATACTGTAGCAAACGTGATACAAAATTTTACAAAGATGGAATTACAACCATCTCACAGAGACGTCCAGGCCATCCACAGAAGTTAGAACCTCGATAGCAGCAGCATGTTCTGATAAGAAGAGTTGAAGAAAATTGCCATGCAAGTTCAGTGCA
The DNA here is from genome assembly GCF_062004578.1 of Staurois parvus. Lineage (NCBI taxonomy): Eukaryota > Metazoa > Chordata > Amphibia > Anura > Ranidae > Staurois > Staurois parvus. The sequence continues at coordinate 10,597,203 of NW_028317900.1, read as the reverse complement.
GTTAGCTAAAGAAGTAGAAAGCCAAACTGGGGTGATTATTTCCTGTGGCACAATACAGTGTACACTGCACAGAAATGGTATGCATGGATGTCATCCACGAAGGAAGCCTCTCCTAAAGCCCATGCACAAAAATCCCACCTAGAATTTGCCAGGGCCCATGCTGAAAAAGTAGAAGACTATTGGGACTCTGTACTGTGGAGTGATGAGACCAAGATAAATGTTTTTGAACTGATGGCTTCAAAACCGTATGGCGTTGCAAAAGTGAGGAGTACAAAGAAAAATGCATGGTGCCTACAGTGAAATGTGGTGGTGGCAATGTGTCCTTCTGTGGGCCTGCATGAGTGCTGCTGGTGTCAGGAAGCTGCTTTTCATTGATGGTATCATGAATTCACAGATGTATTGCTCTATATTGGAAGAGAAGATGTTACCATCACTCCGTGCCCTTTTTCGTCATGTACTTTTCCAATATGACAATGATCCAAAACACACCTTTAAGGCCACTGTTGCATTTCTGAAGAAGAAGAGGGTGAAAGTAATTCAATGGCCAAGTATGTCTTCTGATCTGAACCCAATTGAACAGCTAGGGGGAATTCTGAAGAGACAAACTGAGCATCACTCTCCATCCAGCATCCAGGCTGTAAAAGAGGTAATTCTTAACAGCTTCCATGCCACCCTATAGCAGAAATACTGCTACAGGGTGGTACGGGCACGCAAAATCACGTATATATACATGATTTTGAAGCACCAGGTAGGGGGCACTCTAGGTAGGGGGTGCGCTGTCAATCACCGGGTCCCGGCCGGTGATTCCCCACTGACACCCAGCGATTGCCGAGTATCACCAGTGGGGGCAAAACCTGTGTATAAACAACACAGATCTCTCCCCTGTCATCTCCTGCACACTCCTTTGTAAGGCTCTACATAGCAGAGCCATGCAAAGCAGTGTGCTTACAGTATAAAACACACACACAGCACACAGTAAAACAGCACACAGTTAACCCTTTGATCGCATGTTAACCCCTTTTTGCCCGCCATTTGTAAACACTAAACCTTTCCACGTAAACCAATTAATTTAGACGTATTGGGATTTTTTTAGCAAAGACATGTAGCAGAATACATTTTGACCAAAATTTATACATTTATGACAAAATTTGATTTTTAAAATTTTTTTAATGGACATGTTTAATAGCAAAAAAAAAATCAAAAAATTGTAGGTCTTTTTTTGTTTATAGTGCAAAAAATACCACCAAAAGGAAAGCTCAATTCGTGGGAAAAAAAGAACGTACATTTCATTTGGGTGCAGCGTTGCATGACCGTGCAGTTGTCAGTTAAAATAACGCAGCGCCGTATCGCAAAAAATGGCCTGGTCAGGAAGGGGGGTCAGTCCTCTTGAGGGCAAGTGGTTAAAGAATGGAAAAAGATAAATGTTGCAATATTCACTTGTTCACTCCATGAGTAGAAAATACTAGATGGAGTAGTTTTTTTTGAGGGGTGTATTCATTTTTGCATCAACTAATTTGAGTAAAACTGAAAATTTTGTAATCTAAGTTATATTATCAACCTCACTTTCATGTAATGAGCTAAACAAATGTTCTATAAAACTCATAATTTAGGAAATTGTGGTGTAATCATTTATGCTCTGCACTGTATGTGTATATATATATATATATATATATATATATCATGGTAACTGTGTGAGTCTGTAATTAGGCTGGGTTACTGCAGGTCAGGCTGGGTTACTGCAGGTCAGGCTGGATGGCTTAACAGATTGGGACTCTTTTGCCTCCACCTGGTTACGCAGGACCATGGAAATTTTCAGAAGCCAGTGGGCAGAGGGGGTGGAGACCTGATCTACATGTTTATGGGAGTATAACCAATCCCAGGTTTGAAGGCCCTGGTAGAGTGGCAAAGCTAGCCCACAAATATGGGAGAGTCAGGCTAGCAAGGGAGTTGTGTGGAAGATGGAGTGCTAAAGAGGCTGTCGATGGCCTGGGAGGGGTCCCCTAGGTTTCAAGGAGGCTGGCCTCCAGGCTGGGTTTAGGCTGGCTCAGGAGAATCCATTCAGCATCAAGGAATGATCAGGATCAAGGCCTGGGAGCAATGGGAGCAAGGAGGACAGAGTGAGTACATCAGCACACCCAGGGATTCACAAGGGGAGAGACTGCCACGTGGAACAAGCTTTCAAAAGACTGTGCTGTGCTTAATTCTTTATCCTTGTCCTGGGAGACCTTCAGAGCAGCCAGGAGTGATGGTGGTGTCTAGAGGCTGTGATGCTGAGAGCAGTTCTACAGGGGAGAGGTGATACAGTATCTCTGCATATAGTTGCAACAATCTAAGCTTTCAAAGAGGCTGAGAGTCCCTAAATCGTAAGGGGCTGTTGATACTGATCCCTAAAGACTGATCTCATTCAAGGAGAAGAACAGTCTAGGACAGCAATGGGCAAACTATGGCCCGCGTGCCGTATACGGCCCGGTGGACCTTTTAATCCGGCCCATGGAGCGTGATACAAAAAAAAAACAGCCAGGGCAGGCAAACATTTGCATCATTCAGCGCGCTCAAATGCAATGATTGGCCAGTCTTGCTGTCACTCACATACTGATAGCCAGTGATTGGCTGTCAGGATGTGTGTAGGCGGGGCAGCGTGAAGAACGTGAGGGGAGCTAGGCTCCTCTCACAGTCCGCCCTGAAGACTGGAACGGCGCGGGAACACGGCGAGAGGAACGCGCGGAGCAAAGGTAAGTAAAATTTTAATTTAATTTATATTAATTCACACATACACATCATTCATCTACTCTTGGTCCGGCCCCCGGGTCCAATATATGAACCCATTGCGGCCCTCAAGTCAAAAAGTTTGCCCACCACTGGTCTAGGATCTGTTTCTATAAATATGAAAGAAGTTGTCCCTGTGCATTGATTCAGTCAGATTGTGCATCCCATAATCCCTATTTCTCTGTCCATGTTATTTGCCCTAAGAAAACAACAAAACCCAAGTTCATGGACTGTTCACTGACTGTGGTGTAAGTGTGGAAAATGCGTGTTGCCAGGCTTAGTGGAGCATAGTAGGACCGAGAAACACAGTAGCCCTCAAGAGGGTAGTGCTATATATATGATCAATTTAGTATACAATCTTCTTAGTAAAATTGTCAGGTGATGTCACTTGCTTGTGTTGTGCTCAGGTCTGGCGAGTGGCTCCTAGGTCCGTGGTAATATGAATGGGTTAAGGTCCCATGCTCCCCCATACCTAAAAGCAATTGGTTTTCAATTTAAAGACATGAGCAGTGCAGATTGACTGGTAAGTTTTGAATAATTGAGGCCAGGCGGTCACCTTAGAAACACTATTATTTTCCCCCGATAGGATAGTCTCTCTAAGAATGCACATTCCTAATCACTGCGGCGCCATTATAACAAAAACTCTAAATGATGGCACAGTTACTCTAGACAGAGACACGGTTCAGAACACAGCATGGTAAGTCACTAGTAGAAAAATATAAAGATTACAGTGTGAATACAAAACTGGTTTAGAGGCATTCACTGCTCTTGCAGAGGAGGAAGATCAAAATTACAGTGTGGTAAAATGAGTCTCCTAAGATCTGTGGGATTTTGCAACGAAATTGGTTTCAGCTTTGCTCTGTTTCCAGGTGTAAGTAAATTGAGGGGTACCAAAAATATTTTTTAAAGGTTCTTACATTTTTGTGAAGTGAACTGTGAGAGAGACCAAGAATAAACAGGTTGCATTTAATGTGATGTTATTACTATAATAGATTGAAGGTCTTGTAAAATATATTGTGTTTTCTTGAGTCTTATGTCCTTTTTCATCTTTCTCTGTTTGTTCTCATTGTTAGGCCTCAATGGCCTGCTTGCTGATCCCTGCTGAGGAATCAGCAAGGAGGTATATGGCTAACAGGCAAAACACTGAAGCAATAATGCAAATCAAGGGAGGGGTTAAATACCTTCCCAGCAGCCAGCATCAGGTGAAGCCTAATCATTGGGATCTACTGGTTGCTGGAAGACACCCGCTAGTGGCCACCGAACTGGGCCCTTCAGCTTTGGGAACCACAGTGCCACCAGCATGTAATCCAGGTCCTGACACAAGGTGGTCAAAGTATGTGCTTGGGCTGTGCAGGCATACTAGGCTCCATTCAGGGCAATACATGCATGTACCTTGTATCCAGTATCCTTTATCCTGTTACCCCATCTCTGCTCCCCTTGGTCCCAGTCCTGCTCATGCCTTGTTTATGTCAGCTTACCTCTATTTCTATACAGTGCATATAGTTAGGTTTTGCTTCACTGTCACATTCATTTTTCACTTATGCTGTGCTTGTGGTCTTTTGGTGTTGGCTAGGAATTGTGTTTTCTAAGTACAGCTACACTGACATGGTCATCCATGCTGCAACTGGATACTTGCACATGGTATTCCTTACATAACCCTGAAGTCCACTAATGACCAGAGCAGCTGCACTTGGGAACTTGGAGGTATCTACTCTTAGTATTTGCTGTCCTTTTGGCCTGAGCATAGCAGAAGCTGGTGTTGCCATTCACTTTTTTGTGCATTTTAGAGCATTTCTGCTAGTTGTGCATAGGGCAGTCCATTCACTTGAATAGGCTACTCTATGTACGCCAAATGCCCCAAAGAAACTTCAAAACCTTGTTTTGGAGTGGAGTTTAAAAACTTTTGACGCATTTGTAGTGTATTTCCCATGCGGCAAGTACATGCCTGCTGCCTGTGCTAGCACTGCAAATTACTGGCATTGCAAGTGTGACATGCATTTCCAAGAAAAACTCACATTTTTTGGAAATGCCAGATGAGAATGGAGCCTAAATATTAAGATCCATTTAGGGGAGGCTATTTTTCATGTGAAATTGGTGTTAAAGGGTAAAGATCTTTGCTGCCCAATTTTGCAGGATTGCACCAGTGAGAAGCTGCTGGAGTATAACGCCCTCATTTTTCTGTAACGCCCTCTACGTAGCTTAGCAAGAGAGAGTTTGTTGTTTTATTGTTTTAGGCAGAGTAGCAGCCTGGGATGAGTTAGTCTGCGAGTGAGGTAGAGAGGTTACCTCAGGAAAGGCTAGGGAGGTTCTGAAGGTCAGAGCTTCTGGAGCCCTCCCAGCTCTCCAGAAACCTGAGTTGTTTTCTGGAGGAGGGATGGAGGAGGGAAGGAAGCTTGTATCTGCCTACTTGAGGGCCCTTGGCCAATCCCCTGGCAGGAAGCTAATAAAGGTGTCCAGGGCAACACTTAAGTATAGCAGAGCTTGGGAAGAAGGGATCAGTGTTGGGTGGAGTGTGGAGCCTGAGAGGGGGCCCAGAGAAGGGGCCTACCTACAGGTACGGTAGGTGCTGAAGAAGAGGATCTCCACTGTACCACCGTCTCCATGTGAGGACATCCTGAGCAGCAGGGAAGGAGCCAGCTCAGTAAAAGGCCGGAACGCAGCGAGCAACCTATTTAGCTTTCAGCAGAGGACAGTGTAAGTACCCTTAAACTCCCTGGGCCAGATAAGGAGAAAGGGCAGTCAGGTTGAAAACCCAACTAACTTCTCATCCGGGGCTGCTGTGCTAAATTGGCAGTTTCTGGGCCCCCTTGCCCAGGGAATACCCTCAGTGCAGTTGGATGAAGATGAGGACTAATCTGGGATCTAAGGAGGTACACCAGAGAGCTGGAATGCTCTTAAAGGATAGACTATTTTGTCCACATCTGTAAATAGTTGCTAAGGATTTGTCATCAAGTTTGCAGTTTACTTGGGCATCCTATACACCCCCCAACCCCGTTTTAGTTATTACACCCTTAATAAAATCACAAAACCAAGCTAAAGGACTGTCTGCTGACTCTCAGTGCAACATGTGGAAAAAAATGCCTGTTGCCTGGCTGTGCAGAGCTTTAGGGGAACCCAAAACTCAGAGACTCCTAAGGTGGTAGTGCTACATTTCTATTTAGTGAAGTGCAGCCTCTGATTGAACTGTCTTCAGAGCTAGTTCTTTCTTGTATTTCTCAAGACCATGATACTTTCTCTTCTCCAATTAGTATGTTTCAGGTTGAGTCCTTAGTGTGAGGACTTTTTTGAGCATTACTTAGTTTAGTTTATTCACAAAGGGCTCTGTTTGGGGTAAAGGGCTCTAGTTACACAAGGCAAATGCAAACTGAATTTTATTCAGCAACTATGCAAAGCCTGGTCAGAGACACTATCCCCAGTCTCCATTTATTGACACCAATATAGTCCTGACTCAAGACACCAAGAATTTCTTTCTTTGTTACCCTCAGCAACCACAGCTGCCACTAATGACTCCTTACTTCCTTTGTATCAGTACCCTGCTCCCAAATGCCATACTTCCCCAACACTTAACCCACTGAAGGCTCCCTCTACTGCTCTGTTGCCCTTGCCAACCCCTAAGAAATCTATCTCTGCTACTGTTACCTTTTCTGCTCTGCTTCTTAGTACTGTCCCTTCTCCCTGACCAACAGCACAATCTGCTCAGCACCCTGCAATCACTTGCAGAATTCCAGTCTCCAAACCTAAAATCCAATCTAAACAATTCTGCCACTGTCCACTCCTGCCTCATCCATAGTTCAGTTAGATGCCACATACATAGTTCAGCCAAATCCTGTGCCAGTCCCTGACTCCATTTAATTTACTACAGTCCAGCCTGACCTGATTCCTGCTACTCTAATCCAGCCTGACCCAATACCTGTTATGCCAGTCTAGCCTGATCCATTTCCTGCTGCCCAGCCTGCCTCTGGTGGTCCTGTGCCTGCTTCCCAGCCTTCCTCTAATGGTCCTGTTCCTGCTGCCCAGCCTGCCTCCGATAGTTCTATGCCTGCTGCCCAGCCTGCCTTTGATTGTCCTGTGTCCTCTGCATAGCCTGGCTCCGATAGCCCAGTGCCTGCTGCCCAGCCTGCCTCTACTAATTCTATGCCTGCTGCCTGGCCTGCCTCTGCTGATCTGGCACCCACTGCTCAGCAAGTCTCTGTTACTAGGGTTAAGATGTTGGAAACTGTTCTAATATCTCTATGTCTCCTTGTTTTTTTGCATGCCTCACATCCTATTGCTGCCTTCCGTGAGTTCCTTTTGCAACTATTTGCATAAGCTCTATGACTCCAGATACATCAGGGGACTGGAGTTGGGTAACCAGTGCCTTGAAAAGACCTGGGTGGCTATTACAATGCAAAGTAGTGCCTAGCAACCAGTTTAGTAACTTAGATGTGGAATTTTCAGTTGCAATGGGGCATTCTAGCATCAGGATGCCTGTAAGGGTAAAGGACTCCAGTGTTAAGCTTTCAGATAGCCAATGGGGTGCCAGTGTTGGGATACAGTATGTGCTGCCTCACGGAACTGAAAATTCCTAGTATTGTGCCTAAAAGATCTGACCTGTGGGGCACCCAACCAGTTTCCAGACACTAGTGGTGGGACACTCAGTCAGTTTCCAAACACCAGTGGTGGGGTACCCTGGTGGCAGGGCATCCAGCCAGTTTACAGACTCCAGTGGTGGGGCACCCAGCTAGTTTCCAGACCTCGGCAATGGGGCACCCAGGAAATTTTCAGATCCCAGCGGTGAAGCACACAACCAGTTTCTAGATCCCAGTGGCGGGGAACTTAGCCAGTTGTTAGACCCTGGTGGCTGGGGTCTTGAAGAACTACAGTTTAAGGAAATCTGGACAGTCTTCAAACACTGATAATGGGAGCTCTTTTCCTTTTTGGAATTATCCTGTGCAAGAGTCACTCACACTGACTATTTTGTTTAAAGTCAAGTGGAGGCTGCTCCTTAAGTGTGGGGAATTGTCAGGACCTGGATTAACTGCTGGTGGCTCTATGGTTTCCGAATCTGAATGGTGCAGTTCTGGAGGCCACCAGCAGGTGTCTCCCAGCAGCCAGCAGATACCAGTAAGTAGGCTCCACCTGATGCTTGCTGCTTGTGGGAACGTATATAACTTCTCCCTTGATTTGCATCATTGCTTCACATTATTGTTAGCCATATACCTGCATGCAGATCCCTGCCTTATCATGTACCTTGTATCCAGTACCCTCAGGGCTGTCTTTAATGTCTGTGTGCGGTTGCTGGGAGACTCTGCTCTTCCAGAGGAGTGGTGTGTGTGTCCCTTGATGACTATGTGTCCTTCACTGAGCCCAGCTCTCTTTCCCCCCACCTCTAACAACTTTGCTGCTGAACTTCTCAGAGGTGGGGAGGGAGGGGCTGCTGGGTGTAGTAGTGCGGGACAGTAATTGGCAGCTGTGGGGTTCCATGTTCCCAATCCTCAAATACTCACCCCACCCTTCCTGCATTTCCCAGCCATTGCTCCATAGCATAATATGGAGGAGGGATGCTTGTGAAGTCTATTGGCAATCAGAACTGACCAACCGCAATCTCTCCATCTTCGACAATAACCCCCTCCCTGCCTCTCCACCCTCAATTATAACTCCCTCCCTGCCTCTCCACCCTCAACAATAACCCCCTCCCTGCCTCTCCATCCTCGATGATAACTCCCCTCCCCACCTCTCCACCCTCAACAATAACTCCTCCCTGCCTCTCCACTCACAACAATAACCCCCTCCCCACCTTTCCACCCTCAACAATAACCCCCTCCCACCTCTCTACCCTCAATGATAACCCCCCTCCCTGCCTCTCCACCCTCAATAATAACCCCCCTTCCCACCTCTCCACCCTTAACAATAACTGCCCTCCCCACCCTCAACAATAACACCCCTCCCTACCTCTCCACCCTCAATGATAACCCACTTCCCCGCCTCTCCAACCTCAATGATAACCTACCTCCCCACCTCTCCACCCTCAATGATAACCTCCCTCCCTGCCTCTCCACCCTCAACTATAACCCCCCTCCCTACCTCTCCACCCTTAACAATAACCCCCCTCCCCACCTCTCCACCCTCAACAATAACCCGCCTCTCCACCCTCAGCAATAACCCACCTCTTCTCAACAATAACCCACCTCTCCACCCTCAACAATAACCCACCTCTCCACCCTCAACAATAACCGCCCTCTCCACCCTCAACAAAAACACCCCTCCCTACCTCTCCACCCTCCACGATAACCCACCTCCCCGCCTCTCCACCCTCAACGATAACCCACCCCTCCCACCTCTCCACCCTCAATGATAACCCGCCTCTCCTCCCTCAATGATAACCCACCTCTCCTCAACAATAACCCACCTCTCCACCCTCAACAATAACCCTCCACTCCACCATCAACAATAACCCTCCTCCCTGCCTTTTCACCCTCAACAACAACCACATTCCCACCTCCCCACCCTCAACGAAAACTCCATTCCCTGCCTTTCCACCCTCAACAATAACCACATTCCCTGCCTCTCCACCCTCAATGACAACCCCATTCCCTGCCTCTCCAGCCTCAACAATAACCCCCCTCCCCACCTCTCTACCCTCAAAGACAGCCCCATTCCCTGCCTCTCCACCCTCAACAATACCCCCCTCCCTGCCTCTGCATCTTCAACAACAACCCCCTTCCCTGCCTCTCCATCCATTGGGTCCTGTGTAATGATGGGGTTAGTATAGGGGAGGGGATCCTGTGAAATAAAGGGAGGGGTTCTGTGTAATGATGGGGTAGTATGCAGGAGGTGGCCTTGGGTAATGATGGGGGTAGCATGGGGGGGGGGGGTTGTGTAATGATGTGGGATGGGGATCCTGTGTAATGATTGAGGTGCAAAGTGCATGGGGGGGCATGAAAATGTTTGCCCAGGGTCCAATTAATATTAAAGATGGCCCTGAGTACCCTGTTACCCTATCTCTGTTCTCCTTGTTCCCAGTCCCAGTCCTGCTCATGCTCTTTTTCTGTCAGCTTCCCTACATTTGTATATAGTGTATATAGTAGGGTTTTTGGTTTCATTTTGCTTCACATTCATGTTTATATTTCACTTTTTCTGTTTATGGTCTGTTGGTTTTAATTTTACATTGGTCATCCATGCTGTCTCTTGATAACTGCACTCACTATCCCTTACACCTTGCTTCCAATGGGGTTTCTGCAGCTGTGCGCATTATTTCTTTCTCCTTGCAGGGGGCTTTGGACTAGCAACATCTCCTGGCTCTCAACTACAGGCACAATATACTGTAGCGGCTATTACTGCACTACCTAGGTTACTGCAGTCTACAAGTCCTTGATACCAAGGCACTCCCTCTCTGCTGCTGCTAAGGTCCTGAGTACCTTCCCAGGAGCAATAATCACAAGCGTGGAATATTTTAAGCACAGGGGAAAAGGATCAGATTAACTTTCTAGCTCAGGCTGAGCTTTTAGCTTCATTATAGGTGGTAGTTTATCCATTCAGAGCTGCATTCCCCTGGCCATTCTACGAGCTGTCAGCAACAACATGTTCCTCTTTTCTATCTAGGGAAGAATTTTCTGTCACAATGTCAAGTTTCATGGGCAGAATATCTGGGCTTTTTTTTACCCCCCTTCCTGAATCATTCTTTGATTTTGCCCTTGAGCCTGACATATTACATGAGATTTTTTTTTATTTATTACAGGTACTTATATAGCACCATCAATTTATGCTGCGCTTTACATATATATATATATATATATATATATATATATATATTTATTCCCTCCTAGATTGTAAGCTCCAAGGAGCAGGGCCCTCGAACCTTTCGTGTATCGCATTGTATTGTTATTGTACTGTCGCATGTTCTGTCTCCCATTGTAATGTACAGCGCTGAGCGAACTGTTGTCACTTTATAAATTCTGTATAATAATATATATACTGTATATATACTTCAGTCCCTAATCCTCAAGGTCTAAGTATGATCTATTGTCTTTGGTTTGCCCTGCCATGCAACCTGCAGTTGCTGCTATAGCAGTCTGCCAGACTATTGCTGTTTGCCCAAAATACAAGTTCCATCCTAATTGGTGCCTCTGTCCACAGTCAGTTAAACCTTTCTTACGCTACTGTGTGAATGACTTGGCAGATACACGTTGCCCATTTTGGACCTAAAGACTGTCAACTTGTTCTTATATATTCAAAAGTTCCACATGGAAACATCCAGATCAGTCATAGCCTCTTTGGCTCTGGGGGATTTTCTGTCCTCTATAGATATCAGGGGTGCTTCTTTGTACACTCCTAACCTTCTCTCCCATCAATGATATCTCCTCTTATCTGCATTACTAAGGTGTTACCCTTCCTTTTGGCCTCTCCATGGCCCCCCAGGTTTTCACCATGATGACTGCCATGCTTTTATTATTATTATTATCTTTTGGCTCTGTTCTGTGGTCAGGGGATTCATATTGTGGGGTAACTGGTTGATCTTCTGTTCTCCTGTTCAAGAATCAGTCCTCTTTCTCCAGGTTAGTCATTATGCAGCAGACAGTGCAGACTTTGCAGAGCTTCAGTTGGATTCTCAACCTGAGGTTCTCAATGGACCTATCACTCACTACCTGGACCTAACGCTAAAAATGGCCCCACATAGGTCTGCATTCTTTTGGCTCGTGGTAAGCCCTAAATTTGTCTCTGTATGAAGGTCCTAGGTCTAATGGTTGCCCCCTTCATGACTATGCCATATGCCCAGTTTCACTCCAGCTCATTGCAATTCATCATTCTGGCAGCCTGGCACAAGCAGACTCAGTCCTTGAAATATTCCAGGTGTCTATGCTCTCCCTAGTATAGTGTGTAGTAGAATGTTCATATTAACCACTTGACCTCTGGAAGGTTTTATCCCCTTTATAACCAGGGCCTTTTTTGCTATACAGTACTGTGCTACTTTAACTGAAAATTTCTCGGCCATGCAACACTGTACCCAAATGAAATGTATATCTTATTTTCACACAAATTTTTGGTGGTATTTAATAACCACTGGGTTTTTTAAATTTTTTTGTTATATGAACAAAAGAAAATACTGAAAACCTTGAAAAAAACCACCTTTTCTTAGCTACTGTTATAAAATTTTGCAAATAAATAATCTTTCTTCGTAAATGTAGGCCAAAATGTATTCTGATACATTTCTTTGGTAAAAAAAAAAAAAACATGGATCAGTGTATTGTATATTATTTAGTCTGTGTGAAAGTTATTGAGTCTACAAACTATGGTATCAGGACAGTACAAATACTCCCCAAATGACCTATTTTTGGAAAGTAGACAGTCCAAGATATTTAGTAAGAGGCATGGCAAATTTTTATAACTTTTTGTTACAATTTTTTGGAAAATGAAGAAATTAAATAGTGTTTTCACATTTTTATACATACCGTCACCAGTGCACTACAGTGTCATCATATGACTGGTGTGATGGCGATCAGCGACACTGACTGGTGACAATATGTAAAAAGAAAAAACATTTTTTTTCAATTTCTTTTTACTATTTTTGTTCTTTTTTTACTATTTTGTTTTTGTACATACTGTGACCAGAGCAGTACAGTGCCTGGGGAGGTGATTGGAATTTTGTTTTCTAGTAAGATTGGTTTTTACACTGCTTATATGATCATTGTTATATTCAATCATTTTTATGAATGGCATCCATTCATGTGCCATTGTGTACTATAGTGATAACCGTGATTGGCTACAGCTATTACATCATACATGGCCACTCTAATTGGCCCCTGTACCATGTGATCACTGCAACTAATTACAGAGATCAGACTAATTACAGAAATCACAATAGTACACAATGACTGGATATGAATGAAAGCCATTGTGTACTGTTGACATGTGATTGGTCACAGCGATAATATGGTACTGGGACTGGCCTGGTAGAATGATCTGGACACAGCGGGCAACAGATCATGCTAATGCGTGGCCCCTAGGGTGCACACAAGGCAGACTCCTGGAGAACATCATATGATTTCTACCCACGACTAGGAGCCTATTGTAAAATCATGACCGGACGGAAAGTGGTTAAAAAGTCAATAACAAAATGCATATAAAATCAAAGGAACACCCCATTTATAAATGCCAACATAGGTAATCTCCCTAGATACAAACATACACAGATCTCAGTGTAGAAAAGTCTTCACAAAATGTGTGGGGCAATCTAAAGGGAAACTTCATCTCCAGGGTAGTGTAGTCTTCTACATGTTTTGCAGTCAAACTGCTTCAAGGGGGGAGACCAAGGGGGTGTCCATTGTGACTAAACAAGATATGACAAAGCATTAGGAAAAAAATACCATATACATCAACAATTTAGTCAGTGGAGCACAAGAAAGGCATGGAGAGCCGTAGAAACAACCTGCACCCCTGATGAGAACTGCAACCAAAGTAGACCACCAGTGGTACATTTTGGGTTTAAGGACAATTGAGCAATGGGTACTTAAAATTCTGATGCCCACTCAATCATGTGATCAAACCCCAATCTAAAAAACAGCCATGCTACCTAAAGCGAGAGTTAATTATAAAGACCACTTTAAAAAGAATCTCAAAAATGAAATTCCACAAGGTATCCAGAAGAAGAGGGGTAGAGTGGCAACTGAAAATGAATGTAGTCCGCATGTTTTGCCCCCAAAACAGCCATCTACTAAGGAAAATTTTCCCTATTTATACCCTCTGCTCCAACCCACAAAGTGCATATTGACCAACTGTAATTCAGGGAGGTCATAGATATTTGCTGAGTTTTCCTGAGTGGCGGTGTAGCACTGTGGTGATGTGTAGCACAGAAAATAAAGTACTGCTGCGCTTTATCTGCACAAAGCACTTTTGTTCATTTAGTGTGCATGGTTCTTAACATGAAGGACACTTGTGTCTATTTAAAGAACACGGACTTCAATACAAAGGACATTCTTGGCATAGACATTTCTTCATGGACACTAGTGCTATTGTTATGTAAGGCATTTTGATTATTCATTTTAGTTTCTATTTGGTGGTTAGCACATTAGGCTTTATGAGTGCTGTACATTGCAACACTTTTGGAATATCCCTGAGCCAGGGGCTGATGCCTAAGTATTGCTGCTTGGGTCTTAAAATCCTCTTCTGTGGTACAATTACTATGTACATATAGGTATTGTGCATAGGGTGATCTTTTAATTAATGGTGTAGGATGTAAACTAGAGGCATGAAACAGGTTATTACCTGCTGTTGGTTTTCTGTACAGGTTGGTGGCAAGATTTATTGCCATAAATCTCCAAAACAAGAAAGGAAATTTTATAGTTCACAGTGAATTTGATATTGAATCTATTTTTATTTAACCCATCCATAAATGGCTGCAACTCTGCCACTAAACCTGTCCAGATGATCAAGAGGTCATCTATATACTGAAACCAGCAAAATATGGACCTCAGAAATGGGGATAGATTGTCATCAACAAAAACTGATCTCTCCCACCACCAAGATACAAGTTTGCATAGGACCGCACAAAGCAACTCTTTGTAGTAGGTGTCCATAAACATAAAATATTTTCTAGTGAGTACCAACCAAAGGAGCTTCAGTATAAACTCATTGAGTGCCAAAATAGCCTGATCCTTCTCCATCAAAAAGGCCTCACTGTCTTGACACTCTGCTCATGGGGGATACTTCAGTATAATGTCAGCTACATGAGTAAAGTTTTTTTTTTTTGCTCAACCCAGTGGGCTAAACAAAAAAACCCTGAGAAGTCACCTTACTAACTATGCATTGTTAGTGCAGCGATCTCCTGCACTGTGCTATTGTGTTCTGACAGGGGCCTTGTTCTAAAAAATCTGATGGAGCAGTCAAGTCTGTTTCAAGAGTAGTATTAACCGAACTGATACTTTTCGGTGTCAGACCAGTTTGAAGCACAGTGGAACCACCACCATGAGATTGTTCACCAGTGTGTGGAATGAAAACCTGTGAATTAAATTGTGGACTTGCATCTGGTCATTTTGTTAGGGTGATTAGAGTCATAAGTATGCTCACCACCATGATGGGTCCACCACCTCTTACATGCAATCTGATGTGATGATTGAAAAGATGATGTGCATTGCCAAGACTGCTGAAAGTGGAAAGAGGAGATGAAAAATTCACATTCAGTACTTTACCAAAATTTCTCCTTTAGTGAACATTGATTGCTTGTAAATAATGATATCCCTATTGAGTGCTTCCTTCTCCATCCAAAGATGTTTCAAGTTCTTTGCCAAGGGAAGGGGCTTTTCTGGTGTTCAGATTCAACAACAAACCAGACAGGTTTGTCGCCAGGTCAAGGGACCTTTGGGCATTTGCAAGCAGAGGTCCAAGTCTCTTGTTTGTGCTAAGACTTGGATTCTTCATATCACAGCCATCCCCCTTACATTACAGCCCTCTTCATGTCACAGCACCCCCTTTTACATTGCAGAACCCCCTCTTTAAACCACATTATACCCCCTTTACAATAATGTTCTACTTCACTTTACATCACAGCACCCCCCTTTACAATACAGCCTACTTTACATCACAGCCCCTCCTTTACGTACAATGTCCGCTGTAACCCCTTCACACCACAGTCCCCCTCCTTACATCATAGACCTCCCCTTTTACATCAGTCCCCATCTCACATCACAGTCCCCTTCTCTTTCACATCAGTGTCCTCTGTCACCTCTTAATATCACAGCCCCCTTTCCTTGCACCCCAGTCCCCTTCATAGCACCCCTTACTTGAATCCCAGTCCCCATCACAGCCCTCCTTACTTGAATCCTAGTCCACCTCACAGCCCCTCTTCCTTGCACCCCAGTCCCCTCACAGCCCCCTTTACTTGCACCCCAATCCCCTTCACAGCCCCCCCTTACTTGCATCCCAATCCCCTTCACAGCCCCCCTTAACTGCACCGTAGTCCCCTTCACAGCCCCCCTTACTTGCACCCTGGCTTCCTTCAAACCCCCTCTTACTTGCACCTCAGTCCACTTCACAGCCTCCCTTCTTTTCATCGCAGTACTCTTTATAGTCTCCATTACTTGCACCCCAGTCCTCTTTACAGCCCCCTTATTTGCACCTCCTGTTGTCCATCCAGCACATGATACACGATCACTGATAGATCATATGGGACTGTATACACACACAGTATGATTCCCCCCACCCCACCTCCTCCAAGGGCTGCTGATCTCCGGGCAGCAGAAAATGTGGGCAGAGGGTGGTAATCATACTGTGTGTGCAGGCTGCAGGGGTGGACTGACAACTCATAAGGCCCCAGGGAAATAGGAGGCAATGGGGCCCTCTTTGTCTCCGCCTACATTAAAGCCAAAGCCACACCCACACAACACCCCGCCTACATATTGCAGCTCAGCTGCATAGAAAAGGCATTAAAAAAATTATTAAAAAAATAATAAAACAATGTTGTGGGGTCCCCCCTCCATTCATACCAAGCCCCTCAGGAAAGGGGGGTGACAAGTGAGTGCCCCCCCTCCTGAACCATACCAGGCCACATGTCCTCAACATGGGGGGGTGCTTTGGGGGAGTTCCTGCCTCCAAACCACCTTGTCCCCATGTTGATGAGGACAATGGCCTCTTCCCCACAACCTTGGCCTGTGGTTGTGGGGGTCTGCGGGCATGGGGCTTATCGGAATATGGAAGCCCCCTTTAGCAAGGAGGCCCCCAGATCCCACCCCCCCCCCCATGTGAATGAGTAAGGGGTACATGGTACTCCTACCCATTAACAAAAAAAAGGTGTTGTGTGAAAAAAGACAGGAGACAGTCTTTGACAAGTTCTTTATTAAAAGAAGAAAAATAAAAGAATGTCCCCCAAAGTAGATCCAACGTCAATCATGATGCCCGCTGCCGCAGCTACCTCAAATAAGTAAAAGAAAAAAATAGGCTCTGCTCCCGACGCTGGCTCCCAACCGTCTGGCTGTTTTGCTGGCTTGACAGTTCTTAAATATGTAATGGTATGTGCCAGCTATTACCTGCAAAAGTTGAGGCCTGTAGATGATGAGGAAGCCTACCCCACAACTTTGAGAGTAGCGGTTCGAGAAGGATGGCAGAAAGAGCAATGGGCAGGACTTGTAGCACCTTTTCTGACATGGGCTACCCAGGATTATGAGAAGCTGAAGGCTAAAATCCTTGCACGCCTGGGCCTCACCATTGCATTCCGGGCTCAACGGGTGCATCAGTGGTCATACAGTGGGGGCATGCCACCCCGCTCTCAGATGTTTGACATAATACACCTCAGCAGGAAGTGGCTGCAGCAAGAGACTGTGTCAGCCCCTTAGGTTATGCAGTGTCTGATCAAGGACCTGTATCTACGTGCACTCCCTGCCACTTATAGGAAGTGGGTCAGCCATGGAGACCCTAAGACTGCTAACCAGCTGGTGTACCTGGTGGAGAGATATATGGCAGCTGAGGACTTGCTGAACTCATCTGTGCCCCACCCCAGTGTCTCTAGGGGTGACAAACCACCCAGGAGGATCCCCTAAGACTGTTCCAGGGTTAAAGGGCTCTGGGGAAAATTACAAGACTGTTGCTACAGATAATGAGTGGGCTTGGTAACTGGAGACTGGCCAAATAGGTCAGTAAGATCCCTGAGGCTGTTTAGAGAACTCAGTGCAGAACCATAAAAGTGTTATTTTTGCCATGCGTTAGGTCATATTGCTGCTAACTGTTCCCTAAATGATGAACCCATGCAATGTGATAATGCTTATTTGAAAAAATGCATGTCTTTTTTTGCACAGGTGGTGTAACGATTGTGCGCAATAGAGACAGGGAACCTGTATGTGAGAGCCGTGTTTGTTTTTCATGAGCAATAATCTTCCTCCCCTCCCTCCTCCTCAAAGCTATGGAATCGGTGTCTGTAACTTTTAACAAACTTCAAAAGAACATCTTATCTTAATTAAAAGACAGAGCTGGCCAGGCTGTAAACAGCTAATTAGTCTTGGCAGGATGTCTGTTTCCACTAACCATGGAAAACACATTTCTCTGCCCTATGGTAAAACAATAACAACTCCGTCAAGCCGTTACACATGACCTGTAAGGCCATTAAGGCTCTAGCAGAATGCAGAGCATGCCACAAAACCTCTATTCCACAACATAACAATTCCACATACAATTCATAGAATTCAACAGGAACAGGTCACATTAATATTAGGTATATATTTGAATAGGGAATATCATACAAAACAAATCAAGGTCATATATGACTATGTTAGCACATAGGAAAGTGGAGAAATATTAATCTGCCAGTTGCTAGAATACCACCTGGCCATATTGGGGTTTATTAATATTAGTATGAAACTAGTTCGGACTTGGTCACAAATTTGGTGATTTCCTGACACCCATCCCTTAAACTGGATTATTGTTCAGTTGGTCTCTGGTGACACTCCTAGAAAAGGTACTGAACGGATCTAGTATGAGCTCTTGTTTAACATTAACCAAGGAACATCTTAACGGACTTGAGAGCCAAGGCAACGTTTTTGCTTGGACAATTGGACTCTGCTAAAACCAAGGACTTACTTGGTTAACTCCTTTCTTTTACCTCTCTATTGCATTATTGTTTTCTTTATTTATTTGTAACATCCCTTTCTGTAAATATTTTAATTGCAACATTTGGCCTTTTCATTAATAAACCCAATTTTGAAAAATGTTAAAACTATCACTAAGGCTTTTAATGCAAATTAAAGAATCCCTGTCTCTTGAAGATTGCTATTGTATATAATAATCCTCTAAATATACTTGTCTGTGGTGACAGTGTGTGTTACAGACACTTATTGTTCACATTTGTTCTTGCTAACACCGTGAAGGGTTGATAGTCCCAAAACTATCTGGTGGCAGTTTGGAGTTTGAAGGTTTAATTGTGTAATTAATTAACCCAGTGACAATCGCTCTCAGGCTGAGGGCACATCGATTGTGGTCCTGCGAGCTGGAAAATCTCTGTGCAGAGTACAGCTGAGGGTAGATTTGTTACGCAAGTGACAGTGTGGTGCGAGATTGGCTGGTCCTTTGTCCCGAGCTGGTGAGAAGGGCAGTGTGACGGGAGCGACTTTTGGGGGTGAGGGGACCCCTGTATCATCTCCCCAAATCATTATGTTTAACCCACCCTGTGCCTGTTTAAGGGTACAGGGTGTACATGTGAATGTCTGAGTCTTGTGTATAGTGTGTGTTGTCCTTTGTCTAGGCCACATGGCTGTCCATTGTTTGTTTGCCATGTGCTCCCCCCATGGTGCTGTGCCTTCCTGTCCAGCCAACTATTATGGGTTTTACTGTTTGTGTATTGGTGTGGGGGTTGGTCAATGTCCTTTGCCGCATGGCTGCATCCCATAGTTCTGTGTCTTGGGTTGGTTGGGGTGGTTCCCTGTAGCCCTTCCCACTGATAGGGTGGGCTGATGATGTATTTCCTGTTCCTGGTTGTGTTTCCCCACCCTCTGTATATATTCTGTGTTTTGTGTTAAAATAAAGAGTTGGCTTTCTGTTTTAAGAGCTGGGTGCTGTCTTTTTCCTGAGGGATTTCAGGGTGTGGTCCGTGGATGGTGTTCAGACAGGGGAAGCTGCAGGATAACGGAATATACCCAAGTGCGGTCGGGTACCGGTTCCGTTACAGGCAGGGGTTGGGCACTGCATTCATCACATATTGGTGGCATGTACTACATCATGTCAGGGAGATACGGAGAAACAAATGTTTATGATTTCAGTTGATGGAAAGCTTGCCACTGCTTTACTAGACTCTGGTGGTGGTATCTTCACTACTTCATGAAGCCATAGTGGGTTGAGATTTTGCACATTTATGGAGTTTGTGGGAAAACAAAAGGAATCAGGAGGGCAGAGAGCCCCCTGCTGGGGAAACATCTGAACTAACCCCTGACCCTTTTGACTGCAAAATTGAAGAGGAAACTGTTGGTATGTCCAAGGAAGCGGTAGATCCTTTTCCTTGCTCTATAATGGCTGGGGAGCAGGAGGAGCTGGATTCCAACCCAGAGCTTGAAAATAATGAACAAGAAATTATCTCTGACTCTAATAATGAGAGTGGACAGAATGTGGTACGTGACTTAGCAGTCAGAAAAGAGGATTTTTGTACAGAACAACTGCTGGCGTTGGTCCACTGTGCTTCATTAAGTCCAGGGTCAACGCAGCCGTCTACCAGGAGCTTTTCGAGCAGTTCATGCTTCCTTCCACAGATGAGCTTTATGGGGATGCTGACTTCATTTTCCAGCAGGACTTGGCACCTGCCCACACTGCCAAAAGCACCAAAACTTGGTTCAATGACCGTGGGATTACTGTGCTTGATTAGCCAGCAAACTCACCTGACCTAAACCCCACAGAGAATCTATGGGGCATTGCCAAGAGAAAGATGAGAGACATGAGACCGAACAATGCAGAAGAGCTGAAGGCCACTATTGAAGCATCCTGGTCTTCCATAACATCTCAGCAATGCCACAGGCTGATAGCTTCCATGCCACGCCGCATTGAGGCAGTAATTGCTGCAAAAGGGGCCCAAACCAAGTACTGAGTACATATGCATGCGTATACTTTTCAGAGGTCTGATATTGTTCTATGTACAATCCTTGTTTTATTGATTGCATGTAATATTCTAATTTTCTGAGATTGTGGATTTGGGGTTTTCATGAGCTGTAAGCCATAATCATCACAATTATGACAAATCACAGCTTGAACTATCTTGCTTTGCATGTAATGAGTCTATTTCATATATTAGTTTCTCCTTTTAAATTGCATTACTGAAATAAATTAACTTTTGCACGATATTCTAATTTTTCGAGTTTCATCTGTGTATATATATATATATATATATATATATATAAATAAATATATATATATATATACATACACAGTATATATATATATATATATATATATATATATATATATATATATATATATATATATATACTAGATTTTTCCTTTTACTTATAGTGATGGTTGGGTATGACACTTCTCAAAAGGTCACAATCTCAAAAAAAATTATTTTTGTAATGTACCTTTGACTATTATAACAGTAAAGGCCAACTAATTAAGTGTGTCTCAGTTCTGTGCTTTCAGAACATTGGGTAGATATGAAGATACACGGTTTAATCCAGTTATGCATTCATTAGAACATCACTGAATTCATTTTACATAGAACTTGAAAAAGTACTTGAATCTATCTTAATATCAGTTTCCTGTAATCCACTGTATAGTAGTGCTCAGGCTGGAAGAGGAATGTTCAGCAAACTGAACCAATCAGATTTCTACTGCTTTGAATGGGGCTGCCTGTGAAGTAAAGATGGGTGTCTCTTATACTGCTGCTTCTTTGTCCAGTTACAGACTACGATGGGTCAGCAACTAGAACCACAGCAGGTAGTGGAGGTCACAGGTATGCAACATACCCAGATGTGTCAGATGGCGATTCTGCAAGAGGTTTTAGTTCTAAATACAGAGATGTGAGGACTCAATGTCCTTCTGAGAAATAAGTATTAAGAGTTTCCTTTTCAGGGAGGCTTTCGTCCGTTTCTGTTTAAGCAACAGAGTTGCTTTATGCTGGTTGCACATGGGGCGTCTAGCAATGTACCTGTTTTAGGTGTATTTGCCTCTAGCCACGAGGGAGATGTTGTTGGCACTCCCTACACTGCATTCTGTCTTCCACAGCAACTGGAACGGAACTGAACTGCAAAGGTCTCCATCCACAGAGGTATGAAAGTTAAAGCGTTAAAATCAAGTGCACATTGGAGCCCATGCTATGTGCACAGCGGGGTTCCATGGTGCTGCTGAGATCAGTAGTGGGAAATGCTGGAAAGGTGGCTGTTGTCCTTGTTCGGCGTGGCCTGCCTAATTGCAAGCTACAGTGGGAAGATGTACATTTACATGGAGACCCTATGATAACTGAAGAACTGAAGAGGTCCGCTTTAAGGTTGAGTATTCCCTGATGGCAACTTTAGCCTTGTCCCAGGGCATTGGTGTGAAGTAGAGAGAGAGACCCTGTACAAGGTGCCTAACGTAGCCCAGACGAACCCGCTCCAGAGGTAGGCCTCTAATGTGACCCTTGCTTGGCTCCCAACAAAGACGGAAACATGGAGGAAGTGGCAAACAACCATGGCCTTACCTTTACATACAGAAGCATGTGGTTCAAGATTTTTATATGTAATAATGTATATGAATGCAAAACATTTTTTTAGTTTTAGTGTTGTCACTGGAACATGGGGTGAGGTAAAAATCTTCCAATAATGACTTACTGTGTGATCCTGTGTCATCTTTCTGAGAAGGGATTTCCCCTCATTATGGGGAGATTTTTCTTCCTTTCTGTTAACTTCTGGGTCAGAAAATGAAGCATAATCTTGCTAATGGGACAAAAAAAAAGAAAATTTTACATGGGTCCTAACTGTTTCTTAATTTAAAAAAAGGACATTTTGGATTTACGTACACATAAATGTAGCTTAAAGCCTAAAATAAAAAAGAGGTTATACTTACCTGCTCTGTTTAAGGGTATTGCACAGAGTGGCCCTGAACCTCCTTTTCTGGGGTCCCCCACTGGTCTCTCTGTGTCACCACAAGGAAGCCACTTCCTATAGTGGCATGGTGGCAAATGTGCGGCCTCGTTTCAGAGCTGGGCTGTGTGTGTCCATAGACACACACAGCATGGCTCAGCCTGGCCCCCCTCCCTGCTCAAAGGATTTGGCTGACAGCACAAGGAGCCAGTGACTCTTGCTGCTCTCAGCCAGGCCTGTAAGAGAGGGGAGAGAAGAGCTGCAGACAATGACATCGTCATGTAGGAGTCAGGTAAGTATTTAGGGAGGGGGGATGGAGGAACAGCAACTTAATGCATTGAATGTATTAGGCTACATTCACATCAGTGATTAAGGCCGGTGCAAATTGTAGCTGCGGGAATCTTCTGATTCCTACTGAGGCTCTGAGCGGCTAGGTGCAGCCTCTGGTCTTGTTCACTATGATGACAGGTCACCTGCGACCACAGGTATTTGTGGCTTACCTGCGGTTATCACTGACTGCGCAGAGAGCTGCAAATAGCTGTGGGTGCCGACAACCTGTCATTATAGTTAATGGGATGGGCAGCTGCACCTAGCTGCTCAGAGCCACAGCAGGAATCAGAAGATTCCTGCCTCTACAATTCTCAATGCACAATTAATGGAATCAAATTGCACTGCAAAAATCACATGTGATTTGAACTGAAATTGTGCTACTTCAGCTGAAGTAGCAGTGTGATTCTTCTCTGAATCACAAGCAGTTTCCCTGCAGGTGCAGTGCTATTTGAGCCATTTTGTATGGCTCAAATCGCACTGCAAATTGCACCGCATCCACAGGAAAACTGCATGCGATTCGGACAGGAATTGCACCGTATTCCTGTTCAAATCACATGTGATTCTTTGTAGTGCGATTTGAGCCCATGCATTTTGTATGGGCTCAAATCGCACCGCAAAGGTATCAGTAATTGGTATTGGCGAGTACTTCAGCACAAGTATTTTTACTTGCTGCTAAAAAAACGGTATCAGTGCACCCCTAATTACCATTGATTTAGCTGTAAAACATTTTGGTGGATAAGGTGTAAAGAAGCATTTGTTTATTGGCACAGTCTATGCAGTACTAACCTTTAAATTCATCCTAATAAGATGTGTTTTATTTGTTGTACAGCAATACATAATTACTTCCAATTCTGACCGTTTCAAAAGTTGGAAGTGAAAGCTGCTGCCTCTTTGCCAGTGTCTTGTTTCTGCCAACACCCTAATGTAAATAAATAAAACCAGCACAGTGCATAACAAGGATAGCAAAGGTAGCAGCTGTCAGCAGGTGGGTCGTTAAATACCCTGTTGAAAGCATACTGTTAAGCAATTCCATTATGCTAAAGTCCGAGGAAAAACATTAATAAAAATGTACCGATAATGTCTCTAAAAAAAAAAATCAAAATGAAGATAATGTCACTGCATACCATAAAACTGTCAACTGTAAGATAACTTTTTTTTTATCTGAAATGGTATAATTTTTAAATATAAACTGCATAGCGCTGTTCAGAGCCAGTCAGGTATCCATGGTACAAGTTAAAAATTACTGATAGTGAGACAGAATTAATATACTGTACCTTCTGCTAGTAAATAGTCAGTCCATAAATTCAGTGAGACTGCCCTCTCTATATCCTTTCAGACTCCTCAGAGGGCCGAACTCAGCCCCAGAGTCCTCAAATATAGTTCTGGCCTTCTTGGGTATCCCCTGCAGCTGAGAATGCTTGCCCCTGGGGAGGTTGAGACAGGCTCCTTTTCAGAATACCCACAATGCAGTCTTTGTCTCCCCTTTTACTTCCTTAGTACTAGAACTCCTCCTCACATTCACACAGAGTCTCTCCTTCAGCCCCGAGAGGGTACCGTATCCACTTTGCAAGGTACAGTGATCTGGCACCATAAACCAAGTAGGGGTCTGTGCCCTCCACTCATCTCCAGGCTTTATTACCACATACTCTTTGATAGGGAGACCACCATTTCTGTAGTCCATCCTGTAGTAGTTATTTAAAATGTTCAGGCCTACATCAGAGGGGTGCACACCACCAGAGACCTGGGAAATCCTTCTCGATCATTCCATGCTCAACCTCTCTATAGCTAAACCAGATGCTGCTCCCCACCATGATGACCTGCTGAATATTCTTGACCAGAATCATTTCACACTTATCCTCCTTATAAAGGCTCTGCGTTAATCTGACTTTAGGTCAAATATTAGGGCAAGTGGCTTTGGTCTTTGCCACATTCATGGAAGATGATCATAAGCAGGGAGCCCCACCTCACAGCTGCCTCCTTCCTAAGCCCTATCACCTGCCCCACTTTAGGTTCTTTCTGCCTAGCTAGAGAACTTGCAGGCCATTCTGCTCTAACCCCAGATAAGTTCCATAACTCCTCATCTTAGCCCTGTTTTATGCCCAGAAGATGAAATAGCAAGTACAGGTCTCTGTGAGGAATGCTGGGAATACCCAGTTAGCTATATTAGAGATTGAGTCTAGTTTATGGTGAAAATTGGAGGAACAGTTTTACAATTATGACTGCATATGGTTCGTACAGTATCCGGCTCCTTGTTTGAGATTTTTAGCTCTTTTCTGCAGTGGTGTGTAGAAGGGCAGATGGGTAAATCAGACATTACCCAAATGATTTCCAATTGATAAGGAAAGGATATGAAAGAGGTTACCAAGGAATGAGACAGAAAGAACACCTGAGGGCACCCACCTAAGTCTAGCATTAGAAAGGCTTTAATGATAAAAAGACTACAGACAACTCACAAAGGTAGCAAAATATGGTGGTCCTGGTAGAGAACCCACATGGATGGATGGCAGATTAATTCCATTCCAGGAAACAGCCTCACCGCTGCTAGCCAGATGGAAGCAACCAGGAAGCAAGCTCAGAATCAGGGACCAGGAAGCCAGGGATCTCAGTGGAGTGCAGGACTGGAGGGCAAAACGGTGTGGCTACATGTTTTGGAGCTGGCCAGGCTCCTTTCTCAAATAAACTATTTCTCCTTACATGAATCTTATGGAACTGTTCACAATCTTATAGTTTTCACCCTTGGGCCATTACTCATGCTAAACAAATCTGTTGCCTCATTTTTTTTAATGGAATGGAAAAGACTGCTAAGAATCATGTTGTTGGTGTTTGAGAATTTTGGGGCTCCAATTACCCACGGCAAAACAAAATACCCCACCACTTTTAGTTGCACCTGGGGACTGAACTTGGCTCAGTGGATAGCATGTGCAGGTTACCGAGGGAAAAAGTAGTGTACTTTCTGGCTTAGGGTATTCAGAGGGGATAGGAAGGTATCACTAAAGGCAATGCAGAGCCTTTTCAGACCAATTAACTTTGAGATGAAGTGATCCCAATGGAGAGGGTTTTTAGTAATTGCTGAGAGTTTAGCACAAAGGGGGTAACCAGGGACCATAAAAAAAAATAAAGGTACCTAAGCAAATTATGGAGGACCTGGAAGTCTGGAAAGATTTACAGAAGGATTTTAATGGGACAGCAGTGTGGAGAAAGGAAGCCAGTTTGAAGGCCAAGGTAAATGGCGCAAATTGTTTCTAATCATTGTAGCAGTTGAGCTATGAATAGGGAAACTTAGGTATAGGAAGGTCAAATTTTGGACAAATAAAATGAGTGTTGTGCACATTGCAAACAGTTTGTCAGCCAAGTCAAGGTAGTTGTGAGGCTGTTCAGATATCTAGTACTGAGCTGCATGCAAACAAATATTTTACACCCACAAATGTCCCAGGTGTCAGTAACTCCATAGCAGATGTGTTGTCCAGAAGTAGGGAATCTTACAAGTTAACTCTCTATGTGCACAAGCATGGCCTAAAATCTCTAGAATATATTTAGTAGGTTGTGACTCTGTCCTACAGGAACTGGTTGAGTAGTTATTGGCACAGAACACATGGACAACTTACAGGAAGCAATTCTCAAAGTGGTACACCTACCAGAGCAGCATAGGCAATCAGCTGGTGAGGGAGACTCTGTGGCAATACCTCAGAGCTCTAAAAAGAGACAGGGTTTTGAATGGCAGGCTAATGACCATGGTGCCAGCTCTAACTTTCTTTTCAAAGGTGGCCAGTGAGTATGATCTTGCAACAATGGGCCAAAGCACAAACAACACAAAAGAAAATAAGAGAGCCTATAGGGGAGAAACGATTGGTACAGATATTGCAGGCTTAACGTTACATATGTAGGAAAGGCACTTTTTCAAGCAGAAGGAGGGCGCCAGGCAGGGGTGGACTGACCATTTGGAAACTCGGGCACTGCCCGAGGGCCCGGGGTCAGTAGGGGGTCCCATGAGATGCCCCTGGTACCTTTTTATAGGCTTTTTTGAGTTTGGGCAAGGACACAGGGGCCCCATGATCCCCTATTGACCGGGGGCCCCATGAGTTGTCAGTCCGCCCCTGGTGCCAGGTCAGACTGAGTAAAAAACATGTAAACTTTATTACAGAAGACTTACATCTAAAACTCTTTTACTTGACATGAAGAATGAGAAGGCAGACAGAGAAGCGGGACCGCAGTTCACTCTGATGGATGGATCGATGTCAGCAGCATGACAAGGGAGCCGCTCATGAACTTGGTGGCGTTTGTTCAAAAGTCTGGGGAACAAGAAAGCTGGAAATAGGCCATAGTTTATTAGTCTATGAGACTGAAAAAAGTTATTGGGAACAGAAAAGTGAAAGTAGGGGGAAAGGGGGGAAGACAAAAGGAAAAGAAGACCATGATGCAGGAGAAGAAGAGGAGGGTAGAGCCGAAGATGCGGGAAGAAGGGAAAATCGGATTAAATGGCAATTTTGGAATCATCAAAAATAAAGAATGAAGTATAAAAGGTATATATTAAAATAAAATGAAATAAAAGTGAAATTAGTAAAAAAGTAAAATATATATGCAATATATAATAAATGCAGATTAACATATAATATACATATATAAATATGTATACAAATACATACAAAAGTATTACCAATGAGGGGTCCATGGGTCTGTACCTATAATGTAATGTTGTTGTTTTCATAAAACCACAACTAAATTTGAGTTGGTAGAGAGAAGTGTATATAGTCAATGTGTATTGGAAAAATAAATATACTATCTATTTCGCCAATGGATAAGTTACTCTGTCAAAGTTCTAACACTGGAATATGGTGATACATATTATATGAAAGATGTAGATGGAAGGCATGTTATGGAAGAAACTTGTGTACTGGAGTATATTGGAGCTAGATACTGAATATAATTATATAATGGTATTGAATTCCAAATCTTCGTTAAGTCCTTTAGGTGTTCAGGGTAAAAATCCAGAATGTTTCTCTGATGCAAAGTTTTTGGAATCTCTCAGCCTGGGAATCACCAGGGGGGATAGATTTGATAACCCATACCTTATAAAGGTCATCAGTGGACTTATTGTGCTGAGACAAAAAATGTCGGGAAACACTGTGGTCCTCATTGCCATCCTCTATGAGCCTCCTGTGTTTACCAAATCGTGCCCTAATGGTCCTAATGGTATGACCAACATACAGGAGCCCACAGGGGCAAGATAGGTAATAGACAACATACTCAGTGGAGCAAGTGTAAAAGTTTTTAATAGTGAATGTTTTGCCTTTGGAGTCAGAGAAGTGTTTTTGTCGATGTGTGACAAATTTGCACATCTTACATCTCAATTTTTTGCACTGGTGTGTACTGGTGAGGTGGCAGAAAGTGGCCAGTGGATTGGGAGTGTGGAGAGCAGGAGAGTCAATTCAACTCTATTCTTTACACTGGGTGTTTTTTTGTATATGATCCTGGGTTTATCTTCAATATGGGAAC
This sequence comes from Staurois parvus, assembly GCF_062004578.1. Lineage (NCBI taxonomy): Eukaryota > Metazoa > Chordata > Amphibia > Anura > Ranidae > Staurois > Staurois parvus. The sequence continues at coordinate 10,569,115 of NW_028317900.1, read as the reverse complement.
TAATTTAGGGTCCTGAAGTAGAATGACCAATGGCATTGGATAATGTTCTCCATTTGTCTATGTTTATAATGGAATTGGGTAATGAATGTAACATCCCTGGAACTGGCCATGGGTGTGTTTGTCATAGTGGGGAAGTTTGATAGGCCTTATTCACCTGGTCTGGGTCATATCCCTTTTCTAAAAATTTATTGGTCAGAGTTAGTCCCTGTTCAATGTAGTCAGTATCCTGGGTAGAATTCTTGCGCTATCTGCCGAATTGTCCCTTTGGGATATTCTCTATCCATTTGGGGTGATGGCAACTTTTGAAATGTAAGTACGAGTTGCCAGCAGAGGGTTTAAAGTGCGTTTTAGATACAATATCACCTTCCCGATGTGACAACTCTACATCAAGAAAGACTAGGCACTCAGGGCTGCTAACGTGGGTGAATGATAGGCCTAATATATTGCTATTTCAATACTGAATAAAGGGTGTAGTAGAAGTGAGAGGGCCATCACAGATGACTATGACATCATCAATGTATCTGCCATAATATATAACATGTTCACCAAAGGGGTTGTCTCTCCAGATGTGTCTCCTCCCACCAACCCATGAGGAGGTTAGCTTAACATGGTGCAAAGGACGTGCACCTGAAGGTAGAACTACCCTGGAACTTAAAGTAGTTGTGCTCTAGGCAAAATTTTACACTTTCCAAAATTAAATGAGCTTATTTATGATGGAATTAGGTTCTTTAGCAAGGAAGTGTCCTACAGCTGTGAGACCTGCTTCATGGGGGATGGATTTATATAATGAACACACATCAAGAGATAACCACACCTGAGTCCTTCCATTTGTAGTGAGATAGGGTGTTTAGAACATGTAATGAATCTCATGCATAGGAAAGGAGAGCCTGAATAATGGGTTGTAGAAAAAAATCCATGTATTGGGACAAACCAGTGGTCAGACTGTCCATGGCCGCAATTATGAATCTGCCTGGGGGGGGGGGGGGCAAGATAAGCTTTTGTGTACCTTAGGTAAGTGATAAAAATAGGGATGTTTATAAAATTCCTTGTACAAAAAATTATATTCCCCCAGATCTATGATCTTGTTAGAGTAGGCAGTATCAATAAGGGTTTTGAGCTCTGCCTTATAAGTGTCCAGAGTATCCCTTGGAAGTTTTTTATATGTGTGGGGGTCAGAAATGAGTCTGGTTGCTTTGCTAATATGGTCAAGTTTAGTGAGGTTATGGTATTTATGAGAACTGAATTGAGTGTTAGAGCATAGTTTCAGAATGTCTGCATATGTGACTTGATGAAACACGTCTATGAACGGACCTTTGGAGTGAGTAGGTTAAAAGGTGGAGGGGTAAATTAGATAGGTAGGCACTACATTGACAAGAAAACAAAATAAGATATAAGTGCATTTAAAGAAGCGATATGTATTACCAAATATCCCTATATCTAGTGCCTCAAAATTATTGCATACCCCCTAGTGCATGAATCCAACCTAGTAAATCCTATACAAATAATGATGTTTTTATAATCGATATGACATTGCCCCTATTATGGTGGGAATTCCACTAGAACATGCAATTAGAATAGAAGAGGTAGGTGCTACATTATGACAAAATAAATAAACCAAGTAAAAGTGCAGTTTGTAAGACCAAAGATCCATATATAAAGTACCTTTGGTATATGCCTCACAGTGCATGATTCAAACCTGGCAATTCAATGCAATTGCAAAGCAATATTATCAATATATAACATACAGTTGTGTTCAAAATAATAGCAGTGTGTTGAAAAAAGGGAATAAAGCTCAAAATCCTTCTAATAGCTTTTATTTCCATACACACAAATAAAGAAAAATATATCAAATTTGTGTTGTTCCTCTAAAAAAATTGAAGAAAGTGAATATTAGACTGTTCAAAAAAATAGCAGTGTTTGTATTCTTCTTTACAAATTCAAACATTCACTATATAAACTGAAAAATGTTTGAAGATTTTGCTTTCCTTTGAATCACTTAATTAATATTTAGTTGTATAAGCACTGTTTCTGAGAACTGCTGTACATCTGTGTTGCATGGAGTCAACCAACTTCTGGCACCTGTGAACAGGTATTCCAGCCCAGAATGATTGGACTACATTCCACAGTTCTCTATTTCTTGGTTTTGCCTCAGAAACTGCATTTTTGATGTCACCCCACAAGTTTTCTATTGAATTAAGATCCGGGGATTGGGCTGGCTACTCCATAACGTCAATCTTGTTGGTCTGGAACCAAGATGTTGCACGTTTACTAGTGTGTTTGGGGTCGTTGTCTTGTTGGAACACCAATTTCAAGGGCATTTCTTCTTCAGCATAAGGCAGCATGACCTCTTCAAGTATTCTGATGTATTCAAACTGATCCATGATCCCTGGTATGCGATAAATAGGCCCAACACCATAGTATGAGAAACATCCCCATATCATGATGCTTGCGCAACCATGCTTCACTGTCTTCACAGTGTACTGTGGCTTGAATTCAGTGTTTGGGGGTCATCTGACAAACTGTCTCCGGCCACTAGACCCAAAAAGAACAAACTTACTTTCATCAGTCCACAAAATGTTGCGCCATTTCTCTTTAGGCCAGTCAATGTGCTCTTTGGCAAATTGTAACCTCTTCAGCACGTCTTTTTTTCAACAGTGGGACTTTGCGGGGGCTTCTTGCAGATAGCTTGGCTTCACATAGGAATCTTCTAATTGTAACAGTACTCACAGGTAACTTTAGATCTTCTTTGATCTTCCTGGAGCTGATTGTTGGCTGAGTCCTTGCCATTTTGGCTGTTCTATCCATTTGAATGGTAGTTTTTCGCTTTCTTCCATGTCTTTCAGGTTTTGGTTGCCATTTTAAAGCATTTGCGATCATTTTAGCTGAGCAGCCTATCATTTTCTGCACTTCTTTATATGTTTTCCCCTCTCCAATCAACTTTTTAATCAAGGTACGCTGTTCTCCTGAACAATGTCTGGAACGACCCATTTTCCTCAGAATTTCAGAGAGAAATGCACTGTAACCAGCATGTACAACATTTGCTGCCTTCCTTCCTTAAATAAGGGCAATAATTGCCACCTGTTTTTCAAAGAATGAATGACCTCACTGATAGAACTCCACACTGCTATTATTTTGAACATGACCCTTTCAATTAGTGATTCAATTACACAGAATCAGCAGCATGCATGTCATGACTGTTGGGTCTGTTGGATTTCTATTACTCTACTACACCTGCTAGTAAATTATTTGCCATGTAGAAATATCATTTCTACCAAAAACAGTGATTGATCAGGTTAATGATGTCTGACTGCTATTATTTTGAACACAACTGTATATACTGTAAGTGAATGGTGAAAAACGTTCATATATGAAGTCACAATCTTTGCAACTTCTTATATCTGTCCCAAATCAAAGCAGATAGTGACTGTATCTTCACCGCGTGCTCACAAACGTATAATGTGAATTGCTCACTCACCAGATCTTTTGACCCCAGTTACGGTGGTCAAATAAGCCTTTGGTGGAGGGGGACTTCAAACCAGTATGGGAGATGGAATTGAGAGGAATGGAAATCTGATAAGATTCCTCCTCGGTAATCTGGTCAGACATAAGTTCCTGTAGCATAGCCAATGCTGTTAGGTCTTCCGGATTCCAAGCTGCCTCCTCATGGGATGGAGAAGGTGGCGGATTGATAGTGGAAGAGCCAAGGCTCATGATGTAATAAAAGTGTTTGAGCGTGAGTTTACGGATTAATCTATTAAGATCCCTGAAGAATGTGAACGAATTGGGGGGATTGGTAGGGGCAAAATTTAGACCTTTTTTTGAGGAGAGAAGTCTCATCTGCTGTAAGTAGATGAGAAGAAAAATTAAATATTTTTATGGTGTCTGTATAAACTTTTTTTTTGTGCTTTCCACTTCATCTACCTCTTCTGTGGCTTTTTTTTTTTGGAACTTTTTCTAGTAGATGACGGGGTGGGGTGGACACTAAAAAATTGGGGCTAGAATCTGATGTTCTGTTAGGAGGGGTGTATGGAATCACAGCTGTGGAATTACTATTGGACGGGTGCCCTTTTTGGGAACTGGAAAGAGGATGAACATTCTCCTGAAGTGGAATGTTGTTGAGAGGGTTATGGTGGGAATCAAGGGTAGGGTCGGGGGCATCTTTGTCTTGAGTAGGGAGGCTGGTGCAGGGATTCCCCTGGTGGTGGTGGTGGTATGAATATAATGATCACTGGGACATGTGTTAGATGGACATTTGTCTACACTGGAGGAGTCAGAGTGTATGGTCGGAACAGAGGATGGAGGCAACTGTCTATAGTGAAAATGATGAGGGATGTGTTAGGACACTTATAAAAAGAAGATCTTACACTGGGAGGATGGTGTCTGAAATTCAGCACTGGTGGGGATGTCTCATGGGCACTGGGGGTCAATGGTGGTTTGATGTTGTATGGTTCTTAATCAACCACTGTGACCTGGTGCCCTCCTTTCTCTTCTGCTTATCTCTGAGGGATCCCCAATATCCTTGATGAGGAGCTGCCGGTCCTAGCCTATGTGCCTTGTTCCTCTGGTCCATCCCTTCCTCATTCTGCTCAGTCCAAGGACGCACTGGCTGTTTTTACACCTGTCACTACATCCATCGCACAGGATCTCCATAATCCCTGACGAGGAGCTGCTGGCTCCATTACATGTGCCCTGGTTCCTTGGTCCGCATCTTCCTCATTCTGCCCATTCTATGGATGCATTGACTCTTTGACCACTGTCACTATATCCATTGTATAGTCATTCCTAACTTTTTCCTCTTATTTTAGCCATTCGTCTCCATCCTATTCTATATTGTGTGAACTTTATTGTTCATTGTATTGATGATCATTGTAAGTGCACTATTTCAGACTGCTTTCTTAATTGTTTTGTTGGGGCCTTTAGGGTTTGGGAGGTAGTGGCCTACACCAAAAAAGGGAAGTTCTGGTTTTCACGATAGGGATGTGTCCATTTCACCAAAAGCAATCCTCTACTGAAGAGCAAGGTCCATGACCAACCAGATGGGCAGAGGGGCATGGGTAGGATTGAGATTGAGTGAAAGCAACAAGGCTTTTTGCACAGTCAGAGCAGTAGGGATGATGTGTTGAGAGCAAGGGTGGAGGGGGTTTTCAGTTTCTGAGTCATAGGGACAGTACCGCCTTATCATTATTTTAGTTCATCCTCTGCTAAAATTTAAGTGACAAACCACTGCCCTGACCTTCAGCTATAACAAATATTGAATTCCAGCCACAAATCATGATGATTCCTCTTGCTCATCCTTTAGATTATAAATAAGGTTTTGATGATTGTGTGCCACATCTATTCTCTCCCCCATTCTCATTCCCTTCCCCTAAATATAAAGATGCATGTGTCCTACAGAAAAAATCTGCATAGTCCATTACCTCAGAGACACTGTGATAAACCATAGTGGTCTTTTGCAAACTTGAAAATTGCAGTAGGTTTTTGAGTATTTTTTTGATTGGGAACATGGTGGGCCATGCTTTCTTCCATATTGTCCTTCCATGAACACCATGCTTGCTCAGTGCCTTTGTTACTTTAGAAACATAAATCAAGAGATTTTTGCAGGTCCTTTATTATGGTAGGTTTATTTTTCCTGTCTTTTAGCCTTGCACAATTTGCTGTTGCCATCATTTTTGTAGGCCCAGGAAGTGTGAGTTTCTGACTGCAGATCTGTAGTTGTGACTAAGGCAAGAGGAAATCTCCGACTGATGTACAGAAGACCGCTGCTTTCACGCAAAGTGCAGCTTTACCTGCAGCTTACTGCTAGTGCTCAGGGTTTTCTTCTGGCAATTGGATTGCTTTAGGGACATACCTGCAAGTTTAACCACTTAACTAAGTGAGGATCTACCCCCCTTCCTGACCAGGCCATTTTTTGCGTTACGGTGCTGTGTTAGTTTAACTGACAATTGCGCAGTCATGCAACGCTGCACCCAAATGAAATTTGAGTCCTTTTTTCCCCCACAAATTGAGCTTTTGTTGGGTGGTATTTGATCGCCTGTGTGCTCTTTATTTTTTGCGCTATAAAAAAAAGACAGACAATTTTGAGAAAAAAACAATAGGACTTTTTGCTATTAAACATGTCCAGTAAAAAAATTTAAAAAATCAAATTTTGTCATACAATTTATGCCAAAATGTATTCTGCGACATGTCTTTGCTAAAAAAAATCTCAATACGTGTAAATTAATTTCTGCTTCAGTATTTCTGCTATAGGGTGGTTGGGAAGCGGTTAGTAGAACTATAGGCAAAACTTTTTTTACATTTTGAATAGAGCAAGGGAGAGTTACAACCCTTGTCAGATTTCTTGCTATCTGTGTCCAATTTCTGAGATGTCCCTTCACTTCCTGTCCCATAGCCAAAAAGGAAGTGAGAGTGATAGGAAATTCCTACAAATTAAGGTAGTTCTTTGGGGACCACCATGTCACCAGAACTAGTGCCCCAGTTGGAATATTTCCCCTCTGTCATCGATGTCTCCTGCTTGGCTCACAGAACGCACACCCCAGAGCCCCGTGATCGGTGTGGTGCCTGGACATAGCGGACACATTACTGCTGTGTTCGGGTGATCACGTGGTGTTTTACCATGTGACTGCTGTAACCAATCACAGCACTTACACAATAAAAGTAAACAATGAAACAAAGTAAAGATAGTTTCTCTCTGCTCACAGTGTGAGAGCAGAGAGAAGTGATTCTTCAGTGTGTGAGTGTATAGCTGCCTGTCAGGCTGCTTGTACACTCGCACATTGCAGTGCCTGCCACCCCAGTGCTCCAGTTTAGTGCCACTGTGTCCCTGATCACTGCCCCACAATATCAAAAATAAATAATGCAGGGAGGCTCTGTCACCTGTCCCAGTGCACACAGAACACCCCCATACACCATTCCAATGTCCTGATCTCCGCCATATCAGTGTCCTGATCACCGCCATATCAGTGTCTTGATCACCGCCATTATTATTATACAGGATTTATATAGCTCCAACAGTTTGCTCCGCGCTTTATAATATAAAGGGAGACAATACAGCAACAATACAGTTCAATACAAGAGGGTTAGGAGGGCCCTGCTCATTGGAGCTTACAATCTAAGAAGGCGGGGCTAGTGGTACAAAAGGTAATTGTGTAACTGTGGGGGATGGACTGGTAGGAGGAAGAGAAGATACCATTATTAGCTGAAGTCAGGATAGGCTTCCCTGCAGAGATAGGTTTTCAGAGATCACCTAAAAGTGAGCAGAGTAGGTGATAGTCTGATAAATTGGGCTAGGGAGTTCCAGAGGATGGGGTAGGCTCTCGAGAAGTCCTGGAGATGAGCATGGGAGGAGGAGACAAGGGAGCTAGAGAGTAGGAGGTCGTACCCCAAACCAACACCCTGATCACTATCATATGCCATACCAGCACCCTGATCACTTTCATACACCATACCAGTGCTCTGATCACCTACATACATGATACCAGGGCCCTGATCACCACCATACTCTATATCAGCATCTTGATCATCACCATACCCCATATCAGCATCCTGATCATCATCATACCCCATACCAGCAACCTGATCACCGCCATGCCTCATTAAAGTGTCCTGATCACCATATATGCCATACCAGCATCCTGATCACCACCATACCCCATACCAGCATCCTGATCACCGCCATACCCCATACCACCACTCTGATCACCACCATACCCTGAACACTGCCATACCCCATACCAGCCTTTTGATCACCACCAAACCCTATACCAGCATCCTGATCACAGCTATACCCCATACCAGCATCCTTTTTTGGTATTTTTTCATTTATATAGCAAAAAATAAAAAACCCAGTGGTGATCAAATACCACCAAAAGAAAGCTCTATCTGTCTCAAAAAAGGATAAAAATGTCATATGGTTACAGTGTTGTATGACTGAGAAATTGTCTCTCAAAGTGTGATAGTGCTGAAAGCTGAAAATTGGCCTGGGTAGGAAGGGGGTGAAAGTGTCCGGACTTGAAGTGGTTAACGATGGCAGCAGTAAAAACTGACGGGGGTTCTAATCACTCTTCACTCTGTCAAAACAAAAAAAAAGTTTTTCCTGTAGTTATACTTTTTCTGCAACCTCACTTTATCTACATATATTTGCAGTAAACTTGAATTGGGATTTAAACTGTCAGCTGCTAAAAGTTAATGTATCATGATTGTATATGAGATAAATGGTATTTTTGGACCCCTACTTTCTCTTTTAAAAAAAATTAGTGTACAAGTTAATATTCTGATTTGTAAACCTAAAGATTCAGCTGTTCTCCAAAACATACACAATATCATGTTGCTATTAATTTAGAGCCCAATTTTATGCCCCATTAGAACTTCAACTGGAAAAAAGGACATTAATTCTTGCATCCAGAAAGAGAGCAAGTCAACTTATTTTATTTTTATTGCTATTTTCTGCTCACCAAACCTTTCGGGAAGCTGAACTCGCATTGAATTGCAATTCCATAATTTGTGCAAATTGCCATAAGCCATCTTGCAGTTAATTTTATTTGAACACTTATTGCATTTAGTATCTCCAAATCCTTCATAAATATTGTTTTTATCTTTGTGAAACCTGAAAAAAAGTATTTTTGATTTTGAAGAATAGCATTCCTAGGTCTGGTCTCAGATTCCTAGGATGCCTAAAGACTTAGGTGACCTAATTTTCAACTTCCCATAACTATTTTATTCTGAGAAAGCCTATTTAAAATATTAGCTCTCAAAATAAACTGGTAACTCCCGTCTGACTCTTACTTGAAAATAGCCTCACTTATTCACATATAATGAATAGTTTTAGTTTGCCAAATTAAATAGAAATTTGCATAATTATTCTGTTTTTATTTTTTTCTCATTTATTTTTGTGATGAAGTAGGATTATTGTTTAGAATGGAATAACATACATGCGCCTGTTTTTGTTCTTGCTGGTCTTTCATTGCTTGGATTCTAAATTAGTTGTAAATGTCATTAGGGCCTCATGCACGCTACAGCTGTCAAACGCCTGTCCATGCGCACTTAGACTTTTAGAGGAGTTTAGAAGCAGGAGCATTTAGGGGAAGAAAACTGAATGCACCAAAATCACCTTCAGGAGAGGTAGTTTGGGTAGAAAAAATGCCCAACACATAAGCACTTGTCACATTTAGAACGTGAGTGTTTTTTCATTTCAGTGGCCAGAATAAATTAATATGAGATAAACTAACACCCAAGCGGTTTACTTTATACACCTAAATATGGCTTAGGCGTGTTTTTGAAGCTACATATACAAAAGCCCCAGCGTGCCTAAAGCCTAACAGAAAGTTCTGCTAAAAGAAATACGAGGCTACCATTGCACTGACTTCCTTTATGAAAATGCTCGTTGCCAGTCTGTCTCTTTTTTCAGTATCTTCCTCATCATTAACCTGGACTTATTGCCCATGAAAAATGATATATGAATGGAGGAGGCAAACCTTTCATTCATCTTCCTGTCGATCATTCGTTGATTGTTTTTATTGATAGATTCTGTAGTACAGAATCTACTGTATGTATGGACGTAGCAGGTGGAAAGTGTGACCATAGTCGGCACTTCTGATGAGTGCATATGACAGGTTCTTTGGCTGTATTACTCCTACCGCACTGGAAAATTTTGCCAGTAGGGATGGGGGCAATTATCAGAGGACGGAAAGATTCAACTAATTCTGCAGCAGAACAATGGTCACATTGCATTGACTGTAAGTAAAGTCTCTTTTGCAGATTTTTTAAAAACCCTTTTTTGACTAAACGTATGGTACCTTAAGAAAAGGGTTCTCTAGCTGTACCCAGATATATGGTGTTCTTGTGTACAGCCATATATTACTTTTAAGTGGCAGTATGCAGAAGTTGTCTCTCCTGAGTAAGGAAAACGCCTGCAATTTAGGTTACATACACAAAAGCTTCTATGTACATGAGGCCTTAAACGATAAGTTCACTTTTTTTACAGGCAAAAAAATGTGCATTTCATTTTTTTTTTTTTTTTGGAGCCTGGAAAGCATTGCACCAGTGATCAGCAGATCGCTGGTGCCATGCAGTACATCCTATACAGGCAAGCTGATACAGTATGGCAGGAAGACTCAATGAACTACCACAGCGCTCCACAGCACCATGGTAGATCATTGAGAACTACAAGCCGACAGCCACAAAAGCTGTCAGAACTCTTAGTTCATTCATTCACAAAACTCTGTGAATCAATGAATTGACCTCCTTACTGACAGCTCCCCATACTGTTCAACTTCTCCACGTGCAGCTGCAGTGGTGGGAACATGTTAAAAATGTAACATGTTCCTAAAGGTGAACTTATCCTTTAATCGCTTCCCACCTGGCCACTGCACTTAAACAGCCAGATGGGATCTTTGTTGTTCTGAGGGGACATTCCTGTACGTCCCTCACAATGTGGGGGTGCACGCAGCCATGTAACAGTGCAGCTGTGAACTCTCCATGTGCCTTTGTTCCCTGTAAACATGGCTGCCTGACAGTCGATCGGCTCTGCTTCTCCTCACACAGAGCTTGCCAGTGAGGAGAAGCAGACCCGATCTGTGTTGCCAGCAAAGTTAACAGTGAGTTTGAAAGCACTACATTACCTTGATCAGTCAGATAGTGACCCCCACACATCTGTCACAGTGATCATCCATATCTGTCACTGTACCAGTGGTTATCCACATCTGTACCAGTGATCCACATATGTCACAGTGTACCAGTGGTTATCCACAACTCTATTAGTGATCCACATCTATCACAGTGTACCAGAGGTCATCCACATCTGTACAAGTGAGCCACATCTGTCACAGTGTACCAGTGGTTATCCACATCTGTACTAGTGTTCCACATCTGTCACAGTTTACCAGTGGTCATCCACATCTGTACCGGAGATCCACATCTGCCAAAGTGTACCAGTGTTCATCCACATCTGTACTAGTGATCCACATCTGTCAGTGTACCAGTGGTCATCCACATCTGTACTAGTGATCCACATCTGTCAGTGTACCAGTGGTCATCCACATCTGTACCAGCGATCCACATCTGTCACAGTGTACCAGTGGTTATCCACATCTGTACTAGTGATCCACATCTGTCACAGTGTACCAGTGGTCATCCACACCTCTTCTAGTGATCCACATCTGCCACAGTGTACCAGAGGTCATCCACATCTGTACTAGTGAGCCACATCTGTCACAATGTACCAGTGGTAATCCACATCTGTACTAGTGATCCACATCTGTCACAGTGTACCAGTGGTCATCTACATCTGTACTAGTGATCACATATGCCACAGTGTACCAGTGGTCATCTACATCTGTACTAGTGATCCACATCTGTCACAGTGTACCAGTGTTCATCCATATCTGTTCCAGTGATCCATATCTGCCACAGTGTACCAGTGGTCATCCACATCTGTACTAGTGATCCACATCTGTCACAGTGTACCAGTGGTCATCCACATCTGTTCCAGTGATCCATATCTGTCACAGTGTACCAGTGGTCATCCACATCTTTACCGGTGATCCACATCTGTCACAGTGTACCAGTGGTCATCCACATCTGTTCCAGTGATCCATATCTGCCACAGTGTACCAGTGGTCATCCACATCTGTACCGGTGATTACATATGCCAAAGTTTACCAGTGGTCATCCACATCTGTACCAGTGTTCCACCTCTGTCACAGTGTACCAGTGGTCATCCACATATGTACCGGTGATCCACATCTGCCACAGTGTACCAGTGGTCATCCACATCTGTACAAGTGAGCCACATCTGCCACAGTGTACCAGTGGTTATCCACATCTGTACTAGTGTTCCACATCTGTCACAGTCTACCAGTGGTCAGCCACATCTTTACCGGTGATCCACATCTGCCACAGTGTACCAGTGGTCATCCACATCTGTATTAGTGATCCACATCTGCCACAGTGTACCAGTGGTCATCCATATCTGTACTAGTGATCCACATCTGTCACAGTGCACCAGTGGTCATCCACATCTGTACCAGTGGTCATCCATATCTGTACCAGTGTTCCACATCTGTCACAATGTACCAGTGTCAAATCCACATTTGTCACAGCGTACCAGTGATCCACATCTGTCACAGTGTCTCAGTGTAAAATCCACATCTGTCACAGCGTACCAGTGATCAAAATAATAAATCAATACTCTATCACTTCCCACAGAAAAGTCAAACTTCCACCCTTGAAAGTCTAAACAACATAAACCTTTTCAAAAATCTCAAAATACCCTCTCCCACAATCTTATACTACTCATATAATGTCCAAACCATAGTCCATAGTCCAAAGTCACCAAAAAAATAAATAAAAATAAAAAATAACAATATTCCAAATGTGTCCAAATCTTCCCGTTCAATCCATAAGACCCTCAAAAAAACAAAAGTAAAATATAGTGCATTATCCTAAATACAAAATTACTGCGAGTGATACCATGCAATCACACTCGTGATATAAATAATGTATACAAAATTAAAGTGAATACACCATAACACTAGTGGTCCAGTGAGGCAACACTGCAACCGTGAAAAATATCACAAAACACACAGCGTGATCCGTGAGACAATGATCCGTGACAGTAGTGCTAAATACAGTGCCACACTCTGTTAGGGGATAAAATGCAATTACCCTCTTGCTGTTAAATCAAATCATATAGGATTCCTTTATGCCACAAAGATAACATTCCTAGTAGGTGCCTCTTCCTCTCGGTCATATACAATGGGATCTCTTTTCCATATAGCCACAGGTCATAGGTACCGGGATCCCCGTTCCTCACCGGAAAATAGGAGCAGACTCAGTGGAGTAAAAAGTAATTCACACTTTTATTTCAACACTTACATCTTAAAATATACCGTCCATCCTCGCTCTAGTCCGTTCACTGTTGTGAGAAATTCCAAAATGGCCGCCCTGATCCTTCCGGCTCAGCGTCCGACGTCACGACACTGACGCGTTTTGTCACTTCCGACTTTTTCACAAGGGATCCAGACGTCAGTGCGGCGGTTGCTCTTATCCTGCTCAAACTACTGGTAAGACGCCCCGCCGCCATTTTACCTCAGGGCATCATACCGATGCCTAAATTACCAACAGGACGGCTCAGATATAGAGTATATGCAATTAATCCCATACATAGGGAACCGATGGACAGATATCTCAATCTATTCCATGAACACTAATTATTATCCATATATACATAAAGTTGATTTTCCTATAGAATTTCTAACCAAATACTTCTTAAGACACTAATACATCCATAGGTATATTAAATAGAATACAATGAACAAAACTCCAGCATATATCAGATAAAAAACACATGTATATATAAAAAAATTAACTAAATACTTTAATTCTACCTAAAACTGATCACCTTTACGGATAGGGCACCCTCTACTGGTCAATAAACAAAACTCCTCAAATTAATATATAAACCCTAACTTACAAATAATTAAATAAGTAAGTAAGTATCTCTCCTACTTCATACTAATAAATATATCTAATAATTTAGTTTAATAAATCAATTTAAAAAAAATCAATTTAATAAATTACCCCAAAATATAAAATAAATAAAATAAAATAAAAATACACCAAATATTTTTAAAAATAAATAAGTAAATAAATTATAATAAATAAAATTATTATAATAATACAATAGAAAAGTAAATAAACTTCCTACTACATTTTAATTCCAGCAATACAGCGTTCCTATTCCCTTCCGCAATCCAACACTAGATAATACCCTATATCCTCTAATCTTAAGATAATTAATTAATAAACTAAAATGAATCCAATGACAATCATAGCAATATCCCATATCCCTATCTCAAACCAGAACATACCTTCCCCTAAATCAATAGTTGCCTATTTTACCAATCAGAGATGAAGCAGTTTAAATCTAAATCGATATTTAGACCCCTAGGTTTTAAAGTGCGCAGCTGATAAATCCAAAACGTTTCATTCCTGGACAACATCTGGACCCTATTACCCCCTCTCCAATGAGCTTCCACTGTATCTATCCCACAGAATTTAAGGACACTAGGGTCTGACCGATGGTATTCCTTAAAATGCCTAGATACACTATGGTCTTTTTTCCCTTTCGCGATATTTCTCACATGTTCTTTGACTCTATCGCTAAGGGTCCTTTTTGTTCTCCCTATATATTGTAATTTACAGGGACATTCCAACAAGTATGTCACATATTTGGTACCACAAGTGATAAATTTCTCAATTTCAAATTTCTCACCCGTATTAAAAGATTCAAACCCAGAGATTTTACTTTTACTACCAGTAGTCCTACACACCTTACACTTTTTACATGGATAAAATCCTTTAAAATCAAACAATTTAATACCTTTAGACTTAGGAGGTGATATAACTCCTTTTACCAAAACATTCCTTAAATTATTATTTTTCCTATATATGAACAACGGTTTTTTGGGGAGATGGGTCCCTAAAGTAGCATCCTTTCCTAAAATCGGCCAATAGTTTTTAAAAATGTTTTCTATGTCTTTATAATGACAATTGAAGCAGGAAATAAAAGCAAATTCTGCTATCGTGCCATCCTTTATTATAATGTTATTTTCTTTCTTAATTTTTCCTTCCCCCAAGTAATTACGGCTAATTTTATATCTAGTTTTTTCCAATTTCACTGGGTCATAGCCCTTAAGAATAAACCTTTCTTTGATTATATCCGACTGTGTAATATAATCTTCCAGCCTGGAACAATTCCTCATAATCCTTGAGAACTGACCCTTAGGTATACCTTCTATCCACTGGGGGTGATGGCAACTATAAATAGGAATATACCCGTTTCTATTAGTTTCTTTAAAATAAGTTTTAAAATATAATTTATTATTACTTTTAAAAATATTAAAATCTAAAAAATTAATCGAATGAGTGCTACTAAACTGTGTGAAACCCAATCCAAATTCATTATTTATAACATGATCCATAAAATAATTCAAGTTCTCAGCCGTACCATCCCACACCATCACTATGTCATCAATATATCTTTTCCAGGTTCTAAGTCCCTCCCACTTTTTACCATAAATTTCTCTCAACTCCCATCTTGCTAAAAAAATATTAGCAAGACTGGGCGCAAATTTTGCGCCCATTGCTACGCCTTTGATTTGCTCAAAAAATTCACCTTGGTACCAAAAATAATTCCTTCCCATACTAAATTCCAGTAATTGGATAATTAGTTTTCTTTGTTTTCTATGTAGATCCGTAAAATTTTTTAGACCCCATTTAATAGCTGAAATACCATCATTATGCTTGATGCTAGTATATAATGCATTCACATCTATTGTAACCAGGATGGTTTCTTCCGATACCTCAAGTCCCTCCAATAAACTAATCACATCCTGGCTATCTTTTAAATAAGAGGTCATCTTTTTCACTATCGGCTGCAGAAAAAAATCTACATATTGTCCTATCCTAGAATGTATAGAGTCGATACCATTTATAATTGGTCTACCCGGAGGTCTATCCATACTTTTATGTATTTTAGGTAATATATAAATGAAAGGAGTTTTACAACAAGTGGGGATAAGATATTTAGCTTCCTTATCATTAACAATGAAATCTTCCTTAGCTTTATTAATTATCTTTTTCAGCTGCTTTTTATAATCACAAATAGGGTTTTTGGTTATTTTTTTATAAGTTTCCTTATCATTTAAAATTCGCTTCATCTCGTCTTCATAATCACTTCTATCCATAACAACCACTCCACCACCCTTATCCGCTGGCCTAATCACGATATTTTTCTTTTCTTTCAGTGTTAGTAAACCTTGATGGAACATTTCTTCTTCTTTAAATTTGCAGAAATTCAAGCTATACAGATCATCCACAACCATTTGTTTAAAAACATCCAAATTTTGGTTTCTAGAATTCGTAGGGTTAAAAGTGGATTTATTTTTTAAATCACTATGAATAAAAACAGATTTGCTATTATAATTTTCAAACTGGGAAGGTCCTGGTAGAGATAAAAAATATTTTTTAATATTAAGTTTTCTAATATATTTATTAATATCAATATATGTTTCAAATTTATTCAGATTAGCCTTCAGGGCAAACTTTAAACCATTATCCAACACTTTTAATTCATTTTCTGTCAGGGGAACCGAACTTAAATTGTATATTCCTTCTCCTATGTTTCTTTCCTTTTCCTTTTGTTTTCGTTCCCTCTTCCCTGTTCCAAATTTTCGGGGTTCCCATTTGGGGGTCTCCATCCTTCTTCCCATCTTATAGGGGGACCTCTCTCCCAATTCTCTCTGTACAAGTTTGGGGGATATCTTTGTGCTCCTTTTCCCCAATGCAGTGGGGGAAAGAAGGGTCTTTGCGGGGGCGGACCCCACGGGGGCCTTCCTCTGTCTCCCCTTTGAAAATTTTCCCCATTTCTAAAGTCTCCCCTTTGAACATAATCATTATTTCTATAGTCCCTAGGACCATTATAGTTTTCATTCCACCCTTCCATAGGCTGAAATCTGTTAAATACAGGGACATTGTACATCTGTCTATAAGGACTTACAGGTTTTGGGTGCCTACTCCCATCATTTTTATAAGGTGATCTAGATTCCCCTTTTTTCCCTTTATAGGGTAAGGGACCTTTCTTTAAATTACCATTTGCCAATGGAGGGTTTTTTTTCAAACTCCCTCCCCCCCCTAGGGGAATTTGCAGGAGAAGATTCAACCGAAGGGCATTGTTGCCCCACTACGTCCTGCCATTTGTAGATTTTCTAATTTTGATAATCCCCCATATCTCTAATGAATTTTTTATGTTTCTTTTTTTTAATCTCAACATCTTTTTTATTCAGTTGCTCCTGCAGATTTTTCATAAGTTCATTGTATTCCTTTTTATCTTTATAAACCTCCACTTTTTGTCTCAACTCTCCTATTTTTCCTTCTACTCCCCCCAACTTTCTTTTCTTTCTGTCTATTAGCATATTTATAAGCCGTTTTTCACAGGTATGAAGGAAGTTTTTCCATTCCAACATGGAATCTTCATCAAAAAGCCCATCATTAGGACCTATATCCCATCTTAGCCTTCGGGGTATAATTCCTTCCATTAAATATTTATCAAACGTCACTATATCCCACCAGAGTTGGAGTTTTTTTTCCATTTGATGGCCTACTTTTTTTACCAAAAATTCTAAATCTTCATTAATTCCTATTTGGGTGACCGAAAAAACCTCTTCTAAATTAATTTTTCTATTTTCCATAAAATTTAAAATTTCCATTTTATAATGTGACCCTCTCCTAATTGACCTCTAAACAAATATCAAATAGTGACTTCTAGAATTGCTATAATACTTCCCAGAGTCTTACACCTTCCCTTAGTGTATAAAATAATAAATCAATACTCTATCACTTCCCACAGAAAAGTCAAACTTCCACCCTTGAAAGTCTAAACAACATAAACCTTTTCAAAAATCTCAAAATACCCTCTCCCACAATCTTATACTACTCATATAATGTCCAAACCATAGTCCATAGTCCAAAGTCACCAAAAAAATAAATAAAAATAAAAAATAACAATATTCTAAATGTGTCCAAATCTTCCCGTTCAATCCATAAGACCCTCAAAAAAACAAAAGTAAAATATAGTGCATTATCCTAAATACAAAATTACTGCGAGTGATACCATGCAATCACACTCGTGATATAAATAATGTATACAAAATTAAAGTGAATACACCATAACACTAGTGGTCTAGTGAGGCAACACTGCAACCGTGAAAAATATCACAAAACACACAGCGTGATCCGTGAGACAATGATCCGTGACAGTAGTGCTAAATACAGTGCCACACTCTGTTAGGGGATAAAATGCAATTACCCTCTTGCTGTTAAATCAAATCATATAGGATTCCTTTATGCCACAAAGATAACATTCCTAGTAGGTGCCTCTTCCTCTCGGTCATATACAATGGGATCTCTTTTCCATATAGCCACAGGTCATAGGTACCGGGATCCCCGTTCCTCACCGGAAAATAGGAGCAGACTCAGTGGAGTAAAAAGTAATTCACACTTTTATTTCAACACTTACATCTTAAAATATACCGTCCATCCTCGCTCTAGTCCGTTCACTGTTGTGAGAAATTCCAAAATGGCCGCCCTGATCCTTCCGGCTCAGCGTCCGACGTCACGACACTGACGCGTTTCGTCACTTCCGACTTTTTCACAAGGGATCCAGACGTCAGTGCGGCGGTTGCTCTTATCCTGCTCAAACTACTGGTAAGACGCCCCGCCGCCATTTTACCTCAGGGCATCATACCGATGCCTAAATTACCAACAGGACGGCTCAGATATAGAGTATATGCAATTAATCCCATACATAGGGAACCGATAGACAGATATCTCAATCTATTCCATGAACACTAATTATTATCCATATATACATAAAGTTGATTTTCCTATAGAATTTCTAACCAAATACTTCTTAAGACCCTAATACATCCATAGGTATATTAAATAGAATACAATGAACAAAACTCCAGCATATATCAGATAAAAAACACATGTATATATAAAAAAATTAACTAAATACTTTAATTCTACCTAAAACTGATCACCTTTACGGATAGGGCACCCTCTACTGGTCAATAAACAAAACTCCTCAAATTAATATATAAACCCTAACTTACAAATAATTAAATAAGTAAGTAAGTATCTCTCCTACTTCATACTAATAAATATATCTAATAATTTAGTTTAATAAATCAATTTAAAAAAAATCAATTTAATAAATTACCCCAAAATATAAAATAAATAAAATAAAATAAAAATACACCAAATATTTTTAAAAATAAATAAATTATAATAAATTATAATAAATAAAATTATTATAATAATACAATAGAAAAGTAAATAAACTTCCTACTACATTTTAATTCCAGCAATACAGCGTTCCTATTCCCTTCCTCAATCCAACACTAGATAATACCCTATATCCTCTAATCTTAAGATAATTAATTAATAAACTAAAATGAATCCAATGACAATCATAGCAATATCCCATATCCCTATCTCAAACCAGAACATACCTTCCCCTAAATCAATAGTTGCCTATTTTACCAATCAGAGATGAAGCAGTTTAAATCTAAATCGATATTTAGACCCCTAGGTTTTAAAGTGCGCAGCTGATAAATCCAAAACGTTTCATTCCTGGACAACATCTGGACCCTATTACCCCCTCTCCAATGAGCTTCCACTGTATCTATCCCACAGAATTTAAGGACACTAGGGTCTGACCGATGGTATTCCTTAAAATGCCTAGATACACTATGGTCTTTTTTCCCTTTCGCGATATTTCTCACATGTTCTTTGACTCTATCGCTAAGGGTCCTTTTTGTTCTCCCTATATATTGTAATTTACAGGGACATTCCAACAAGTATGTCACATATTTGGTACCACAAGTGATAAATTTCTCAATTTCAAATTTCTCACCCGTATTAAAAGATTCAAACCCAGAAATTTTACTTTTACTACCAGTAGTCCTACACACCTTACACTTTTTACATGGATAAAATCCTTTAAAATCAAACAATTTAATACCTTTAGACTTAGGAGGTGATATAACTCCTTTTACCAAAACATTCCTTAAATTATTATTATAAATTATTACATCTGTCACAGTGTACCAGTGGTCATCCACATATGTACCGGTGATCCACATCTGCCACCGTGTACCAGTGGTCATCCACATCTGTACAAGTGAGCCACATCTGCCACAGTGTACCAGTGGTTATCCACATCTGTACTAGTGTTCCACATCTGTCACAGTGTACCAGTGGTCATCCACATCTTTACCGGTGATCCACATCTGCCACAGTGTACCAGTGGTCATCCACATCTGTACTAGTGATCCACATCTGTCACAGTGCACCAGTGGTCATCCATATCTGTACTAGTGATCCACATCTGTCACAGTGCACCAGTGGTCATCCATATCTGTACCAGTGTTCCACATCTGTCACAATGTACCAGTGTCAAATCCACATTTGTCACAGCGTACCAGTGATCCACATCTGTCACAGTGTCTCAGTGTAAAATCCACATCTGTCACAGCGTACCAGTGATCAATATCTGTCATAGAGTACCAGTGCAAAATCCACATCTGTATCAGTGATCAATATCTGTCACAGAGTACCAGTGTAAAATCCACATCTGTATCAGTGATCAATATCTGTGCCAGAGTGCCACTGTAAAATGCACATCTGTACAAGTGATCAACATCTGTCAGAGTACCAGTGCCAAATCCACATCAGTTCCAGTGATCAACATCTGTCACAGTGTACCAGTGTCAAATCCACATTTGTACCACTGGTACATTTGTACCAGTGATCGACATCTGTCACAGTGTACAAGTGTCAAACCCAAATCTGTCATAGAGTACCAGTGATCAACATCTGTCACAGTGTACCAGTGATTAACATCTGTCACAGTGTACCAGTCAACATCAAAATCAACATCAGCAATATCATCAGTGCAGCATAAACATGTCTAAAAAATCATTCACTAGTGAGGAGGCTTTACAGGTAATGAGTATGACAGATGAGAGTAGCGGGGAACTCTCTCTATCAGACTCAGATTCTGGGTATGAGCCAGTTGAAAGCAGTGGGTCAGCAACGGATTCTGAGGAGAAAAGAGTCCAAACACAGAGGTTCAGGAGATCTGAGGAGGAGCAGGCATCCACCAGTAGCTCAGTGGCAGGTACAAGCAGAGCAGCACTCCTAAAAGATAGGCAGGCATCCACCAGTAGCGCTACAAATCTTGGTGCAGTGGAAAGTACAAGCAGGGCTGCATTCCCACATGATAGCCCAGGCGCTAGTAGCGGGGTGTCCCATCCACAATAATGAGGTAGGGCCCATACTAGCCTCCCAGACGTTCTTTTATATCACACATGGTTGCCCGCTAATTTGGCAGAACCTACTATTCCCCCTTTTACAGCAAAGCCAGGCCCTCAGATACAAGCTGAAAATGTTACTCCAATTTATTTTTTTCATTTATATTTTACTAATGATCTGCTAAATTACATTGTGGAGCAGTGTAATCTGTATGCCGGCCAATATATTCCCAGCAATCCTAATTCATCATATGCCTGCACTCTTGTGTAGAAATCCCTGACCGTGGAGGAATTTACAATTTTTCAACTTACTTTGAACATGGGTGTCAAGAAAGGCCTGCCCATAGTGCAGGTGAAGTTCCGCGGCGCACAATTATGCGCATGCGCAGAGTAATTACAAGCCAAACAGATGTGCAGGCCTTTGGACATAGCCGCGCACATGCGCATACAGGCGCGGACCTGTCACTAATGCTGGCGCCAAAAGGGCTATTTAAACTGACTGCAGTAGTTGTCCCATTGCAGTATGGTCTTATCCCTGCTCGTGTTCCCTGATTCCAGTGATTGTCTCCTGATACCGAACCAGCTTGTTCCTGACCTCTGCTTGACCGCTACCTGCCCTGACCTCTGGCTTGCCTTGGATTATCCTTCTGTCTCCACTCCTGTCTGATTGATCCTCCATTGCTGACTTGGCCTGTGACCCGACTACTCTTCCTCCTGCCGCTTTAAGCCTGATCTGCCTGACCAATACCGAACCCGGCTCGTCTGACCCTGCATCCTCAGCATGCTGCTCTCGGGCATCCATCCATCCAGCACGACTGCATCAGAACCCTGCTCCCTGCCTACAACTCATCAGCTTACCAGCTATTACTGGACTGATCACAGGCACTCATACCCCACCGTGCCCCTGCGACTGCTGTCTCATCATCAGCGGTCCTTGAGCCGGAGTTGTTTGGAAGGCCTGCCTCTTCACATCAGGCTCACTATCCAGGTACGTGACAATGGGACTTAAAAAAAAAAAATGAACAACATGCTTACTGGGCTACCCAACCTATGCATCAATATAGGTATTCATTGTGTATGCCTAGAACACACTACAAGATGATAATGAGGTTTTTACATTTTAATAATAATACCCAGTGCCCTGCTTGAAATCATCCCAATTACGACAAACTGTTCAAATTCCAGTCATTAATCAACTTTTTTTGCTGTACCTTCAAGGAAAAGTTTACTCCTGACAAAAATATTTGTGTGGATGAGTCCTAGTCCACTTCACTGGGAGGCTTGACATTAAACAGTAAACGGGCCAAATATGGGGTAAAATTTTACCTAAAAATTTCTGAAGGAAAATAAAAGCCAGCAACACCCCCCCCCCCCCCCCCGGATGCACTACCTGTATGGGGACAAGTGGCAGAATTATTTGGCATTTATAGAACTACTATTCGAGAATGGTTACCATCTGTATGTAGATATTTTCTACACAAGTCTCTCACTATTCCACCAACTCTATCTAAATAAAACTGTGGCCTGTGGGACAGCATGGGCCAAAAGCAAAGGACTTACCACAAAGATTGGTCACAACAAAACTAAAATGAGGGGATACAGCCCATTTGAGGAATAAAGAGATACTAGCCCTAAAGTGGAGAGATAAAAGATGTCTATATCCTCTGCTCAATTCATGATGACACCTTGGTGGAACTTCAAACAAGACAGGGTCCTGCCCTGAAACCAAAATGCATACATGACTATAACAAGTTCTTGGGGGGTGAATATGAACGACCAGATGTTACAGCCCTACTTACCCACCAGGAGATCAATCTATTGGAAGAATCCTGGTTGTGGCAAACATCTTCCATTTGAGAATTATGTAGGCCACTTAGGAACCTTCAGTGTAACAGGAATTTTCTTGTAGCCTTCCCCAGATCTGTGCCTTGCAATAATCCTGTTTCTGAGCTCTGCAGGCAATTCCTTTGACCTGATGGCGTTTGTTCTGATAGAGTATGCTTTGTTAACTGTGAGGCTTTTTATAGAGAGGTGTGTGCCTTTCCAAATCTTGTCCAATCAATTTAATTTACCACAGGCGAACTCCAATCAAGGTGTAGAAACATCTCAGCAATGCTCAAGAGAAATGGGAGGCACTAAGGCACCTGAACTAAAATGTTAAGTATTATTGCAAAGGGTCTGAATGTGTGTATGTATGTATATACAGTCATGGCCGAAATTGTTGGCACCCTTGATATTTTTCCTGAAAATCAAGTATTTCACACAAAAAAGGTATTGCATTAACACATGTTTTGCTATACACATGTTTATTCCCTTTGTATGTATTGGAACAAATATAAAACAGAGGCAGAAAAGCAAATATGACATAATGTCACACAAAACCCCAAAAATGGGCTGGACAAAAGTATTGGCACCCTTAACTTAATATTTGGTTGCACACCCTTTGGAAAACATAACTGAAATCAGTCGCTTCCTATAACCATCAATAAGCTTCTGACACCTCTCACCCGGAATTTTGGACCACTCTTCCTTTGCAAACAGCTCCAGGTCTCTCTTATTGGAAGGACACCTTTTCCCAACAGCAATTTTAAGATCTCTCCACAGGTGTTCAATGGGATTTAGATCTGGGCTCATTGCTGGCCACTTCAGAACTCTCCAGCGCTTCTTTGCCATCCATTTCTGAGTGCTTTTTGACGTATGTTTGGGGTCATTGTCCTGCTGGAAGACCCAGGATCTTGGACGCAAACCCAGCTTTCTGACACTGGGCCCTACAGTGCGACCCAAAATCCTTTGGTAATCCTCAGATTTCATGATGCCTTGCACACAGTCAAGGCACCCAGTGCCAGAGGCAGCAAAACAACCCCAAAACATCATTGAACCTCCACCATATTTTACCGTAGGTACTGTGTTTTGTTCTTTGTAGGCCTCATTCCATTTTCGGTAAACAGTAGAATGATGTGCTTTACCGAAAAGCTCTATCTTGGTCTCATCTGTCCACAAGACGTTTTCCCAGAAGGCTTTTGGCTTACTCAAGTACATTTTGGCAAACTGTAGTCTTGCTTTTTTATGTCTCTGTGTCAGCAGTGGGGTCCTCCTGGGTCTCCTGCCATAGCGTTTCATTTCATTTAAATGTCGACGGATAGTTCGCGCTGACACTGATGCTCCCTGAGCCTGCAGGACAGCTTGAATGTCTTTGGAACATGTTTGGGGCTGCTTATCCACCATCCGGACTATTCTGCGTTGCAATCTTTCATCAATTTTCCTCATCCGTCCACGACCAGGGAGATTAGCTACAGTGCCATGGGTTGCAAACTTCTTGATAATGTTGCGCACTGTGGACAAAGGCAAATCTAGTTCTCTGGAGATGGACTTGTAACCTTGAGATTGTTGATATTTTGCCACAATTTTGGTTCTCAGGTCCTCAGACAGTTCTCGTCTCCTCTTTCTGTTGTCCATGCTTAGTGTGGCACAGACAGACACACAATGCAAAGGTTAAGTGAACGTCTCTCCTTTTTATCTGCTTTCAGGTGTGATTTCTATATTGCCCACACCTGTTACTTGCCCCAGGTGAGTTTACAGGAGCATCACATGCTTGTAACATTCTTATTTATCCGCAGTTGTGAAAGGGTGCCAATACTTTTGTCCAGCCCATTTTTGGAGGTTTGTGTGACATTATGTCGAATTTGCTTTCTTTCCTCCCTTTTTTTGTTTTGTCCCAATACACACAAAGGGAATAAACATGTGTATAGCAAAACATGTGTTAATGCAATACGTTTCGTGAGAAATACATGATTTCCTGGAGAAATATCAAGGGTGCCAACAATTTCGGCCATGACTGTATATATATATATATATATATATATATATACACACACACACACACATATATGTATATATAGTTCAACCCAACAGATTTGTCAGAAAACCTTTCCTTTCAGAATCAACATTTTCTATGGGACACTATACTCCCACAAATGCGGGCTATTGGTTGCAAACAAGATTTGTTAATTTGCACACAAAAAAAGTATTTTTCCTTACAAATTCATTCAAGATCATGTTGCAAAACTGAATTCACCCCAATAAAAGTCTTAGGAGGAAAGCTAATGCAGGCCATAGATGGGGAGAAAAACGGCCGATTTTTCGTCCGAAAATAAAACCGGCCGATTATCTTATCGTTAGTGGACGATTTTGTCGGCCGTTTTTCGTGTATTTTGGACTTTCAGATTATCGGTGATGTTGGAAAATTTTCGAAAAACGCCCGACTTTATCCTCATTGATGGTCAAAAACGAACGATCGTTTTCCGAAAAAGGATCACAAAGGCCACAAAATGACATCATTTCCCGTTATAGGTTACTCATTAATCGGCCGATTTTCGTAATAATTGGTGGTCAGGTAAGTTTTTTAGACCGACCGATAGTTCGTTAATCGGCCGAAAATCTGCCGTTTTTCTCCCCATCTATGGCCTGCATTAGACAACAAAATCCTAATTAACAAGAATTCAGCTACAGGTGAGTCTAATTATTCAATAAACAGGTGTCCAGCAGACAGCTGATTATAAAAGGGCATTACTCAACAAAGAAAACCCCTTCTTATTTCATGTTGTCAGCAATGGCACCCCATGGAAGAGAAATGTCACAAGGCCTAAGAAAGAAAATAAACAAGAAAGGTGAAGACTACAAGAAGATTAGCAAATCTTTACTTATCAATCAGAATACTGTAGCAAAAGTGATACAAAAATTTAACAAAGATGGAACAGTAACCATCTCACAGAGATGTCCAGGCCATCCACAGAAGTTAATACCTTGATAGGAGCATCTTCTGATGAGAAAGAATGAAGAAAATCACCATGCAAGTTCACTGCAGTTAGCTAAAGAAGTAGAAACTGGGGTGATTGTTTCCCATGACACAATACAGTGTACACTGCAGAGGAATGGCATACATGGGTGTCGTCCACAAAGGAAGCCTCTCCTAAAGCCCATGCACAAAAAAGCCTGCCTAGAATTTTTCAGAGCACATGCTGAAAAAGAAGACGACTAATGGGACTCTGTACTCTGGAGTGATGAGACCAAAATAAATGTTTTTGGAACTGATGGCTTCAAAACTGTATGGTGTTGCAAAGGTAAGGAGTACAAAGAAAAATTAATGGTGCCTACAGTGAAACATGGTGGTGGCAATGTGTCCTTCTGTGGGGCTGCATGAGTGTTGATGGTGTAGGGGAGCTGCATTTCTTTGATGGTATCATGAATTCACAGATGTACTGCTGTATATTGAAGGAGAAGATGCTACCATCACTCTGTGCCCTTGGTCGTCGTGCCAGGGTGACCAGGGTGAAAGTGATTTAGTGGCCAAGTATTTCTGATCTGAACCCAATTGAACACCTATGAAATATGGAATTCTGAAGAAACAAGTTGAGCTTCATTCTCTATCCAGCATCCAGGATCTAAAAGAGGTCGTTCTTGAAGAATGAGAAAAGATATGTAGCACTGCCCCTTGGGACAAGCTGGAATATATTATGGGTCCTGCGCTCAATAGATCCAACCCTAAGCAAACCCAATCCCTCTGGCACAACTGGTAATGAATAGCAAATACCCCGCCAAGAAATTTGCTGACACAGGGTTAAATGAAACAAGAACAATTTTATGGAGAATGAAATGCAGTGTAGAGGGGTGGGGTTCCCCTTTCAACTTCAAAACTTACTTTTCTTCTTTTATGCAATACAGTAAATTTGGTCTGCCACTAGAGAGCTTCACAGCCAAGAGTCTCCAGATGGCAGAGTTGCACTTTAAGCAGAATACAACTGATATCAAACAAATAAACTTACTTATACTCTAACAATGAAATGTATTACCCACACCGGTGTATGATTCTGCTTCTGAGGGGCGTTAGCCAAAAATCACCTCAGAGTCAGAACAGAATGCAATAAAGAGGTACCTCTAATAAGGCTACTAAGCCAGATTCCCCCACTCTAGTCCTTGTAACGGTGGAGCTCTAGTTGGTGCACGTTTAGTCCTTACAATGAAGTAAATAGCAGCTGAAGGCTTCTTTGGAGTTTCAGCTGGTGTGGGTTACATCCGATTTCACTAGGTTTCTGGGCTGAGAGGGTCCAACCTCAGTGTCTAAACGCAACACAAAGCACCCCAAGACCAGGGGCAGTCGCAGGATGAAATCTCCCAGTATGTGTCAATCCCCAGGGCAGACAGTCTCAATTACACTGGTGGTGAGGGGCAAAGCAGGCAGGGGGATCTGTGGCTTGCACAAGGCCCCGGATGGGTGAGATCCCAGCAGTGGGGTGCGGATGTCCCAGTCTGTATGCAAAGTGTAAATGGTGTGTCTTACTCTCTCCAGGGGGACAGCTCACCAGACTCTGAACACACAGCAGGGTCCCTCTATCCGCGCTGGGTGCTGCAGTGCCTCCTCCTCTGCTTGGACGGGCTCCACATGTCCCTGTCTTTTCTCCAGCCTAGTGTCTCTCTGTTCTCTCCTTCACTTCCTGCTTCCCTCCCTTTCCCAGCGTTCTTTGCTGTGTAGTGGATGAGTCATGAACTTGGCAGAATGCCCAGGTTTTACAAATAGGGGAGAGAGAGGAAGGACTGACTGCTGAACATGTGATTCTATCTGAATCCTCTTGTACAAGGAGCCTGCTACAGATAGATGTTGCAATATGTTGCCAACTTGTTCATTCCATGTCTAGAAGACTTGGTGCTGTCCTTGCAAATCATGGAGGTCATACAAAATACTAGATGTAGTCGTTTTTGTTGTGGGGTGTATTCATTTTTGCATCAACTGATTTGCGTAAAACTGAAGATTTTGTAATCTGAGTTATATTATTAACCTTACTTTCATGTAATGAGCTAAACAAATGTTCTACAAAACTCAGTTTTGTCAAAGCTTTGGAAATGATTCTTGTGTTCATTGAGATATTGATTGAAATCTTACTTTTCAAAAGGAGTGTACATATATATTTTTTTTTTTTTACCCTAGAAATAAGGTTATTTGGCTCTACTGTACTTAGCTGAGCAGGAATTTATTTTTCAGGTCTGCCCCTAAACCTGGGGGTTGATTGCTCCTGCCTGCCACTGGAAAAGCCTTCCACAAATAGAGTGAGAGAATGTAACATTGGGCTATGATATATTTTTCTGACCTCAGCAAATCCCTGGGAGAGGATGTCTAGAAGGAGGTATGTGCGTGGTGTAGGACCTGGAGAAACGTGGTTCGAAATGCTGCTGGAGGACACTACTTTAGAAAGCTGGGCTGGATAAAGGAACCCCTCTCGCTGAAGAATGTTGCAGGGAAGCTGGTTGGGAACGGCTGTCCCTGGACATTGTAAGCAGGACTGGGGCCTAGAGCTTCAAGTGGGCCTCAGACATAAGGGTTAGATGAAATAGGTAACTATAAGGATTGTGTCTGCTTTTACAGAGTTTCAAATGGACTGGCTGTCCTCTCTATCTCCAGAAATAATTAAATCTGCCACTGAAGGGTTTTTTTGCATGAGAATCTGTCCTCCTGTACCTGGTAGTGTATTACTTGGAGAATCCTGCACCTTCAACCCTCTGTTCTGTTCAAGCACTGTAACTAAACTTCAAGAAGACACCCCTAGACTGAGCCTGTGTTTGTTGGTGTTCTCTGGAACTGATATCTGGCTCTGGCAGCCTCTGAGCAGGTAAGGGAGACCTATTATTTCCAGTGGCCCCTCTGGGGGTTAGAACTGCAATTTAATGGTTTGCAGTTGTTCTTATTACTTGTGGTTTACTCAAATTGACATGCTTTTCTGAGTTACATAGTTAAGACACTCACAATTAATTACCAGCTTCAGTAGTTATATTATCATTGAAGCCCTGCAATTAAACTAACTCTTTTTTTTTTCGCTCCACAAATATGCCAATTTTCTGTCAGAAGAGTATGCAATGAAACGTATAAAAATGTCTAATAATTTCACTGTTTCTAACCTGATTTGGCTCCTTCTCTTGTAACTGTTGGCAGCTATTTGATCATATACTGTCATGGCCAAAAATATTGGCACCCCTGCATTTCTGTCAGACAATGCACCACTTTGCCCAGATAATTGTTGCAATTACAAAGGTTTAGGCATTCTCATGTTTATTTCTTTTGTTTTTATTGGTATGACACAAAAAAAGGGAGACACAAAAAGCCAAATCTGACACATTGCACACAAAACCCCAAAAATGGACTTGACAAAATTATTGGCACCCTCATAATATGTGGTAGCACACCCCATGGAAAAAATAACTGAAATCAATCTCTTCCTGTAACCATCAATGAGTTTCTTACACCTTTCCACTGGAATTTTGGACCACTCTTCTGTTGCCAACTGCTTCAGGTCTCTCAGATTGGAAGGGTTCCTTTTCCCAACTGCTGTTTTGAGATCTCTCCACAGGTGCTCTATGGGATTGAGATCTGGAGTCATTGCTGGCCAGTTCAGTGCTCTTCAGTGCTTTTTCCTAAACCATTTCTGGGTGCTTTTTGACATGTCTCTCCGACGGAGACCCAACGTTGTGACACTGGGCCCTACATTACATCCCATAATTCTTTGGAAGTCTTCAGATTTCATAATGCCATGCACATGGTAAAGATCCAGTGCCTGAAGCAGCAAAGCAACCCCAAAACATCAGTGAACCTCCACCATGTTTGACTGTAGGGACTATATTCTTTTCTTTAAAGGCTTTATTGCTTTTTCTGAAAACAGTAGAAAAATGGGCTTTACCAAAAAGCTGCAATTTGTTTCACCTGCACAAAAGGATTTGTTTCTCCCAAAAGGATCTTGACTTCCTCAGGTAAGTTTTGGAAAACTCCAATCTGGCTTTTTTTATGTTTCTGTGTCAGCAGTGGGTCCTACCATAGCGTCACTTTTCATTCAGATGGCGACATTTAGTGGGAGCTGACACAGCTGTACCCTGTGCATGAAGGTCAGTTTGAATTTGTTTGGAAGTTGATTGAGGTTCTTTATCCACTATTCAAACAAACCTTTGTTGCAATCTTTGATCAATTTTTCTCTATTGTCCATGTCCAGGGAGATTAGCTACAGTGCCATGGTCTGTAAACTTCTTGACAATGTTGCGCACAGTGGGCACAGGAACATTAGGATCTCTGGTGATGGAGTTTTCAACAATTTTTGTTCTCAAATCCTCAGACAATTCTTTCTTGCTATTTTTCTTCTCGATGCTCCATGCAGCATACAAAGACATACAACAGAAAGGTTGAATCCATTTTTCACCTCTTTACCTCGATTTCTATATTGTCAGCACCTGTTAATTGATACAGGTGATTTTAAGTACAAATTACAGCAACATCACAAAACATGGAATGCAATTATTTCTATTTTGAGAAGGTGCCGATAATTATATCCAGTCCATTTTTGGGGTTTTGAGTGGAATGTGTCAGATTTGGCATTTTGCTTCTACAATTTTTTTGTGTCATACCAATACAAACAAAAGAAATAAATATTAGAATGCCTAAACATTTGTAATTGCAACTATTTTCTGGGTGAAGTGGTTCATTATCTGACAGAAATGCAGGGGTGCCAATACTTTTGACCATGACTGTAGAGTAATTCCTTAGGAATTGCTGTGCCTTAAAGATTGAGAAACTTATTTAGATGAAAACATTTGAGCACATTTAAAGAGTCTACCAATGCACAAGTGCCTCCCAGAGTCTCCCAAGCAGTTGAACAGACCACCCCGAGTTCAAAAAGTCAAGCGAATGTCCAGCATTTCAGGAACAACTATAAAAGGTTAGTGTTATCCTGCAAGATGACTTTCCAAGCCTCTTGCCAGATTTACAATCCACTTATACCAAATGGATCCAATAAACTGTCAAAATCACCAACTGTGTGTCTGCTCCTTTATTCACCTTTGCTTCACAAATATCTTCAACTCATTGCGTGTGAAACCCAAAAGAAACTCAAATAGTGTAGTATTTTAAAATCTAAATGAAAACAAACATATCTATATTGTGCTCACATGTGAATATACCAACATCAATGCATCACCAGTGATAAAGTGCTCCACCCAACACTTGTGCAGCCGCTTACCAAATAATCAAATTAAAAATGCATATCATTCCATTCCAGGTAGGTCAGCAGATCAACACCGTTGAATCCAAAGAACAAAAGTATACCGCTCAGGCAAACAATCCAGATCAATCCACAACAGGTGCAGGCTCTGACTCTCCACCACACATGATGCAATAGGAAAAAGGTTTAGCCATACACCGGAGGATAGATGAATATAATGTGTATTTATTGATCCATAGGACACACAAAACTCCAGGACATGAATACAGGACCTGTTAACAGGTCCTGTATTCATGTCCTGGTGTTTTGTGTGTCCTTCGGATCAATAAATACACATTATATTCATCTATCCTCCAGTGTGCGACTGACCCTCCTTCCTATTAGATCAACACCGTTGGTGTTCCTCCAACTGTGTGTCTTCTCCTTAATTCACCTTTGCTTCCTAAGTATCTTCAACTCATCACATGTGAAACCCAAGGAAAACTCATATAGTATAGTATTTTATAAATAAATGGAAACAAACATATCTATATTGTGCTCACATGTAAATATACCAACATCAGTGCATCTCCAGTGATAAAGTGCTCCAGCAGCCTCTTACCAAATAATCAAATTAAAACTGCATATCCTTCTACTCCAGATAATATTCCTCCTTGCTGTATAACAAAATGGTTCCTTTAAGGCTCAGGGTATGGTAATCTGAGCCTCTCTCCCAATCTTCTCAATTTTAAGTCTCCCCATAGATCAATAGTTAAAGGACATGGAGAAAGCAAATAGAGCTCATAGTGCAGGAATATAGCCAGCTATATTGCTTTGACAAGGTCTATGAATGAAACACCTCAGGAAGTAACATCAGATGCTGGAATTGGAAGCACTCAGGCAGCAGACTGCCTTCTTACATGTAAGCATATTGGTGGTGAATAAAGAGCTCATGGTTCAGAAAAATCCCATAAAAACAGCTTTATTCACCACCAATATGCTTACATGTAAGAAGGCAGTCTGCTGCCTGAGTGCTTCCAATTCCAGCATCTGATGTTACTTCCTGAGGTGTTTCATCCATAGACCTTGTCAAAGCAATATAGCTGGCTATATTCCTGCACTATGAGCTCTATTTGCTTTCTCCATGTTCTTTAACTATTGATCTATGGGGAGGTTGAATACTGAGAAGACTGGGAGAGATGCTTAAATTACTATACCCTGTGCCTTAAAGGATCCATTTTGTTATATGCTGTTTAAATTTGATTATTTGGTAAGAGGCTGCACAAGTGGTGGGTGGAGTACTATATTACTGGTTGTGTAGGACCACCTGGCATCTCGTCTGGGTATTTCCATCAGGGAACTGCTTCCTTACCACTGGAACAAGGTATTATAGCTGGGCATTGCACCCAAGAACTAGATGACACTAGCTTGAGTGCAAACAGGAACTCTTTTATTGAAGAATTTCCAAAAATGTTATACCACACAAAATCAGATAAGAGCTTGATCACATGGTCCTAAACATTGTAAACTTTAACCAACGCAAATGGGGAGGAGGAGTCCGTGCTGATGTCATCCCCACCAGCTGGAGCCGACACTAGCAGGTTTTGCTACATGCAATATCTGTTTGGAAAAACACTGTGAGTAGTTCTTTGGCTTTTATACAATAAAAAATCTATTTGCGGTATTTCACTATGGAGATTCCTTTTTGTATATTTGAGTCCCTTTAAAATGATAGAAGAAGGAGACCGTAGCACCAGAGCATCACCATGGTGGGTGATATGGATCGTGACTACACAGCTTCATGCAATAATAAACCACCTATAATTTGGGGTCTATAATCCTGGTAAGAGGCTGTGTTTGGTGGTGGTGGATACACATTTTTACTGAATGTAACAGTTTAACCACTTGCCTACTAGGCACTAATACCCCCTTCCTGCCCAGGCCAATTTTCAGCTTTCAGCACTCTCATACTTTGAATGACAATTGCGCAGTCATGCAACATTGTACCCATGTGAATTTTTAATCATTTTTTTCACACACATAGAGCTTTCTTTTGGTGGTATTTACTCACCGCTGGGTGTTTTATTTTTTGCACTATAAACAAAAAAAGAGCAAATAATTTGAAAAAAAATGTTTTTCTTTGTTTTTACTATAAAATTTTGCAAACAGGTAATGTTTCTCCTTCACTGATGTGCGTTTATAAGGCTGCACTGATAGGTAGCACTGATGGGCAATGATAGGCAGCACTGATGGGCACTGATGAGATGGCATGGATAGGCAGCACTGATGGACACTGATAGACTGCACTGATGAGGCGGCACTGGTGGGTATTGATGAGGAGGCACTGATGATGCTGCACTAAAATGCAGCAACGATGTTGACTGATAGGTGGCACTGATGGGCACTGATAGGAGGCACTGATGGGTGACACTGATGGGCGGTGCTGACTGACATCACTGACTGACAGCCCTGACTGGCAGCACTGACTGATGGCACTGATGGGCAGCACTGATGGGCAGCACTGCTGGGCAGCACTGATGGGTGGCACTTCTGGAGGGCACTGATGGATGGCACTGCTTGGCAATGATGGTTGGCACTGGTGGGTGGCACTGCTGGGCACTGGTGCATGGCACTGCTGGGTGGCACTGCAGGGCACTGATCATCAGGGCACTGATCATCAGTGCCAATCTCCTCTATGACAGCGTGAGGAAAGTGCTGCTGATAACCGGCAACTGTATTTACTCCATGATCAACTGTGCCATTGGACAAAGCTGATCATGTGGTAAAAGGCCGCTGTGATTGGCCTTTTACCTCATCACGTGATATCATATGATGCCCTCCCAGAACTAGGTAACTGCGCTGTAGCCATCATTCGGCTAAAACACGGTTACCAAGTGAGTAATGGACACTTAAATCACTGATAAAGGCTTGATAGGATCTTATGGACTTTGATTTACAGTGCCTTGAAAAAGTATTCATACCCCTTAAAATTTTCCACATTTTGTCATGTTACAATCAAAAATGTAAATGTATTTTATTAGGATTTTATGAAATAGACCAACACAAAGTGGCACATAATTGTGAAGTGGAAGGAAAATGATAAATGGTTTTCAAATTTTTTTCACCAGTAAATATCTGAAAAGTGTGGTGTGCATTTGTATTCAGCCCCCTTTAATCTAACACCCCTAGCTAAAATCTAGTGGAACCAACTGACTTCAGAAGACACATATTTAGAAAATAGAGTCCACCTGTGTGTAATTTAATCTCAGTATAAATACAGTTGTTCTGTTCAATCCATCATCAGAAAATGGAAAGAGAATGGCACAACTGCAAACCTACCAAGACATGGGCGGCCACCTAAATTGACAGTGAACTATATATATTAATATTGTACCGCGCTCCAATATATACAACTGTGAATGCTATTATAAATTTATAGTGATATCATAAATAGCTAAGTGTATCGCCAATAATTCAATAATAATCTAAATCCATTATACTTAAATCCATAATTAACATATATGTATAAATAAATTATAATGAAAATAAAAAAGAACCAATTAATATTTTTAAATAAAAAAATTTTTTTGGTGCAAAAAGAATTAATAAAAAATTTGAATATATAAGTGGGAAGATAAACTGTATATATAGAAAAATAAAAATAAAATAAAAATAAAAAATGGGAATGACAGTTCAGTTCATACGAATTGAGATGGTGTTGTAGTTCAATCTAATCTGTGTGATAGGTCAGTGTTCACGGCTTGAACCTCTCCTTTCTCCTCTCCTCTCTCCTCAATACAGCCTTCTCAATAGGACTTTCTCCACTGGCTGCTTGACTTATTCCTCCATATACGATACATACAGAGAAGGGAAAAGAAACATAGTGTCTTATCCGGGATAACAATGGTTTATTGAGCTTCTGATCTCCCACTCACATGGTATAAATAAAAGTAGCGCTTTGTATAAAATGTGTCCAGATCCTACTACAAACAGCCTTGCAAGTGTGTTTGTCTTCACTGAATATACTCGCCGTTCCTCTGTGGATGCGTGATGACGTCACCGCCCCTCCCCTACGCGTTACGCTACAGGGACTCGTAGCTTCCTCTGGGGGATGTAGTTTTACATGTCATCATGCACTGAGGCTATTTATATCCTACCGGCGCCATTTTTGCTGTGATTTATGCGCTCTTCGTTCCTCCTCCATATTTTAGGAGTCCAAATTATGTCTTAATGTTAACTCTATTATATATACAAAGTGCGCCTCATCATCCTCCGGCTGTATACTCAATGCTTCCACACACACCCTTCACAATTTGGATTACAATCTCATACCTTTTATACTATTTCATTGCCATAAAGATTATCTTAATCATTTCTATATTATCCACAATTTTCGTACTATATCTTTATATTAAACATTTATATACATTTTTAATAGAAGTTTAAAATGAGAATATTAGTTTAGAAATGACTAATTTATGAAAAGTTGCTAAAAGTAAAAAATAAAAAATAAAATAAAAAATAAAATCTAAAATATAAAAGTAAAAATAGAAATAAAAATAAATATAAAAATAAAAATCAAATTAAAAATATAAATAAAAATAAATCATCAAAGTAAAAATAAAAATACAAATAAAAATAAAACTGAAAATAAGAATAAAAATAAACAAAAATAAATAATAACTAAATAAAAAAAAAAAAAAAAAAAATTATTTAAAAATGAAGATAAAACTATTATTTATAAATAAAATAAATCATTTTTGAATATGGTTTTATAAGTGTTTAAAAAGCGCTAATAATACTAATAATACCTTGAAGTTGTTTTTATATGCTAATCTTTAATTAACGTCTTTATCATTAATTCATCCATGTCTTCCTCCTAATATTAAACTTTATGTTTGAAACATATTCTTATGCTCCTTATTTTTTTATATGATGATATCAATAATCACTCAGGAAACAAGCTAGATCAAATTCCTTATTTAATCCCAACGGATGCAAAGAATTCATTTGGTAAATCCACTGGGATTCTTTCTTACTAATTTCTCTAATAAGATTATCCCCTCTCCAGTGTGCCTTATGCTTTTCTATTCCCCAAAATTCTAGTCCTTCTGTTTTCTGACCGTGATATAGTTTAAAGTGTAATGATACATTATGATATTTATATCCTTTTGAAATATTTCTAACATGCTCCTTTATTCTTTCTTTTAGCATGCGTTTTGTTCTTCCTATGTAGATTTTATTGCACGGACATTTCAGTGCATATATTACCCCCTTGGTGTCACATGATATGAATTGATTTATCTTGAATGTTTTTCCACTTATTGAATTAGTGAAATGCAGTCTATTTCTGGGGTTATTTTTAGTTCTAATACAACCATAGCATCTTCCACATTTATAAAATCCAATTCCCTGAAAGAACTAAAGTAAGTTTTGTTTAGGGGGATCTAATATGTTCTTTACTACCTTGTCTCTGATATTGGGAGCTTTTTTATATATGAATCTTGGATTGTCAGGAATGTTATCTTTTAGATCTTTATCCAGCTTTAATATATCCCAATATTTTTTAATTATTTTTTGCACATCTTTATATTGCTTGTTATATGGCATTATGATAGTCATGGCATTATCCATACTATTATTATTCTGACTTTTTGTTAGTAATTTGCTTCTATCTAGTGCTCCTACTCTATCCCTTTCTTCACCTATATGCTCTTTTTTGTACCCTTTATTAATGAATCTCTTTAAAAGGATGTCACTCTGTTCCCGGTAATCTATATCATGTGTACAATTGCGTCTCAGTCTTGTAAACTGCCCTCTAGGTATGTTCTTTATCCATGCTTTATGATGGCAACTATGGGTGGGTATATATGAATTTCTATCTGTGTTTTTAAAGTAATTTTTTGTAGAAATAGATGATCCCTCTTTTACTAGCCATATATCTAAAAAATTAATTATTGTATCACTGCTATTCCAGCTAAGTGTTATATTGTTATGGTTCTTATTTAATTCTGCAATTAATTCTTTAATTTAATTAAGCGCGGTACAATATTAATATATATAGTTCACATCCATACACCTGGAGAGGGTGTAATAAGTACCTGGCGATCTAATATTTTATATAATTTAGTTAAGCACGTAATTAATTAATTAGTAGTTCACATATTTATCATTTATAATACTTTTTACACACGGAATTAATTGCTTTAACAGTAAGAAAACTTCTAGTGGCTCACAAGTATTAATTTAATTTGCATTTTCACCTAAATTGACAGGCCATATGAGGAGAGTCTTAATTAGAGAAGCAGTCAAGAGGTTGAGATGGTAACTCAGGAGGAGCTGCAGAGAGCCACAGCTCAGGTGGGAGAATTAGTTGTGCACTCTACATGGTGGTGGCAGCATTATATTGTGAGGATGCTTTTCTTCAGCAGGGACAGGGAATCTGGTCAGAATTGACGGGAAGATGGATGGAGCCAAATACAGGGCAATCTTAGAAGAAAACCTGTTAGAGTCTGCAAAAGGCTAGAGGCTGGGGTGGAGGTTCACTTTGCAGCAGAACTAGGACCCTAAACATATAGCCAGAGCTACAATGGAATGCTTTAGATCAAAGCATATTCATGTGTTAGAATGGCCCAGTCAAAGGCCAGACCTAAATCCAATTGAGAATATGTGGCAAGACTTGAAAATTGCTGTTCACAGACGCTCTCCATCCAATCTTACAGAGCTTGAGTTATTTTACAAAGAATAATGGGCACAAATGTCCCTCTCTAGATGTGCAAAGCTGGTAGAGACATCCCCAAAAAGACTTGCAGCTGTAATTGCAGAGAAAGGTGGTTCTACACAGTAGTGACTCGAGAGCTGAATACAAATGCACGCCACACCTTTCACATATTTATTTGTAAAACATTTTGAAAACCATTTATCATTTTTCTTCCACTTCACAATTATGTGCCACTTTGTGTTGGTCTATTACATAAAATCCCAATAAAACACATTTACGTTTTTGGTTGTAGCATGACAAAATGTGCAAAATTTCAAGGGGTATGAATACTTTTTCAAGGCACTTAAGTGTTCAACAATACATCTTAGTGTATTGAACATTTACTGCAGCAGCAGCAGCCTATATTGACCCAGCAGTCCTTGTTTACTTCCATCACTATATTTAACCTTGAGCAAAGATGCCTGCATCCATTTCTAATGTGCACATACCCATAGGGGAACACCGACTCATTGGGCAGGTTCATCAGACAAGGACATCTTTAAAAGCCCCAAGAGTAATGAATATGCATAAAAATTAGGACAGTATGCTATTTTCTATCCTTGCCTGCTTAGTGCTTTGTAGACACTTTATCATCTCAGCAATGCCAGCAGTA
Organism: Staurois parvus; assembly: GCF_062004578.1. Lineage (NCBI taxonomy): Eukaryota > Metazoa > Chordata > Amphibia > Anura > Ranidae > Staurois > Staurois parvus. Next base: position 10,530,859 of record NW_028317900.1, on the reverse strand, counting down.
CTGACTTCTTTATGTGTTACAGTGGAAGATAAATGTGAATGCAACAACAAAATAGTAGTTTTGTGCACGAGCCCCGAAACTGATGTTCTGTTCATGTTCATGGTGGTCTGGTTGTGAGATCGCATGTTATGTCGTAGTGTCTGATGTTGTATCCAGGTCACATACTCTAATATGGTGTGACAATGCTTTCTACAATGAATCAGTGAGATTATTTTGTTCATTTAATGTCTCTTCCTTCAGCCTTGTGTGTGTTCTAGCTGTGGCCTCTAATATGTGCCATGTCACTGCATTTGTTTCCTTTCTGAGCTGATAAAAAGGTTCCCCCTAGGACCTGTATGTGTACTTGTATGCTAGCACACTCATCCTTTGTGCTGTCAGATGAATTGATAGTTCTTGCACAGGTTCTCTCTGTTCTCCATCACTCACAGCTTTGCAATGTTGAGTTTTGTTTTATACTTTATTTTGCTATTATGCTGTTAAAAAATCAATACTTTATGTTGGAAGAGATGAATGCTGCAACAATAAAGACAATATACATAAAATGAAGTTACGTTTTCAGTCTCACCATACGTGTCACAGTGGTTATTACATGGAAGTAATCAGCCTGCAGAGCTTAGCAAATATATCCAGAGAGTAGGAGAAACATACTCATTATTTACCAGTATGTAATGTATGTCACAACAGTATATTGTTTGCTCTGTGTCATCTTTCCTTGTCTTTTTTCTCATAATTATAAGGTAAGAATGTAAGGGTGGTGTTTAGAGTTATTTAAAATCCTAGGTAATTTTATGAGTAACATTTTTAAATAACAGGATAGTCCTACATTGTTCCGGTGCTTTTAGCAAGATGGCATTACGAGGAAATGTAAATGTTAAGCATAGGCTGGGAAAATGTAGATCAGTTTAACCACCTCAATACCAGTATGTTTTACCCTATTCCGTTTCATGTCATATCTCATTTTTCATTGCTGTGTTAAAGTGATTGTAAACGTTCACAAAAAAAAGCAGAAAAAAACAAAACATGTAATACTTACCTGCTCTGTGTAATGGTTTTGAAAAGAGCAGCCCCCGACCCTATCTCCTTGGGTTCCTCATCAGCACTCCTAGCTCCTCTCCCCCTGCAAACTGCCCCCATAGCAAGCAGCTTGCTATGGGGGCACTCGTGCATGTTTGCTCCCTAGTCGGCTCTGTGAGTCGATATACTCTTTATATATTTATAATATATATATATATATTGCCCTTCCCTCTGCTCCCCCCTCAGTGGCTGTGATTGACAGCAGCAGGAGCCAATGGATCCGGCTGCTGTGTCTGACCCAATGAAGAGGGAGAGATCTGAGAGAACCTCTGCTCTCATGCACATAGTTGAATTGACATCATTGGGCTCAGGTAATATAGGGGGGAGGGGGAGGAGAGGAGCTGCATACTGAAGGGTTTTTTTTTACCTTAAGCCCTGGTTCACACTGATGTGGTGCAGAATTTGCACCCCGCACCCCCCATCAGAATCGCACCCTGTTCATGCGAACTGCTGCTGGTGTGCACAACACTCTGAAAGCGGTCCGCAAAACATGGTGCGATGTGCAGAATCAAATCGCATAGGTGTGAATACCTTTGTGATATGATTCTAATGTGGACCCAAAAATGGGTCCTTCACGTTTTTGGTGCTTTTGCTGGTGCGGTGCAACTAGAGCCATACAAAATGTATGGCTCCAACCGTACCGCACACAAATCGCATGCGATTTGCACAGGAATGCAGTGCAGTTCCTGTGCGAATCACATGCGATATACTGCGAACCCCATTCACAACAGAAACTGTATGTAACTGCGTGTTTTTTCCTTGTACTTATGCATGCAGATGATGTGCATTTTACATGCAGTCAATGCGCGATTTACCAGCAGTCGACGTGCATTTACACGCAGTTGACACACGCTTTTCTAACTGCATTTGACCTGTCAGGTCATTCCCTTCTTTTTCTTTTCTTGGGCTTCTATGTGCACTGTGATGCGTTTCAGTGCATTTGCATGCATTTTTGCGTGTTTGCGGTGCGGAAAAATGCAGCATGTTGTTCTTTTCTGCACTGCGCTGAACTGCACTGCAACGGTGTGAACTATGCCCATAGGATTTCATGGATTTTGAACTGTCTATGCAGTTGGAGTGCAGTTCAAAATGCAGTCAACTGCATTCAACTATGTTTGGTGTGAAAGGGCCCGAAGAGAAGGTGCTCATTACTCCTGCGTCTTCCTGGAGATGGTGAATGTGCATATAGGTGTATAAGCAATGCGCACTCACCAGAAAGCGCAAATAAATGCGCGTTAATAATTTATCCTGATGTCATCAAATTGTCATCATGGGGTGATGGCAGGAATCTGATGCCTCTCCTCTATGGGTAGATGGATCCAGAGATGTGGGCTGGTTGTTATCAGGATACTCCAGAGTTCCCTTTAATGGGATAAGTGGGTGCAGTCCTCTGGGTCTAATGGAGGCTCCCTCTCTGGAGGTTAGAATAGCTGTGAAACCAAAAAACTCCCCAGGGGAGTCAAAGCAAGAGGATGCCCATAGTATAGTAACTTGATAATAATTTATTGCAAAATTCCAGGTTAAAACACAACACAAATATATTGCAGGGCATGAAGAGCAGTGTGGACTAACCGTCCAAAATTAAAGATGGCCGCCAGAGCACCACGTTGCTGTGGCGGCGTGACGTCACGGCGGTACTGGCTCTTCCTTATGTGTTTCGTGCACCCGCACGTCGTCTGAGGGGAGTATTTATTTCAGGGTTTATTTTGGTTACCTTGTGCTTGGCTGCTTTCACTTTTAAAGTATCTTTGTGCGCTCACATCTACCTATTTTATAGATTGGACGAAGAGCATCTGTGAACAGCAATTTTCATGTCTTGCCACAGATTCTCAATTGGATTTAGGTCTGGACTTTGACTGGGCCATTCTAACACATGAATACGCTTTGATCTAAACCATTCCATTGTAGCTCTGGCTATATGTTTAGGGTCAATGTCCTGCTCAAAGCTGAACCTCCACCCCAGTCTCAAGTTTTTTGCAGACTCTAACAGGTTTTCTTCTAAGATTTCCCTGTGTTTGGCTCCATCCATCTTCCCATAAACTCTGACCAGCTTCCCTGTCCCTGCTGAAGAAAAGAATCCCCACAGCATGATGCAGCCACCACCATGTTTCACGGTGGGGATGGTGTGTTCAGGGTGATGTGTAGTGTTAGTTTTCTGCCACACTTAGCGTTTTGCTTTTAGGCCAAAAAGTTTTTTTTGGTCTCATCTGACCAGAGCACCTTCTTTCACATGTTTGCTGTGTCCCCTACATGGCTTCTCTCAAACTGCAAATTGTACTTCTTATGGCTTTCTTCTTGTCACTCTCTTCCATAAAAAGCCAGATTTGTGGAGTGCATGACCAACAGCTGTCCTTTGGACAGATTCTCTCACCTGAGCTTTGGATCTCTGTAGCTCCTCCAGAGCCTTCAGGTTTAGGTGCGGATTACAGGCTATTGATTTCTATGGGAACCGTTTCTAAACCACATATGTGTGAACAGGAAATCCTGAGCTAATCCTGTCCTGAACCTGATGTAAACCTGACATGAACTGCTGAATGACTACTGTGTCAATGAGCTGTGAAACCTTAGCTTCAATCAGCAACCACATGTGTGAATCAGCTCTTAAAGTGTTATATATGTTCCTTTCTAAAGAACATTATTTTTTATCATATTGTTAGGGGTAAAGTGTCTATTACAATGTACTTAGTGTATGTGAAACTATGGTTTGTGTTTGTGTGTGTGTCCGTATGTATACATATACTATATTGCCAAAAGTATTGGGACGCCTGCCTTTACAGGCACATGAACTTTAATGGCATCCCAGTCTTAGCCCATATGGTTCTACATTGAGTTGTCCCACCCTTTGCAGCTATAACAGCTTCAACTCTTCTGGGAAGGCTGGCCACAAGGTTTAGGAGTGCGTCTATGGGAATGTTTGACCATTCTTCCAGAGGCGCATTTGTGATGTCAGGCACTGGTGTTGGATGAGAAGGCCTGGCTCACAGTCTCCGCTCTAATTCACCCCAAAGGTGTTTTATCAGGTTGAGGTCAGGGCTCTGTGCAGGCCAGTCAAGTTCCTCCACCGCAAGCTTGCTCATCCATGTCCAATCTTTGGGGACCTTGCTTTGTGTAGTGGTGCACAGTCATGTTGAAACAGAAAGCAGCCATTCCCAAACTGTTCCCACAAAGTTGGTATGTCTTGGTATGCTGAGAGTTCCCTTTGCTGGAACCAGGGTGGATTTGATTTAAATCAAACTGATTTAAATCACTAGTCAGTAAGGCTTGATTTAGTAGTTTTCTACATAAAGACTAATTCTTGCTGGTATAACTTTAATATGCAAGTAGATGAAGATTTTTAGAATAACAACTTTTCATATTAGTTTTTTTATCCCCAGTTTAATAGGTTAATCATTCATATTTGGACAACTTTTCTGTTGTACTTAGGAAGGAAAAAAATAATCATTACCTTAATAATAACAATTTAAATAGATTTATTCAACTGAAACAATAACAGGAGTCACCTTGAGGGCTCGGAAATAAACCCAAAAGAGAGGCTTCCGATAGTGTAGTAACTTTTATTAGGGGGTGTAAAACAAACGAAGCACTTACATGATATAATTCACAATTCCAAGTAGGTATAAGAATGGCCGCCTGTATCAAGGTGTGGACCATGTGGACAGTGGTGGTAAGTCAAATAGTATCTCCCTAACGCGTTGCGTTGTCCATTTGACAACATGCCATTGCCACGAAACACGTTAGAAAGATGCTATTTGACTTACCACCACTGTCCACATGGTCCACACCTTAATACGGGCGGCCATTCTTATACCTACTTGGAATTGTGAATTATATCATGTAAGTGCTTCGTTTGTTTTACACCCCCTAACAAAAGTTACTACACTATCGGAAGCCTCTCTTTTGGGTTTATTTCCGAGCCCTCAAGGTGACTCCTGTCCTATGAGCGTGCACTGCACCCCCTGGAGGTTGCCGTCATAAAGGATTCCACAACATATTGGATGAGCGTTTACTCCACTGGAAGTTTGGTGATACCATAATTGGAGAGGATACAGATGATTCTGGTGACTGCAGCAGAGACGACCAACACTCCGGCAGGGTTCCTTATCCAGTGACTAGGAGTAGGTCATTTTACTCCAATGCGCTATCATATGCGCTATCTGGTTAGTGCATTCTATAGCCACACTTCCTACCACAAAAGTCACAGATTTCCTTATGTCACTCCACTGATATATTGACTTTGACACCAATGTCACCATGTACCCCTGAAAAACAATCCCACACCATAATCCCCTCTCCACCAAACTTTACACTTAGCACAATGCAAATTGAAATTGTCCGACAATATTAAAAAGGTATGCTTGAGTTTTGCTGGGCAATTAAGGATCCGTATCAGAAAGGGAGGAGTTAAATATTACATAGTGCAAGACCAGTGAAGTCTAGAATACAGGTAAGGGATCACCCCATTGGAATCAAATATTGAGTTAGTAAGGTTGAAAATTTGGCTGGAATTTCCATCCCTTTTTGCTGTCAAGCTGAATAGAAAGCCCCAGCAGAGATGGTTCTTGTAGGACAGTGATGAATAGTTGAAGTGTGTGTATGGTGTTGCTGAAACATGAACCAGAATATGTTAGAGAACATATTCATATTCCAGAGAACATGGAGTTCATATTCCAGGCTGTGCAACTAATATCCTCTTTCAGGGTGTAATGAGGCACTCTACAGATTACATCCCTTTAACTGGAGAATGAGTCTGGAGGTCTGCAGCTTGGCATTTGATTGTTTTTGATAATTTGATTGTTTCAGGCATAAGGCAGCCTACGATATTGAATATAGTTTGTAAAAACATATTGAATATCAGTGTCTTGTCTTGTGTTGCTTCTGGCAGTCCTCCGGCCCTTGCACCAGCCCCTGTTGTCTAGATCTTCTAGATGCCTCTGGAAGCTGAGAATTTTGGAAGTGTGGAGACTGCTTGTTTTTCTGAGTGTAGTTCCTCACTAGGAATTCTCACTTGCTAGAGAGATGGTGTAGGTGGGTAAATGAGGGCTTTAAACTAAGCTCTGCAGGAATCTTTTGGCTTCTTTACTTAAGTGACAAAAGCCCTGTAGGTACAGTATGTGTATGACATAGTATTTAGCAATAAAGGTCTGCACACCACTATTATAAACACCATTAAGCAAACAACAATAGATTATTTTAGGGTGCTTAAGCTCTCCACAGTGTATCAATCTGTTAGTACAATAGATTTAAATATATATGGTAAGCACACCACATAAAAAAAACTTTAGTATTAAAGCTCTATTGGCATATACAAACAATTATCCAAATATCCAAATATGCCATATCACTATCAAGCAAAATACAGCATTGGTATTAATTCCACTGCTAATTCCAAACAACAAAAATACATGCGTGTATATACAGTACGTAGGTACCGTGAGCACTGCTTAAGTCATACTTACATTGGGTCTGAATGGCCCCCCATTGGGAAATTGGTCCTTCTATTTTAAGATTATGTATACAAGACCATTGACTGTTTACTGAATGTACCTAAATGTTCCATTGGAGAGATAGCGGCGTCACCTTGATCTACTCATTTGCACCTCTATGGGAAACATGTACATGCGATGAATTACAGTCTACCCTACTGATTGATATTACTCTATTAAAGATTAGGAGTGGGGCCAGTGTACTGATTCTGTCACATGTGTAACCGAAGAAGAATTCCTGAAATGTGTTAAGTCCCCAGGTGAATTGTAAGAGGAATCTTTACATGTTGTGAACCCCTATGTGGAGGGTAAGTTTTAATGTTGTGTAATAGATTTTTAATGGCACACAATAAATTGTTTTTTACAGTACTCGGTTTTTCTTCTATATGTCCACACAAAGTCCATGACTACATATTTTGTTTATAGTTGTACATGATCTGCTGGGATGTGGACATGTAGCACACACAGTCTGGGTTTCTCTCCTGCTGCCGATAAAGGAGCTGTATAAGCCTTTTGGGTAAAGAGAGACAGGAGTCAGGTTAATTTGCATTCCTTGCTATGAACCAACAAGGCCATTCTCCCTCATAAGCTGGTTATTAAACACATACAGTATGTCCCGTAACATTTTCTTTTCTTTTTTTGCCATTCATACTATTGGGACGTACAGGTATTGCCTACCAATGCTGTCCATGAGTTCTCAGCACACATTTTCAATACTAAAGTGCTACTACATTTTAAAGACATTTCCAGCATCCAACAAGCATTTAAAAATGCTATTTTGAATGTTTGGTCTACAGCTTGTCTGCACTTAGCTCTGACAGTTGCAGAAAATGATGTCTTTGCTTACTGCTACTAATTAGGGCCTAATACTTGCCAAAACAATGTAAGATTCTTCTAATAACCTGCTTTGGGGACTTTGCAAGCAATTTTCTTTTATACTATTATGAAATACTTTTGAGACAAGTGCTTTTCAAGGAAATTGATACATTTCTATTTTCACCTACTAATTTTAGGTCTTGTGCCCATGTTCTTGATCTTAGCTTCATCTTGAAACTACTGCCCTCCTGAACCTTATGCACACCCTTAATGTATTTAAAGTACTGAAAACTTTAAATACATTGAAGCGGACCATTGCCCTCTTTTAAAAGTTCCTATCATTGTGATTGTCTACCCCTCCTGTAACATAATTGGAAATATTTTTTTTTTAATTTAGCTCAAAGTACCTTAAGTGTTCAGTATCCTCTTGTACTTCTACCTTTGATCACCTAGGTGAATGACGGAGCTTTAGTTCCGATGACTCCTGGGATATCATCATCACATATCCCAGGAGTCTGCAGGCAGTGAGGCAGACATTGATGAGTCATCACAAAGGGGCATGTCAACACGGTAGACAATGGGAGGAAGAGTGAGCTGGCTTTCACAGAGGAGGGGGGGGGGGGCAAGTAGCAGTTCATTGTATGTAGCAGCTGCTGGTGTGGGAGAGGAGCAGGTTATTGAATGTAGTGAGCATTTACTGTATGTAGTGGAGGCTGGTGCAGGGAGAGGAGCAATTCACTGTATGCAGCAGTGGCTGGTGTGAGAAAGGAGCAGTTTACTGTATGTAGCGGAAGCTGGCACAGGGAGAAAGGGGAGTAGTTTATTGTCTTGTGCGGGGGGGGAAGAGGAGTAGTTTATTGTATGGTGCGGGGGGAAAGAGGATCAGTTCACTAACTGTAGCCTTTTCTTTGTATTCTTTGGAAACAGCTTCCACGGTTTAGGTAATCTTTAAAGCTTTGTAAATAGAAAATTATCTTGCACCAATGGCAAAAAACTATTACCCTTTTGATTACCTCATTCATGATGAAACGCATAGGGTGGAGCTAGAAGCCAAGACGTCACCACGCATGCGTAATCGCAAAAAGAATTCTGTGAATTGTAGTCTAGTAGATGCTGATCATTGTATATACCGTTGTGAATGTTTTTAACTGCAATAAAGAACCTTACTGAGAGTTTTTACAGTATGCAAGCCTGGGGTTCTGTTTTTCCTAATTCTCAGAGTTCCAAACCAGTGGAGTACGTGTGGAATGACAGTGAGTCACAGATTACTGCCATACAAGTGCAAGTTAGTTTTGACTACTCACATACTGAGAGTCGTATGCATTCTGGTAATACACATATATGTGGTGTTTGGCAGTGAACACGGGGTGTTACACCTATGAAGCTGTTCTAGAATCACAGAGATCTTTCATGTACATGCAATAACCCATCATATTGGTGTTGGACTTCTTATTACTGTTGGTGCACGGATTACTCCTAAGTTCTTTAATGGACTCTCTGTTTTTTCATTACATATGTAATTTATATTTCTGGATGTATATTTATTTATTTGTAAGGCACTTCGTTTTATTACGGCATGTTTTTGACATTGTGGTTTTTAAAGCTTTGTCAGGGGATTCCCATCTGACAAGATACCCCCATGTTGAAGGCACATGGCCTTGTATGGTTTAGGAGGTGCAAGCACTCTTGACACCTGCCAGGCTGCTTGTTCCAAGAAGGGACTCATGTAGATTATTTGGGGGAGCTCCCTTTTTGCATGGGATTCACCTTTAAAATTTATATCATACCTAAAGGGCCTAGTAGATGATCCAGTTCATCTCTACAGGAGATACTTTTTATCAACAGTGGAAAGTAGATCCTGGTCCTATCGAAGTAAAAACCTCAATACAGTTGAGAATCAGCGATAAGGAAGGTTGGAAGTTTCCCATCCAATATTGTAGAGCATATCTGTTAAGAGGACAGGACCAAGATGTGCTATAGCAACCAGGAGTGTGTATAAAATGCCTGTTACCAGCTGACGTTTGTAAACTGTTCAGGTAGAAGTGTTCTTAAAGAGAACCAGTCACAGTTGTGCTTATATATAAATCTAGATCCTGGGTATGCATATCATTATTGCATACCAGATCCCTGTAGAATAGAGGAATGTAAAATATAGAGAGCTCTGTATTTGGTACTAAATATTGTGGAGCTGGAAAAATGTGTGTATTGGCATTCTAGTTCATATAGTTAATAGGTCAGTAGCCCTCTGACTTAATCGTAAAGGTTGTTGTATCAGTTTACTGGAGCCTGTCAAGCAGATTCTGGCTGTCTTGTACCAGTCTTTTCACACGCTGATCTGACTGACATAGGTTTGTAGGGGCATTTGAGCAGTACTAAGGGCAACCAAACTGATATGAGGCATGGAGGAGTTCAGCTATGAAGAAAGATTAGAGGAATTGAAGTTATTCTCTCTTGAGAAGTGGAGATTAAGGGGGAATATGATCAACATGTATAAATACATCAGTGGTTCATATAGTGAACTTGGTGTAGTTATTCACTTTTAGGTCAATAAAGGGGACGCACTTTAGTCTGGAGGAAAAGAGACTTAGCCTTCAGGGCTGATGCTTCCACTAGGCAAACTAGGCAGCCACCTAGGAACGCCTGGGAGCAGCACAGGCAGGCACTCTGATCCTTGAGCTGAGAGGAGTGCCGGCAGAGGGAGAGGAAGAAGGGAAGGACAGAGGAAGATGCTGCCGGGTGTCTGGGGGCCAGTGCCGCTCGCTCTCTTTCAGTGTTCCTCTCGCAGTTCCTTATGGTCTAAAAGCCGGGTGGCAGCTGGCTGCTGCTCACTGACTGTGGAGTTCTGTTTCAGGCAGGCCTTCTCTTTCATTCACCAGTTGCATTAGTGCTTCGCCTGTGGCTCATTCCGTAGGAAGGCAATATGAGAGACAGTGATGTCTTGTGTCTGCTTGTCCCGGCCGGCCAGTCATCATATGTGTTGTGTAGTGCAATGTGACTTGTCAATGAGTGATGAGCCACTGTCTGTGATGACACATGCTGCCTGCTCTTCTAGTGCGTGCTGGTGGGCGCTGCTGATCAGTGATCTGTTTGTATCAGTGTGGTGGCATCTCTGTGTGTTCTGAAATGACGTCCATGGATGTCGTCCCAGACCTAGACAACCATATTGTAGCCATCTTTCGGCTATAGCACGGTAGGGAAGAGGTTAAGACAGTACTATCAGTACTTGGGATTTACACAGTACATTTTAAAAGCTGGATCAGTATGGCTGATAACCAAATCCTTCTGGAGCCCAGTTCCGCAAAGGAAAGGCAGAGAAAGCTAAGGAGCAAGAAAAGCAAAAGGGGTTCTTTTTTTAAATACCTTCATACACATGATTGAGGGAGCTGCAGAGTGCCAAGGCTCCTGTTATCCTGAAGGATGTCAGATGATGAAACGCGTAGAGCGGGGCCTCGGAGGTGATGTCATCATGTATGGGTGAGCTGCTGATGTCAAACTCTGACCGGAACAAACCTATGACCAACATTATTGTATGTGTTGTATGCTAGTGTCGGTTGTGATACTTTTCAATGTGAGTGGATCTGAAGCTTTTAACTTACTAAAATGCCTGGATGGTTTTACGCTATGTAGATTCCTCTATCTTTCCTTTATAATACCAATTGAGTGCATGAAGATTCAAATTAAGGAGTTGCAATAGTTGGTGTGTATAAGTTGTGTATATATATATATATATATATATATATATATATATGAAATTATTTATTTTTCCACTTTGTTTTATTATGAAAAGTTAAAGAGTAATACACATACAGTACACATTGTATCACAGAACATGACATGTAGACATGATAGTGTTTTATAATTTTCAAAATGAATTTATGGAGGATCCCACCTCATATAGTTCCTCCATTTGTTTAGTTACGTGTTATCACCTCTAGCTGTGATTCCTGAATAATCCAATAAACTTGATCTTTTGTCAGTTCTTAAGGGTTCTTGTTCTTTATTGATCTAAATGATGATAGCTTATTGTCATTGATATACCTACATTTACAGTATATCAGGCTCTTTTTGTGATAAGATCATTTTGTCTAGATGCCCTTTAAGTCAAATCTGACATTAAATCTTTTTGTTTATTCTCTGCTTTTGGTCAGGAGCTTGTAATCCCCTGGCCATTCTTTTCTTGCTTCATCTCAAATGTATTTTCTTGATAAGCAGCATGGAGATTTAATAGTGAAGAATTGGAAGGCTTTTGGTCAGGGGCGGACTGACAACTCCTGGGGCCCCCGGGCAATAGGGCACCATGGGGCCCCTGTGTCCTTGCCCAAACTCAAAACAGCCTATAAAAAAGGTACCAGAGGCATCTCAAGGGGCCATCTACTGACCCTGGGCCCTCGGGCAGTGCCCGAGTTTCCAAATGGTCAGTCCGCCCCTGCTTTTGGTATAGCTCAGCCACAGAGATCTGCATCCTACAGTGCTCTTCCTTCTCTCAAATTAGTACAGGGATCTGCTTTTCTTTTAGTAAATCACAGTGCATTTCTGCTACAGTTCTGCAGAAATCTGCTCTGCAAAACACTGTTGCCTGGTAGGAAGTTTGTTTTCAAAACCAGAGTCCAGTGAGCATGGGAAAAGTGTTCCCATGGTTTTCCAATTTGATGATTAATGCAACATATATTTCCTTTTGGCTGCTGAGTCACAATTCTGCCTTGCTCCACATTTAATTTATTGGGTGTTTTTATAGAGTACGCAAGATGGAGTTTTTGAATCCTGCAAAAGACAATGTATCTTTTCAGAATTACCTTATCGGAAACTAGTATACTGTTTATGTGATTCGGTCGTTCTTGGGCTTTTGTTGCTTGTATCATGAATGAAGCCTATAAGCAGAATTTCACTAGTGAGCTTGGTGCTTCTCATCTCAGACCTTAAATTCCCTTATTGGCATGTTGGTTTTGTTAGAAGATAAAAGAGTGGCCCCTGGTTTTGGCGCAAATGTATTTCAACTTAAAATGTTAGCTCTATTTGGCATTTGTTTTAGATGAGCATTTTCCAGTTGTCTAGAGATGCAACAGAATCTATTGAATTTGGACATTTATGGCCTGGCAAATGGTGTTTAGAGTTTTGACCAAAATATTGTATTTACACAGTATCCTTAAGAATATTGTTCACGTGGGCTCTTCCCTGTAGTTGTGGCTGTGGCACTTTGGAGCAAGCAGTTCAGCTGCCAGTGCCTCTTATTGGTGAATGTTAGAATAGCATTTTTTTGCAATTAACTGCCTAAGATATCTGGTCTTTTCTGGCCTTCATTTTATATTTAGGTTAAAGTAAGACACTTTCAGGGTAACAAAACGTTTAATAGCAGATGCTTTGTTTTGCCAGGTTTCCAGTGTTTCAGGACACCGGTCACCTCAGCAGTGAGCAAGGGTCTACAATGTCCTTAACATCAATTTTTTGCTTGCAGTTATTTCTGATAAGATATTCAATTCCCTTGTGTAAACATCCTGCATTATATATGCCACTGGTTATTTCTCCTATTGAGGTCTCTGCAGAACTCTTTGGCCATTATATGACATGTATCAAAGTGGTTGTTTCCACATTCATTCCTCAAAACTGTTAGTAGGAGTTTCTTTTTAAAAAGAGACACAATGATTTTGCATATAATTCTCGTTCCTAAAAGGACTTTAGAAGCTGTGTTTACATGCTGCTATTGGGTCACAAATTGCATTCAACATGTCAGGTAATATCACTATTGCTATGAAATCAATCTGTTCTTCTGCATATAAAACACTGTAGAATTGCTTTTCCACACAGTTCAGTCTGGTTATTGAGGTAAGTTGTTAACTTGCTAGACAGAAGTGTTTGCAGAATCGTATTAGCAAGACAAGGATAGGCAGTTATCATTTCAAGCCTTGGGCCATTCACATTGCCCAATAGAGCTGATTCAACAATTTTAACTATTCGCAAGACTTTCCTTTATTTTTTTGTTGCATGTGAATGGCTCTCTTTTATCAGAATTGTAACTCAAATCTATCCTTAAAAGATGTTGATGGTGCAGGATATGCAGCTGCTATATAGGGAGTGCATCAAGACGTAGATGGTTGTCCTGCTCTTTATATCTGTCTTGCTCTTTGCATTTATTATACACGTCCTTGCCTTTTATAATTATTAATTAAAAAAAAAAAATAATAGTATGAATAGTTGACATTCATATGTTCTCTAGTGCAGAGGATGTTTTCCTGCTGTTAAAATTCCAGTTCGCTTGCAGAGAATATGGGGTAAGTATTTGGAATAGTTGGCTGCTCATATTCCCTATTTGCAAGTGTGAGCTGTGTTAGATATCCTTGTTGTTTATCTGGAAGGAAATGATTTAGGTGGATTCAAATTCTTAGACCTTTTAAATAAAATGGTAACTGTTCTGTCCACAAATAAGTGGTTTTCTAGGCCTTGGCTTCAGTTCATCGTAAAGTTACCATAACATATGAATTGGTTGATATTCTGATTTACTGTATACTCATTATTGGTGACTTTACTTTTTCTCTATTTTAAACTGGAGAGTTTCATAAGAGGTCTAGCAGTGTTTGGCATAGCTCCCAATTGTCCCTCCTTTGAGACCAAATTGCTTTGTCCCTCACGTAGCTGCAGTGTCCCTCTTTTTGATCTGATGTGTACATCTCTATATGAAAGGTACTATTTTAATGTCAAAAGTGTTATGCTGCACTAAACTTTTTATCCAGCCTCTAGATTACTGCATTTGTTATTTAGAAAAACCAATATAAAGGAAAAGTAAAGGTAAGAAAAAGCACTTGAGTTGTTTAGCCAATCATTTTCTGCATATTAGATCTTTGAGGTCCCTGTAACTGGGGACATGTCCTTTGCTACTTACTGTGTGCGAAAGGATGTCCCTCTTTATTTTTGGGAAAATTTGGGAGGTAAGTTTTTTATATATTTTCTCAGATACTGGTAAGGGCATTTTCAATGCTGGATTGTAGAGTGATTGTTCAGGCCGTGGTTGTGAGGTGGGGCCAGGTTGGTAACCTAGTTTTTGGGTAATGTCGCCCACTTTCTGGGTGGACAGTGGTTGGTAAACTGTTATTTGGTTGGTATAAGATATTGCTGCTTGAGTCTTAGTGACTAAGCATGTTGATCTGTTAATGGTTAACAGCAGTTCTGTTTGGTATTAAAGATTAAAGTTCATTTCTTAATTAAAATTGATTTAAACCCAATAAAGGGGCTGCGGCCTAAACTTTCCCATGGGTATTAATGGGGTGCACAATCCCATGTAAGGGCCACGCAAGAAAGAACTAGAGAGGGCAGCACAGTGGCTAAATGGTTAGCACTTCCACCTGGCAGTACGAGGGTCGCTGGTTCGAATCCCAACCCCGGCACCTCCTGCCTGGAGTTTGCATGTTCTCCCTGTGACTGCGTGGGATTCCTCCAGGTACTCTGGTTTCCTCCCACACTCCAAAGACATGCTGGTAGGTGAATTGGATCCTGTCTAAATTGTCCCTAGTATGTGTATGCATGAATGTGAGTTAGGGGCCTTAGATTGTACACCCCTTGAGGGACAGGGACTGATGTGAATGTGCAATATATATGTAAAGCGCTGCGTAAATTGACAGCGCTATATAAGTACCTGAAATAAATAAATAAAAGTGGCCCCATGGGATTGTCACCCCTATCACCCATTTGTTTTTTTATATAAATTTCACTCTTAATAGAGGGCTATGGTGATTGTTAATTCCATGTCTCTCTATGGCTGCTTTGCTGGTTCTTTCTGCTTTGTGTTTTAGGTATCAAACTGCCTGCTGTTGCTAGGAAGATTTACCTCAGCTGCTGAGCACTGGATTGGTGACACGTCTTTAGGCGGGAAACATCTAGCCAATGAGTGTAACCTTTCACTTATATCCTCTCCTGTCACTGGGCGGAGTCAGCATTTACCTCAGGTCTGTCAGCTGGACTCCCCTTTGTTAATTTTAACCTCGTTGCGGTCCACCTTTACGTGGGGTAATGTTGCCCACTTTGTGGATGGACAGTGGTTGGTACGCTGTTATTTGGTTGGTATAAGATATTGCTGCTTGAGTCTTAGTGACTAAGCATGTTGGTCTGTTAATAGTTAACAATGGTTCTGTTTGGAATTAAAGGTTAAAATTGATTTAAATCCAATAAAGGGTCCGTGGCCTAAACTTTTCCACAATCTTTGTTGTGTGTATTTTATTATTTAGGTATGTTCTTATGGTATGATGGATGTTAATGGGGTGTACAATCCCATTGTTCCATGGGCTCTCTCACTGTGTACTTGCTTATTCCCACAGTATTATATGCACAGTCCCTAAAGTCATTGTATTGAAGTCTTTGGAAAATTTACATTCCATGATTATTATATGCAACATTCTATCAGTTGTAGTATATACAGTATCTTTGTGTATTATATTATCTTATGTATCACAAAGTATATAATTTTTCATTTAAAGAAATAATCACTTTAAAATGATTGAGAATGAGAGAACAAAATTGACATCACGTAAAAACGTTGTTAATGTATTCAGATCAGCAACATGCAGCATGTCTAGTTATGGTGGTGTTTAAAATTAATTCTAATTTTCCAGCTGTGCAAGCCTTTAACATAGAACTCCAGGCAAAACACAACATTTTGTAATAAATATTCAGTAGGGATATCTATTTATGCTAACATGCTTTTTTTTCTTGTGAATGGAACAAAAATGAATGTTCCACAGTCTTTTAGCAAAACCTAGACCTATAGCAAAACTATGGCATTTCTACAATCCACAATGCTGCATATGTGTTGTAGAAGGAAGTCAATCATTGCATCTGGAGTTGCCATCTAACAGATAAATATTGCGTAGGCTAGTCATTTTAATAATAGAAAAAAATCATAAGGCTGGTATGTATCTTGGAATGAATGAAACCTTTAAGGGTATGCCAAGCCAAAAACCCTTTTCCCTATTTTTGGACAGGGGAAGATTGCAACTCCTGATGGTTTTTATGACTATCTGGGACTCCTTTTAGATCTACCCTGACCTCCTTTCTGTAATCTCTACACAGACACAAATAAAAATCTGGCAGAAGTTTTAATCCTTACCCTCTCTATCCAAAGCTAGAAAAAAAAAAGTTTTGGCTTGACATGTGCTTTAATTGCACCCCGTGCAAATAAAACCCCCACCCACACAATGCCCAGATGAAATACCAGGACTCACCCACTAATTTTCAGCTTTCTATGCAGATATTGCTGTATGTCACAATAAAAGAATTCCGAGCTTACATAACTTTGTGTTAAAGCAGAACCCCAGATTCTTTTTTTCTTAATGTGCAAACATGCACAGCATATTTGCCCATTAGGGTAGATTACCTTGCAAAGCACTCCCCTCCAGCTCTGCGATGTCCACCCTGTCTTTCATTGCTGGTGGTTCCATCTTTTTTTCTCCCAAGTTTCAAGTCTTCAACCATCTTGATTGACAGCTCAAGATAACAAAACGTCAATGTCAAGGCCATACACTGAACTGTGCCCTCAGGGCCTGCCATGCAGTGTCATGTGTGTTGGTGCAATGTGGTGCCATACATTCTAAATGGCACCTTGATGCTCCTTCCCAACATACTTGTATTGCAGGACAGTGCAGTACACTAATATGTAGTGACAAAACTAATGCATGGACAATTTTAGGTCTGTCGTAGTGTGTTGGGCAGACCATTCAAATAACTGGCTGCTCAAACACAATGCACAAATAAAGTGCACAGCAAAAAGTGCAACGCTCTATTCATTAAAACGTTAGCAAAAATGAGTATGAGTAGAGTGCTGCACTTTTTATTGTACACTTTATATTGAATGCCTGGTATCAAGGTATGGTGTTCAGCTACTATGTTTTAGCTCTCAGTTTAATTTTTTCAAAGCACAGATTCTGGCATACACTAATAATGCACAAATGCACATTTATTTAACACACAGCAGCAAACTGGTCTTTTATGAATATACACAGAATACAGTGATACTTATACTTCATTTGTATATAGATCTAGAATACCTTAGGTAGTTGGTCACATTCCATAGTTTAGTGCAAAATACAATAACTCATAACAATCAGTTAGATTTATGTCTATTATAAGGAGAAAAAAATGAATTCAGATTGCTTCTGCTCGTTGCTTAATCTGAGTTTTTTTGCGCTAGTTAATTGAATAATTCTGATGATGATGTTGTTGAGAATTACCTTTTTCTTTCTTCTTGTGACACATATATAAGGTTCAAAGTCTCTTCTGAATGAGACATGGTAGATAGCCTTTGTAGTGAAAACACTGAAAACAGATGGTAAATTTGATGACGTATGCAGTCTTTATAACTATTCAATGCCCCTCTTCGTGTTCACTTATTAGATCAAAGTGATGTTCACCTGATCATTTATATGCTTCCCTTCGTACTCATTTGTTGCTCAAGGCAAATTCAGAAAACAACATTTTAAATAATTCTAGTCCTCTCTTACAGTAAAAGCACAGAGATATCACAGTCACTCAATTGTGTGTTGCATGGCGACACTTGTCAGATCTTATTAGTGTCTCAAACACATATGGATATCTGTTCATTAAACAAAATCATTCATTTGATGCTTGTATTATTATATTGACTCATATTTGTGTAAAGCCTGACTTTTTACATTTTGAATAGAGATGTAAAAAATAAAACCCTTTGTTGGGATTTTTATTGCTCTCTGTGTTTACCCGTTGTAGTTGTTTTCCACATATTCCAGTGTACCGATCACTGGTAGTGGAAATAAAGAGGAATCTCTCCAATAACATCACCAACAGAAATAGTTTTTTGTATTGTTTTTATTAAAGTGTAGAAAGTTTACAACTTCTGTCAAATTTCTGTTCCACTGTGTGCCCCCAGTGGCAAGATTTTCCATCTTTTCTCAGTGGCACAAACCTAGGCAATTCAAGTTCAAGTAGTTTCTTCCTTTATTAAAATAGTGAGCAGGAACAAGTTCTATTCTGACATGTTTTGTGCTAGGCATAGTGCTGTGTCAAAGATTCTTTGAGAAAGTGGTGTGCCTAGCTCAAAATATGTCAGAATAGAACTTGCTCCTGCTCGCTATTGTAGAACTACCCCCTTAGGAGTCCCTGAGTTTTTGGATCCCCCTATACTCTTGCACAGTCAGGCAACACACACTTTTCTTTCACACTTCCACTCAGATTCAGTAAACAGTCCTAGAATATTTTTTTATGTTTTATTAAGGGGTATTGAACTTGGATTGGGTAAGGGGTGTATGGAATGCCCAAGGAACAGTGAACTGAGGACAAACTCCTTAGTAACTATGTACAAGTCTTTACACAGCAAAAACTCTTCTTGGAGAGCCCTCCAGCCTCTCCTGGTGCAGCACCCTAGTAGCCAGATAATCCTCTTCTTATCCAGCTGCCTGAGGGAATCCCTGGGCAAGGGGATCCAGTGCCTGCCACTTTAAGATGAAACAGTACCTTTCCTGCTTCCTGTCGGCAGGTGGGTCCCTTCCCACTGGGCCCCCTCCCAGGTTCTTGTATCTCAGCCTTCCTCATACCTTCTACCTGAACTCTCCTGCTTCTGAGTCATACTTAAGGGCTGCTCTGGTCCCATGCCAATCTTCCTGCTTGGGGATTGGCCAGAGTCCCTTGAGTATGCAGACCAGCCCCTCTTCACCCCCACCCACTGCTTCTAGAATCTTCTCCAAGATTCTAGAGCAGGCAGAGGTATCAGGAACTGATTCGCAGAGCCCCTCAGCCATGACCTGGATTTGACCCAGCTGACTACTACCCAGGCTGCTACTCTTACCCTTCTCGCTAAAAAAAATCAGCTAGCTCCCCCTAGCTAACTAGGACGGTGCTACACTGTTTTCTCAGTGTGCGGCATTCCTGTTGCTGGTACAATTGATTGCTTTGATGTAGACCAGCCAAGCTAGTGCCTGTGATGAGATTGTGGAGCCTGATCTTGCCTGGAGCAGAATTTCAAATATTTGATTCAATTTCAAGAGTATATGCTGAACAAATGTGTAGGCAGTGGTTTTCTGCAGTAACAATTACATTACAAAATATCTAGGACAGTATGTTTAACCAATTTTGAACACTAGATGTGCTATACATGGCCCAAAAATGTAATCAAAGTTCACAGGGCATCTTTAGTACACCTATCCATCTGCCCAGCTGCTTCTCCCCTTTGCACTTGCCTGCAGTTCCCCGCTGTCAAAATAACAGCCCCAAATTGCTGTGTAAATTCAGCAGATGTAGAAGCGGTTGCGGTCATAAAATGGACCCCGTGACACACTGATTATAAAGTTACAAAGTATTACTTTTGTGCCTACTTTATTTCATTCATCTGCAGATCAAAGGGATGAGCTTCGATCTGCATATAATGTCAAAGTGTATCTAAACTCAAGAATCACATCTTAATGTGATGTGGCTGCTTTAGTTTTCTTTTTCCAGGCTTTATTTTCACCTTGTGATCCTGCCAGTAAAACACTTTCTTTCCTAGGGTGACAACACTTAGTCACTGGGGTTGATTTACTAAAACTGAAGAGTGCAAAATCTGGTGCAGCTCTGGCTATAAAAAAAATCAGCTTCCAGTTTTTTTGTCAAAGCTTAATTGAACAAACTGAAGTTAGAATCTTATTAGCTACCATGCACAGCTGCACTAGATTTTGCACTTTCCAGCTTTGGTAAATCAACCCTAGTGCATCTATGAGAGAGTAGCGTGTTGTCACTCAAGGAAAGCATGCGTAGTAGGACTGGAGAACTCCTGCTGTCACCTCTTCTTAACCATGGGGGAGGAGTTCTGTGGTCCACAGAGGAGAACAACACAGACTTGATAACATTGTCTGAGATTTCATTGACAGCTCATTGCAGAAAGGTAATGTTAACTGGATTTCTGGCAAGGTCAGCAGGTATTTACTTGCACAAGCAAATCTTTACACTTAAACACTTTCATTTGTATATTTATCAGACTAATAAGGGAAGCTAATCATTAGGGTTTTTAAATAATGTTGGACCTTTTTTTAACCTCCTATTAACCCCTAGTTTGCCCTAATAACCTAAGTAAATCTGACCTTGTAAATCTGACAAACTGACTATTGACTGCCAGGAGGAAGCAATGTTTTTTGAATAGTCCAATTTTTCAACTAACTTTCAGATATACCATGGACATTTCTGCACACCATACTGCAGTGTTTGTAATCTCCAGAGCAAACAAAAATTCCAACCTTGAAGCATGCAAGCATGACACACTCTGGTCTTTCAGCCGCCATATCAATATTGCAACCTTATGTATGTTGCCAGCTTTCTACATGGCACTAAATGCTTTAAGATATTCTGTACTAATGTTGTTGCTTGCTGTGTTATGGCATTTTATGTAAATTATATTTGAAATTGTGGGCTAAATTGTACGCCAGCTGTTCGATGTTATCATCTGCATCCCGCTCCCCACATGCACACAGGGACGCAGTCTCTAACAAATTCTATATAGTATGCATACATTTAGATTAGGTTCACACCTTTGTGTCTGAATATTCTTGAGTTTGTTTTCTTTGTTCCTTTTTTCTTTTTGCACATTTCAGATGTGATTTTTTAATGGATTTTCATGTGCTGCCACTGAAGTTTATGGGGTCAAAAATGTGCATTGATGCAGCAAAAAACAAAACAAAAAAAAAACCACCTGTAGTATTTTCCCCGATGCAAAGCAGTACAGCACACAGGTGTGATTGGGCCCCATAGAACAGAATTAAAATCTTCTTGTAGTGCTTTATCACGTGTCGAGGAAAATACTGCAAGTGTTCTTTTGGCCCCATAGATTTCAATGGCAGAACATGAAAAATGTATTAACTTGCACAAGTGTGATGGGGGACCAATTTGCCTCTGTTTTATAAAGGAAAGGGAATATCATTTAACTGCTCTTCAAGCTTCACAGTACTACTGCATATCATAAAATGCAGGCTGTGGTATCCTTACCCGGTCATATGACTATGACATGTCACATAATCGCTCTCTCTTCTTTACTTGCTTCATTTAATACATTTTCAAAAATAATTTGAAGTTACAGAAAATTTATACCCATATAGAGTGTAAAAACATTTACAAAGTTGTTAATTGTAAGATACTTGACATTGTACATCATGTGTCATAAACAAACCATTACAAAACTATGGCAACCAAGATGGACTACTGCCACTGGGAGCAGGGTGAGGGTGTGTGTGTGTGTGTGTGTGGGGGGGGGGGGGTCTATCAGATCCAGACCCTTGGGACTCCCAGTAGAGGGGAACAGAGAGAGAGAGGAGAAAAGTGATCCATGGTTCCCATCCTGTTTCATTGTGGTGTTTTGCTGGGCAAGTAAAAGAAGACAACTCTTGAAACCCGGTGCTTGACTTCCAGGGGATGGTCTGGGATTTCCATGCATGAGCAATAACATGTTTGGCCACTTACTGTATTTAGAAGAACCTCATAGGATTTTTTGTTAAATATTTGACTTGTAACCATGTATATCATTTGATAAACTCTAATTCAACATTGCCACATCTTTGGGCTGTCCCACCAGATATGGTTGAAAGAACCTACCGCCTGACAGCTTTGAAAACAAAGAATAGGTTGGAATAGAATGAGATATACATGAAGGGCCCAGATGCCAAAAAGGAGGAGTTTGAAGTTTACCTCCACTGCCAAGCTGTGCTGAGTCAAATCTGATTCCAACCCTCCGCTGCCATGGGCTCACCCAGCTCTCCCTCCCATTTAACAGCATAAAAGGGAAGGGTATAAGATGTCTGTGGCATCAAAAGGGAATAGACTAGCATGATAAGTTCCAAGCCCTGTAGAATATTTAGCATATGTTAAATACAGCATATTCATATGCTGTGAGGAAGAGCAAGTCAGGCTTTTCATGAACCTGTGATTGCAGGAAGTTTAAAATTTACAAGAACAAAAAGACCTCCCTTGAGGGAAGTAGTTTTTTTGTGTTTGTTTTTGTTTCCAATTAATTTTTATTGCACAACTTCCATTCATTTTTAATGCACTCGCCAGAGATCCTGATGATGCAGGAAGGTGCACTTCAGTCACAGTTCAAAGGACAGAGTTGGTTGTGGACATGGTAGGTACTTACTTTGGGTTAGTAGTGGATTTCCATCATGTAACAGTGCTAGGACCTAGGGAATGACCACTAGGACCTATCATTGCATCATAGGAAGAGGTTACATCCTTTCCCATATGAAGAAGCAGCAAAGATTGTATATACAATCAGAGCGTAAATAAACTAATAACTTTTTTGCAGGCCTTGATGATATTTTATGTATACCAGAAACATCCACATAAAAACACATTTTACACTTGGCAAGTTCCTGTTACATTTGTTCAGCTTGAATATAATTTACAGGGTCCCCCAAATGGGTAAAGGGGCAGTTCACTTTTTCAAATAAAATGAAAAAGTGTACTGCCATCATACACTTCCACACCATCCCCTTCTCTCCACCCCCGTCCCCGCTGTACTTACCTTTGTGGGTGCTGAGGTGTCAGTGCCCATGCAGCCTGTGTAGTGGTACAGGGACATGAAATCTCTGCTCTTATCCCCTTTTTCTCTGCAGCTAGTCAGGAATGGATCAGAACAAAGAGGGAGATGAGCTGGGATTTCAAATCCCCAGACTGCTACATGGGCTGTGTGGGCACTGACAGCTCAGCACTCACGGAGGTAAGTACAGCAGGTATTAGGCAGGGTAGGAAGTTGTTATGGTGTTAGTTCATCTTTTCATTTTATCTGTAAAGGTGAACTAACATTTTAAGGCAGAGTTCACACTGATGTGGTACGTTAACACACATGCATTGCATCATTCATTTGAATAGGCTGCCTAATGCACAAAAAAAAAGTGTACTTCTTTTTGTAATGCAGCCCGCCAGAATGCATGTGTAGCGCTTCTGGTGTACATAGTTTGTAAGTGCAGTTAGAGGCTGGGTGTGAGTCAGTGAGTTTACTTGAGGTCCGGCTGGAGGGCTCTACAGGTCAGGCCTCTGGTACCCCCCCCCCCCCCGGTTCCAGAAGGTTGGAGAAGTTTTTAGAAGCTAGAGGATGGAGGTCAGAAGGTGCTGATCTGCAGATTCATGGGAGTCTGACCAATCCAAGGTACCAGGCCTGGCAGTGTGTCAGACAGGCACTTAAATATGAGAGAACCTGGCCAGCACGGGAGTCGGGTGGAAGATGGAGTTCTGAGCTGTGCTGCTGTGTAGCATGGGAGGGGACCCCGGAGACGGAGGGTTTCTGCCTCCAGACTGGAGGTCGGAAGGATGGGAGAAGGAAGCTGACAGATGGAGCTCCACTGTCCTGCAGTCCATTGTGAAAGGACAGCCTGTTAGCCTGGAAGAAAACCAGCCAAGCACAAAGCCTGAAAGCTATTTATCCAAAGCTACAGGACACAAAGACAATTTGAGTACCTCTTCACCTACAGGGCCTACAGAAGAGAGGGCTGCTAGGTGCTATACCCTACCAGTTCTCTCTGGGACAGGGCTACAGGTCTGTTCTGGAATCTCTTGCTCTGGGATACTCTTCAAAGACAGCCAGGTGGATGGGCATTTCCTAACTGGGGTCTGAAGAGGTTCACTTAGAGAGGAGTAAGTACTCCTTACAGAGACTGTGTTACTGATCTTTGAAGAGACTGCTGCCACTCCGGAGGGAGTAGAAAGTCCAGGATCCCACATTTTTTGTACAGAATTTAGGAAGTTTGTCCTCAGAGTTTTGGTTTCAAGTCAAGTTGGGCATCCCATATACCCCTAGACCCTACTATAATTGTTTACCCCCAAACAAAACAATAACAACAAGCCCATGGACTGGTTACTGACTCTGAATGAAAGCTGAAAAATGCATGTTGCCTGGCCGTGCAGGAAAAAAGGGTGACCCAAACTCTGCAGCTCTCAATGTGGAAGTGCTACACATGATAATGCAACACTTTTTGTTGTGGTAAGCTGCAACGCATGTCTGCTAGCAAGGCGCGGTCAGGTACACCATTAGGAATGAATACACGTTTTTGTACTGTCTGATGTGCACATTACTGCAGTGCAACATTGTAAACCTACCCTTAGTTTCAAACAATAAGGTCACGCCATTACAAATCATTTTTAATGTTGAGCTGATCTTTAATTGTCCTAAAAATGATGTACATTAAATTTATGTTAGACATTACAGTATGTCTTGCTACCTTCTCTCTATGCCTTACAGAAGTATTTATTTTTCTTGTAAGAATCCCAGAAACAAAATGCAGCAATTTCATACCCATGCTTAGTTTTCCTGCAGGAGATGATTGAAGTGGATTTTGCAGTACTTCACACAAAGTACAATGCATATGTCTCATAGAAGCAAACAGTCATTGCTTCAACAGATTCAGATAAATTTTACAATGGGGAACATCCAATCGAACTTGAAGTTGCCACTTACACACTGATGCGCAAGTGTAATCCAACATTATCCTCCAAAGCTTATCAGCAGCAAGCGTTTGGCATGGACAAGCAGAACACTGAGTCTTCTGTACAGTATATGACATACTTCCATCGCTGCAAGCATAGCTTTTGTCTATGTTTTCACATAAACTGAAATGTTCAGAACAGCAAGCCTTTTTTTCAGTTGTAAGCCCTTGATCTTTGAACTAAAAGGAAACTGGACATAGGAGAAATGAAGTTAGAACTTCAGAATGAGGGATATAATGACAGAGAACACTTTGACAAAATATGTGCATGGCTAAATTTCACTGGGCAACACATGGACACTGGTAAACTGCACTGAATATTTATAATGGCATAAAATAACATGGTTAAATACGGTACATCTTAACTACTGTACTACAAGTGAGAGTTTCGCAGACACATAAATTTGAACTATCTTAAAAAAAATTAAAAAGAACATAGGCAGTATGCAGTTGGGCGCAGCCTGGATTTTTTCAAATCCTGGAACGGTTTTAAGGAACCCGGGCCTGTTGAGAAGTACTGTATGTAAGCGGGTGCAGGTGTCAGGGATGAGAAAAAGTACAGGTGTGGAGGTGGAAGAAGAGCATAGCGGTATGGAGGAGGAAGAAGAGAGTACAGGTTTGGGGGAGGAAGGAAGTACCGATGAGGAGTAGAGAAAAAAAAGCACAGGTGAAGGAGGAAGAAGAAGAGGGTACAGGTGTCAGTGCTAAGAAAGTGTGCGGATGTAGAGGAAGAAGCAGAGGGGACAGTTGTGGTGGAAAAATCAGAGCTGACAGGAGTGAAGATGAAAATGAAGAGGGTACAGGTGAGAGGAAAGAAAAAAGGACACGGATGTGGTGGAAGAAGAGGGTACAAGTGTGGAAGAAGAAGAAGAGCATTTAAGCGTGGAGGAAGAAGAAGTGGATACAGGTGTGGAGGATAAAGAAGAGGGTAGAGGTGTGGAGGAGGAAGAAGAAGGTAGAGGTGTGGAGGAGGAGGTAGTAGGTACAGGTGTGGAGGAGGAAGAAGAAGGTAGAGGTGTGGAGGAGGAAGTATTAGGTATAGGTGAGGAGGAGATAGAAGAAGGTAGAGGTGTGGAAGAGAAATAAGTAGGTACATGTGCGGAGGAGGAAGAAGAAAGTACAGGTGTGGAAGAGGAAGAAGAGTGTAGAGGTGTGGAGGAGGAAGAAGTAGGCACAGGTGTGGAGGGGGAAGAAGAAGTTAGAGCTGTGGAGGAGGAAGGAGAGGGTAGAGGTGTGGAGGAGAAAGAAGTGGGTGCAGGTGTGGAGGAGGAAGAAGAGGGTAGAGGTGAGGAGAAGGAAGAAGAGAGTACAAGTGTGGAGTAGGAAAAAAAGAGTACTGGTGTAGAGGAGGAAGGTCTGTGTCTCACTTATCTGGTCCTCACAATGAACTCCTTGAAGCTGAAGTCTTGGTATAGATAGGTCTGGATGAGGAAGAAGTAGATTTATGTTTGCACAATGTTGAGTGGATTAGTGATGCCAATGCTGACTGCTGCACTCCTGTCTGACACATACAGTAGTTGATCTGCCAGTCAGTGATGCAGTGGAAGCCACACAAGCAGGCACATCAGGATAGCTTTGTGGACCCCAGGAGCATCCTTTGCACAGTGCCATCTTATCTGTTCCCAGGGTACATGCTTCATGTTTCAAAGGACTAGCTTGTTATTTGTATTTGTTGTGAATTACAGTGTGGGTGGGGTTTCGAATAGGAAATGTTGCCTCTTGTGGAAGGTAATTCTTGGTGTTTATACAAGCAGGATGCTGGGTACTGATTAGGGAACTGCTGGCAATCCAGCTGCAAACTGCAGATGTGGCCAGCAGCGGGACATAATTTGAGTCTTTGGGATGCCAGAATTTGTTTAGAAACCTAGGACAGTCCCACAGAATCCAGGACTGTTTAGAGGTATGAGTATGTGTGCTGCCATGTTTCTCCTTCTGAAAAAGCAGGTTAGTTATAATGTTGTCTTCATTAAAAACCATTGAAACCATGGGATTATTGGTGCAGCACAGTGGCTAAGTGGTTAGCACTTCCTCCTGGCAGCATTAGTGTTGTCGGTTCATATACCAACCATGGCACTACCTGCATGGAGTTTTCATGTTCTCTCTGTGCCTGCATGGGTTTCCTCTTGGTACTACAATTTCTTCCTAAACTCCAAAGACATTCTGGTAGGTTAATCGGCTCCTGTCAAAATTGGACCTAGTATGTGTATGTATGAATGTGAGTTAGGGACCATAGAATGTAAGCTCCTTTAGGGCAGAGACTAATATGAATGTACTATATATGCAAAGAGCTGCGTATACTGTTAGCGTTATATGAATACCTATAAATAATAATAATAATAATAATAATAAAAAAACCATTAAAGGCAGATCACTATAATCAGCAGTGCCTTAGGTATTTTTCTTGAGATGTGATTATTTTCTATATACATTTTTAGATGTTTTGTGAAAATGGAAAGGCATGTGGCTATTAAGATAATGTTGAGCTACATGTCCCAGCTGTATCTAGAGAATGGGTTGAAACATTCCTTGTTCGATGCTAACATTCTGGAATAGTTCAACATCTGATGGTAAGGGCTCCTACAAATGGATGCTAATGCTTTCCTGGGCAGAGGGCAGTTATAGGAGCTTTGTAGATGAATAGAGGAACTACAGTGCCAGTGCTGGAGAAAGCTGCAGAGTTACAGCATCATAATACAGTTTGGCTTGCTTTGCTCTTTTTCTATAGAGAAATAGTATTCTTACTGTATGTTAGTTTATGCTCACACACTTGTATCATTTATTGAAAATAAATAGCATCAAATCGAATGGACTTTATCTTGTGTATCTAAATGCACAAATGGTAATGAAGCATTTAATTTTTTTTTAAATGTTTATTTTGTTTCCATTTCAACTCTTTATTTTGCTGCCCTATCTACAGATATACAGTATGCTTAGAACATAACATCTTTCACATTTGGCCCACTGGCTGATTGAAAAAAAAAAAATGGGCCATCTATGACCAGCCTTACAGTGGAACTACACAGCATCTGAGCACCACAAACCAAAAATGCTATATAATTCATTGTTAATATTCAAAGCAAACTCACCTATCCATCCATGTCTCCATGCTTTATTTTGTTGAGAAATCATTTTGAAAAACAACCGCTTGCAATTCTGGCAGTGGCCATCTTGAGTAAAGACAGATGCGTCATGTTGCATTTACTTCCTGAAATCCATGTGTCCTTAGCTCAGACATTGGCTGAGCTGAGAACCCTTCCTCCCTTCCTGAAGACTCCTGGGATGTATGACATAATTTGCCTAGGCATGGAAACCAGGAAGTAACTAAAGAAATGTAAAAAAAAGTTTAAAACAAGTAAATATGATCTATATTCCTATCTATTTATTAATGCTAGCAGCATAGGAATTACAAATAGTCCATAGCACTGCTGGGCACAGGTGGGCAGCACTGGTGGGTGTCACTGCTGGGCACTGATCATCAGGGCACTGATCATCAGTGCCCTGATGATCGGTGCTGATCCGTCCCCTGACAATTGCCGGTTATCGGCAGTACTTTCCTCATGCTGTTTACTGATGCAGCAGGCTCTGATGGTTTTGGGGCATATTGTCAGGACCAGTGGTGCGTGGGCCAGTGGCCAGTGCAATGGAGGGGGGCTGGATTGTTGCGCAATCTGACTTTGTTGGAACTTTTCCCGATCGTTTTATCCGTGATTTTATAGGGTCCTGGTTTTAAAAATAAACGCATTAGATTCCATTGTGACAATTTGAGTGTTGTACATGCCATTAACAATGTTTCTGTCTCGTCTAGGCCGATTGTTCATTTGCTTCGTCATTTGGTTCTGGATTATTTACGTCTTAATTGTTTGGTTTCGGCTGTTCATGTTTCTGTTGTTGATAACTCATTGGCTGATGCTCTGTTTAATTTTCAGTGGGACAGATTCTGTCGGCTGGCACTGGAGGTGGAGCAGCATGGTATCCCTTGCCCAGATCACTTTTGGAGCATCGCCTTGCCTCTTCCACAGCCCCGATTCAGCGATCGGTTTGCGAGTCCACCTGAGTCTTTCACAACGGGAATGGCAGGATCTGGTAAGTGAGGTTGGGAGTGGTTCCTGAGTGGATGATATACATAATCGGTTGAGACCTGATCTTCCTGGGGTTTTCTTTCTTCATGAGAATGATGGGACAGCACTGTCTCGTTTCCAAATTGGCGCGGTGTTTAAATATTGTTTGCGGTCCACTGGGATGAGTACTGAACACTACTTGTCTCATTCTTTTAGAATTGGGACGGCTACGGAGGCTGCCCGGTGTGGCCTGGAAGATCGGGTTGTTCAACACATAGGGCACTGGGATTCAGCTAGGTTTCGCTTATACGTGCATCCTCAGCTATTGTGATGGGTACGGGATGCGATTCGTTGGAGTTGGTTGTTCTTCGCTGCTGCCTGTTACCTGTACCTTCTTTGTTGTCTTTCTGTGTTATATGTTTGGGGTTTTTGTTTTTCGTTGCGGGTTCTGAAGTCTGCTTGGTGTGGATCCTGGGCCATTCTTATGTCTTTTGGGTGGCTAGCTGGGCAGAAGTTTGGCAGGAGGGTCGGCAATTGGGTTTTTCATAGAGCGAGGCCAGGCTTCGTTGAATTGGTGTGCCTGGAATCTTGTACCTGAGATCCACCATTATTCCCGGTTGGACAGGCCTCCAGATGTTCTTGTTTTGCATGTGATTGGCAATGATCTCGGCTTGCGCTCTATGCTTGAGTTGATCCGGGACATTAAGTTTGATTTTTTTTGCGCCTTTAGTCCTTTTTTCCACAGACAGTGATTGTCTAGTCGGACATGGTGGTGTGTTCTTCTTGGTGCTTGGCTCGCTCAGTCGAGAAGCTCAATAGAACCAGGATAAAAGTCAACAGGTAGGTAGTGGTTTTTAAGGGCAGATGGCGTGCACCTCCATGCTGTTGGCATTGATTTGTGGTCATTGGGCCTCCAAACTAGTATTCAGCGGGCGTTGCGTGTTTGGTGGGCTACACGAATGTAAGGGATCACATTCGTGTGCTGTGGCAGGGGTCGCTGGGTCATTGAAGGCGGCGCTGGAGTAATATTTTTGAGGATTATGGGTTGGGCCCATTGTAGGTATGGGTGTACCTTCCCAATTATAAGATTACATTGGTAATGTTGTAGTTCATGGACTGTATCTGGGGAAACGTAGCTGCAGAATTGTCCCCAAAGTGGTATAGTAACAGCTGGGGGCCTTCTCAATGGGTGGCAGATACAGCCAGGTTATTTGATGTGATGATCAGTGCCTTCGAAGACCTTGGACCCGGTTGGGATCATTACTGTTCAGTTAATACATTGATTGTACTTGATGCATTGTTATGTAATAAATGTTATGTTTAGAGATGAGCGAATTATTCAAAAATTCGATTCGGCTGATTCGGCGAATTCGCGGAATAATTTTGATTCGAGTCGAATATATTTGCTGCGAATTTAACTTATAAAAAGGGTGTTTCTAGGCTTCAGAGAGCCTTTATATTAGTGCAGAACACTGTACCTTTAATTTAAATGCCCTTGGAGTCTGCTGGGGAAGAGAAATAATACTGTCAGTCAGTATGACATGCAGATGAGTGCCGTCGATCTTAGAATCACCGCACACTTCACTCATTTGGGCAGTCACGGGGCCAAAACCAGAGTGTGGAGCCACAGTGTGGCGGTGGAGGCAGCAGCAATGGGAGGCCATACAGCACCCTATGACAAAATGGAACCCACCAGCAGTGTGAGGAGACCTGAAAGTGGCACATGGCAGCGTGTGGCGATGGAGACAGCAGCAATGGGAGGCCGTACAGGGACCCATGAGACACTCTGGACCTGGCAGCAGCATGAGGAGGCGGTACAGGGGCCCATGACAGATTACGGGCCTGGCAGCAGCATGAGGAGTCGGTACGGGGGCCCATGGCAGATTACGGGCCTGGCAGCGGTACAGGGGCCCATGACAGATTATGGGCCTGGCAGCAGCATGAGGAGTCGGTACGGGGGCCCATGGCAGATTACGGGCCTGGCAGCAGCAATGGGAGGCCCGTAATCTGCCAGCACCCTATGACAAAATGGAACCCACCAGCAGTGTGAGGAGACCTGAAAGTGGCACATGGCAGAGTGTGGCGATGGAGACAGCAGCAATGGGAGGCCGTACAGGGACCCAAGACACACTCTGGACCTGGCAGCAGCATGAGGAGGCGGTACAGGGGCCCATGACAGATTACGGGCCTGGCAGCAGCATGAGGAGTCGGTACGGGGGCCCATGGCAGATTACGGGCCTGGCAGCAGCAATGGGAGGCCCGTAATCTGCCAGCACCCTATGACAAAATGGAACCCACCAGCAGTGTGAGGAGACCTGAAAGTGGCACATGGCAGAGTGTGGCGATGGAGACAGCAGCAATGGGAGGCCGTACAGGGACCCATGACACACTCTGGACCTGGCAGCAGCATGAGGAGGCGGTACAGGGGCCCATGACAGATTACGGGCCTGGCAGCAGCATGAGGAGTTGGTACGGGGGCCCATGGCAGATTACGGGCCTGGCAGCAGCAATGGGAAGCCCGTAATCTGCCAGCACCCTATGACAAAATGGAACCCACCAGCAGTGTGAGGAGACCTGAAAGTGGCACATGGCAGAGTGTGGCGATGGAGACAGCAGCAATGGGAGGCCGTACAGGGACCCATGACACACTATGGACCTGGCAGCAGCATGAGGAGGCAGTACAGGGGCCCATGACAGATTACGGGCCTGGCAGCAGCATGAGGAGTCGGTACGGGGGCCCATGGCAGATTACGGGCCTGGCAGCAGCAATGGGAGGCCGTACAGGGACCCATGACACACTCTGGACCTGGCAGCAGCATGAGGAGGCGGTACAGGGGCCCATGACAGATTACGGGCCTGGCAGCAGCATGAGGAGTCGGTACGGGGGCCCATGGCAGATTACGGGCCTGGCAGCAGCAATGGGAGGCCCGTAATCTGCCAGCACCCTATGACAAAATGGAACCCACCAGCAGTGTGAGGAGACCTGAAAGTGGCACATGGCAGAGTGTGGCGATGGAGACAGCAGCAATGGGAGGCCATACAGGGACCCATGACACACTCTGGACCTGGCAGCAGCATGAGGAGGCGGTACAGGGGCCCATGACAGATTACGGGCCTGGCAGCAGCATGAGGAGTCGGTACGGGGGCCCATGGCAGATTACGGGCCTGGCAGCAGCAATGGGAGGCCCGTAATCTGCCAGCACCCTATGACAAAATGGAACCCACCAGCAGTGTGAGGAGACCTGAAAGTGGCACATGGCAGAGTGTGGCGATGGAGACAGCAGCAATGGGAGGCCGTACAGGGACCCATGACACACTCTGGACCTGGCAGCAGCAAGAGGAGGCGGTACAGGGGCCCATGGCAGAGTGGCGAAGCGTACGCAGCTTAAATTGAAGGCCATACAGAGGCCTATGTTAAAAATAATAACATGTTTGGGGCATGATTCATGGCGGATTTAGTCAGTTGTGTCAGGAACTGGTGGTTTGAAATCCAGACTAATCCACGCCTGATTCATTTTCACAAACGTGAGTCTCTCCACACTTTGGGTGGACAGTCGTGTCCTCCGCGGAGTTACAATACCTCCTGCCGCACTAAACACGCGCTCCGATGCCACGCTACTGGCCGGGCATGACAGCCTTTCAAGGGCAAATTCAGCTAGTTGGGGCCAAAGGTCAAGTTTCGTTGCCCAGTAGTCAAGGGGATTGTCTACCTCGGTTGGCAGGGTGCTGTCCAAGTAGGCCCAAGCCTGTTGTTTGAGGTCCTGCTCCAGGTCCACCTGATGCTGCTGCTGCTGCGGCTGGTTAGTAGTTTCCTCACTGCGCTGGTGAAGAAAGCTACTCATCATCGACTGCAGACTGAGGCAGCCGCTGCTGGTGGAGCTGCCACTGCTCCTACCACCCAGCCCCTCCCCTGCTGCCATGGCAGCGGAACGCGAGCGCACAGGGCCCACAGTGTCTGAGGATGGACGTTGGCGCAGAAAGGCAGAGACCAACTGACTACATAGGTGGTTTTTATAGTACGTTATTTTGGCCTCCCTCTCAGCAGGTGTGAAAAAGGCCACCATTTTTGAACGGTAGCGAGGGTCCAACAAGGTGGACAGCCAAAAGTCATCCCTCTGTCTGATGGTTATTATTCGGCTGTCGCTACGCAAGCAACCGAGCATGCTATGGGCCATTTGTGCCAAGGAATGCGAGGGACTCCCTGCCTCCATCTCCACAGCATACTGCCACGGTGCGTCTGGGTCCTCTGTCTCCTCCTCCTCCTCCTCTACCAGATGCTCCTGCTCCTCCACTCCTGTCCGCTGAGTGGAAAAACCACCCATTTCACTCAATAATTCCTGAGCACCAATGTCCTCCTCTACCTCCTCCTCTTCTTCCTGTCCTGCCCCCACAGGGGTCATGTGGCGTTGAGATCTGTGCGCCACGTCTACCGCACCCTGACCAGCCATTGTTAACAGCATTTGTTCCAGGACGTGCAACAGAGGAATGACGTCGTTCATCCCATAGTCCTGCCGACTCACGAATAGCGTGGCCTCCTCAAAGGGCCTGAGCAAGCGGCAGGTGTCACGCATGAGCTGCCAATGGCTGACATCTAAGTTACACAGGGGAGTACCTTTTATCCGCTTGTAACATCAGGAAATCGGTGATGGCCTTTCGCTGTTCGTAAAGGCGGTCTAACATATGTAGGGTTGAATTCCACCTTGTTGCAACGTCGCAGATCAGGCGATGCTGTGGAATTCCGTTCTGCCGCTGCAGCTCAAGGAGGGTGTGCTTTGCGGTGTAGGAATGGCTGAAATGCATGCAAAGTTTACGTGACATTTTAAGGATGTCTTGCAGTGGGATGGTGGATTTTAGGAACCGCTTGACAACCAGATTGAACACGTGAGCCATGCATGGCGCATGGCACAACCTTCCTTGACGCAGAGCAGACACCATGTTCTTTCCGTTGTCGGTCAACATGGTTCCGATTTTCAGTTTGCGCGGAGACAGCCATCTGTCGATTTCTCTGTTCATTACACTCAGAAGTTCCTCCCCTGTGTGACTACGTTCGCCAAGGCATACCAGGTGCAGCACAGCGTGACACCGTTGCGCCCTGCACATGTGATATGCCGGTCGGGTAATGGGACTTGGCACGGGGGTGGCGGCTGAGGACACGGCGGAAGAAGAGGTGGTAGAGGCGGACATCTTTGCTGGACCAAGGACGTGCAAACGTGGAGGCAAAAGCGGCGTGACCTGTCCAAGTTGCTGGTGCGGCTGTGCCGGCACCACGTTCACCCAGTGGGCCGTAAATGACATGTACTGTCCCTGACCGTAGTTACAGCTCCACACGTCGGCGCTGCCGTGCACTTTGGCAGAGACCGACATGCTCAAAGACTGGCCCACCATCTCTTCTACATGTGAATGCAGGGCTGGCACTGCCTTTTTGGCGAAGAAATGCTGGCTTGGCACTCTCCACCGCGGCTCGGCACAAGCCATCATTTCTCGGAAAGGTGCTGAGTCCACCACTTGGAAAGGGAGGGACTGCAGCACCAGCAACTTGGACAGGAGGACGTTCAGCTTCTGCACCGTCGGGTGCGTGCTCGCAAACTGTTGTCTCTTGGAAACGGATTCCAAGAAAGACTGCTGACGGAACCCGTGAAGAGGAGTAGCAGGAGAAGGAGCATCTGAACGAGCGGAAGATGCCAACGAGCGACAACTCCCCTCAGCAGAGGTGTTGGAGCCTTGACTGGCTGATAGAGGGCGATTGACGTCGGGTGACGGAGCAAGTAACGGAGCGGGTGATGGAGCGGGGGCTGGGGCAGGCAGAACCGCCGTATCTTTATCACGGTTTTCCCAGGCCACCGAATGGCGACGCTGCATATGCTGATGCAACGCTGTAGTCCCAACATTGGCCCCCTGGCCGCGCTTGACTTTCTGGCCACATAGTCGACATACGGCTACGTTTACTTCCTCGGGCGGCTTGACAAAAAATTGCCACACCGCCGAGTAGGAAACTTTGCCCCCGCTACTCCTCACTGGCTGACTGCTACTTCCTCCGTGCACACCGGCGCCACTACTGGCCGTGGTGGTAGGCTGCAGTGGAGCTGGTGCTCTACTCCGTGGCCGTTTGGCTCCACTGACACTGCTGCGACCCAGCTGCCTCCTGGGCAACCCACCGACTGTTTTGCTCGCTGGCAAGCTGGCACCCTCTTCTCCTGATGATGCGGAAGCAATAGCCTGATGACGACGAGGCTGCCAAGTGCGATCAGCCTCATCATCAATTAGGGTCTCCGCGTCACTACTAGCCCCCTCGGCTGCGTGTGGGTCAGGAGACAGACCTGTCTCTAGACCGGCTACCGAGCCACTCTCCTCGCCAGTACTTCTTCGCCTGGCTGCTGAAGAGGCGGATGTCTCCCCCCGTTCCTGACCGCCCTCTGTTAGCTCTTCCTCACTGTACAGTGGGGCTGAGCCCACAGCATGCGATACTTCGCTTGGTGAGGGAACACCAAAGGACAGGGGCAGGTCGAGGACACGTGATTTCAGTGGGCTTGCTCCCGGGCCATGCCAACTAACGGTTGTGTCTGACGTACCCACCGACCGTTGGCTGTAGGTGTCAGAGGTGACCTGGGAAGAGGAAGACGACCGAGCCAACCAATCGATGACGGCAGGGTTGTCGGTGGAGACACGACCGCTGGATGACACCGGGAGCACTGGCCTCTGGCTGCGACTAGTGCTGCCTCGACCCCTTCCTCTGCTGCCACGTCTGCTCGCTCCTGAAACATTGCCTCCTCTGCCACTCCTCTGCGTGTTGTC
This sequence comes from Staurois parvus, assembly GCF_062004578.1. Classification (NCBI taxonomy): domain Eukaryota; kingdom Metazoa; phylum Chordata; class Amphibia; order Anura; family Ranidae; genus Staurois; species Staurois parvus. The sequence continues at coordinate 10,495,186 of NW_028317900.1, read as the reverse complement.
TGACATACTCTTTAATTCAACGATTCTGTGTCCCTGAGTAACGATTCTGTGTCCCTGAGTAACAATTCTGTGTCCCTGAGTAACAATTCTGTGTCCCTCAGTAACGATTCTGTGTCCCTCAGTAACGATTCTGTGTCCCTGAGTAACAATTCTGTGTCCCTGAGTAACAATTCTGTGTCCCTGAGTAACGATTCTGTGTCCCTCAGTAACAATTCTGTGTCCCTGAGTAACGATTCTGTGTCCCTGAGTAACAATTCTGTGTCCCTGAGTAACAATTCTGTGTCCCTCAGTAACGATTCTGTGTCCCTCAGTAACGATTCTGTGTCCCTGAGTAACAATTCTGTGTCCCTGAGTAACAATTCTGTGTCCCTGAGTAACGATTCTGTGTCCCTCAGTAACGATTCTGTGTCCCTGAGTAACAATTCTGTGTCCCTGAGTAACAATTCTGTGTCCCTCAGTAACGATTCTGTGTCCCTCAGTAACGATTCTGTGTCTCTGAGTAACGATTCTGTGTCCCTGAGTAACAATTCTGTGTCCCTGAGTAACGATTCTGTGTCCCTGAGTAACGATTCTGTATCCCTCAGTAACAATTCTATGTCCCTGAGTAACAATTCTGTGTCCCTGAGTAACGATTCTTTGTCCCTGAGTAACAATTCTGTGTCCCTGAGTAACGATTCTGTGTCCCTGAGTAACAATTCTGTGTCCCTGAGTAACGATTCTGTGTCCCTCAGTAATAATTCTGTGTCCCTGAGTAACAATTCTGTGTCCCTGAGTAACAATTCTGTGTCCCTCAGTAACAATTCTGTGTCCCTGAGTAACGATTCTGTGTCCCTCAGTAACAATTCTGTGTCCCTGAGTAACGATTCTGTGTCCCTCAGTAACAATTCTGTGTCCCTGAATAACAATTCTGTGTCCCTGAGTAACAATTCTGTGTCTGTCCCTGAGTAACAATTCTGTGTCCCTGAGTAACAATTCTTTGTCCCTGAGTAACAATTCTGTGTCCCTGAGTAACAATTCTATGTCCCTGAGTAACGATTCTGTGTCCCTCAGTAACAATTCTGTGTCCCTGAGTAACAATTCTGTGTCCCTGAGTAACGATTCTGTGTCCCTGAGTAACAATTCTGTGTCCCTGAGTAACGATTCTGTGTCCCTCAGTAACAATTCTGTGTCCCTGAGTAACAATTCTGTGTCTGTCCCTGAGTAACAATTCTGTGTCCCTGAGTAACAATTCTTTGTCCCTGAGTAACAATTCTGTGTCCCTGAGTAGCAATTCTATGTCCCTGAGTAACGATTCTGTGTCCCTCAGTAACAATTCTGTGTCCCTGAGTAACAATTCTGTGTCCCTGAGTAACGATTCTGTGTCCCTGAGTAACAATTCTGTGTCCCTGAGTAACAATTCTGTGTCTGTCCCTGAGTAACAATTCTGTGTCCCTCAGTAACAATTCTGTGTCTTTGAGTAACAATTCTGTGTCCCTGAGTAACAATTCTGTGTCCCTGAGTAACGATTCTGTGTCCCTCAGTAACAATTCTGTGTCCCTGAGTAACAATTCTGTGTCTGTCCCTGAGTAACGATTCTGTGTCCCTGAGTAACAATTCTGTGTCCCTGAGTAACAATTCTGTGTTCCTGAGTAACGATTCTGTGTCCCTAAGTAACGATTCTGTGTCCCTAAGTAACGATTCTGTGGCCCTAAAGTCTCTGTGGCCCTAACTCTGTCCAAAATACACAGAGGTCTGTCTCTCTTGAATGACCGGAGGCTAATGGAGAATTGTAAGATGGCCGCAATTTATAGCTCCACCATTACACAGTGCTGGCTGGCTGGCTGCTGATTGGCTAATGCGATCACATGTCATAAATGAATGCATTATGGGTCAGCGCGCCTTGTCTGCGCGCCTTCCCAGAGATCCCCGCTCCGTCGCCACACATGTCTCCGCCATTTTTGGGAAAATTCGATTCGTGCATCCGAAGTTTGCTAATTTTCGGATTCGGCGCGAATCGAATTTTTCCTGATCTTCGAAACGAATTCCACTTCGCCATGTTCGATTCGCTCATCTCTAGTTATGTTAAATAAATGGGCTGCTATGGCTGTTTGACACCATAGAAGGAGAGTTGTGTGGTTATTTCGGGTGGGGGAAGGTTGTCTTTATTAGGTGGCTAGTAAGCGATTAGTTAAGTTAATTATCTATTAACCAGTTCCCGACCACCCTATAGCAAAACTACTGCTACAGGGTGGCAGGGCTGCGCAATATCACGTATATATACATGACTTTGTATTTCCGGGTAGGGGGTGTGCGCGCCATTGATGGCTACAGCTGTCGATCACAGGGTCCCGGCTGGATATTCCCCACCAGCACCCGGCGATCGCCAAATAGCACTGATGGGGGAGAGGTCTGTATGTAAACAATACAGATCTCTCCCCTGTCAGCTCCAGCACGCTGCTTTGTATTGCTCTGCATAGAAGAGCAATACAAAGCAGTATGCTTACAAGGTAAAACACAGCACATAGCACACAGTAAAACACACACAGCACACAGTTAACCCTTTGATCGCCCCATATGTTAACCCCTTCCTGCCCAGTACCATTAGCACAGTGCTTTTTATTAGCAGTGGTCACTGTATTAGTGTCATTACTAGTATTAAAAAAAAAAATCCCAGTATATATACCGCCATTTGTAGATGCTATAACTTTCACGTAAAACAATTAATTTACACATATTGGGATTTTTTTTATCAAATACATGTAGCAGAATACATTTTGGCCTAAATTTATGATGAAATTAGATTTTTAAATTTTTTTTACTTGACATGTTTTATAGCAAAAAGTCAAAAATGTTGTTTCTTTTTTTTCAAAATTGTCGGTCTTTTTTTGTTTATAGCGCAAAAAATAAAAAACGCACAGATGATCAAATACTACCAAAAGAAAGCTCTATTTGTGGGAAAAAAATTGTAGCAATTTCATTTGGGTACAGTGTTGCAAGACTGCACAATTGTCAGTTAAAATAATACAGTGCCATATTGCAAAAAATGGCATGGTCAGGAAGGGGGGTAAATCCTCTGGCGGGCAAGTGGGTAACCACGCTATGAACTGCCAGTTGTGCTGATGAGCACACAGGAAGTGAAGGGAGATCTCCCCAATGGGACCCTGATAGAGGTTCTAACCCCTTCTGTACTCTATAAAGTAGGGGGTTGGAGTTCCACTTTAAGACATGTGAGCCATGGCTTTTGGTGCTTTGACCTGCCATGTATATATAGTTACAATAATTTGCCAGTGAGGTATGAATCACATCTCATTATTAAACAAACCTATATACCACATCTAACATTGACCTATACAGGTCCTTGAATATGGAATCTAGTCAATGCATCTGAATTGAAGTGATGGCTTTAGAGCCTTTGCTGCTTAGACATTGCTCTTTTACAACAGTTGACAGCTGGGCATTGCTTCATCAGCCTCTAATAAGGATACTAAGGAGTTAGGTTGAAGCATCTTATGTTACATTCTCATGTTCACAATACAAATAAAAATCCACGTGACAAAAGTCAGTTCAATATTATTTTTTCCCCTCTGAATGCACGTCTTAATCCAATTAATAACGGAAGCAATAAGGGCTATTTCCTACACCACCTACTGTGATCATTACCCAGACTTTATTTATTACAGATGTTGTTTATAGAACACATCACATGACATCATCTCTGCCAATATAAATGTTTTCAAAAGCCACTAAGTAGATAGCTGCAAGACAAAGAATCCTGAATTGCTGTTTCCTTTTAGATTAACTGTATAAGTACGGGTTTCGAACAGTTTTGAAAAAAAATTTCTCTATATGAAAATAATTGTTTTTTTTTGTTTGTATCAGGCCTTGCTCTGTTTATAATCAGTCAATGAAAATGTATATGTTACCTTTTAATTGGTGTGTTGTGTAATTATCTATTCATGGAAGAGCAGCTATTATTCAGATTACTACAGCCAGGGGCAACTTCTTGACCCCCTTTGCTCCAAGAAATATGCCTTGTAATTTATCATCAATAGCCTTTTTCTGTATTCCTTTACTGTTATGCACTGCTGATCTGTGAACCATTGTGTGCTGTATTACAGATACATATAATGCAGCAAAAATAATTCCAATTAGAGTTTAGAATTAAATCCACACAGTTCTAAAGCTTAATTTTGGCTGGAATTTTAGCTACTCTTAGAGTTATTTTTTCCCTTGCAGTGGTAGTTCCAAGAGAATGATCTATTAAATCAATCAATTTCGAGCTGAACTAAACCTTCCTATGCTTTATAGCCGTGAAGCAAAAAGAAATTAGAAACTTGACACTTCAGCACTCAGAAAACTTAGGGACGCTTGCCATTACAACCACATATACCAAGGCCACTAGACAATCTAGACTGGAAGGGTCAAACCATGCAGCCTTTTTCAGATCGGGAAATCCAGTACTGCATAAACAACAAGAAACAAAGAGAGCAGAAATGCCTGATGCATTATCTCCAGCACTTTATTAACTGGTGAAAGAAAACCTATTATACTCACAAACCAAATATGAGTAATGGCATGACAAATTATGAAGTGCAGAGTCTGCTCTCCAACTACACCAAATGTGCAGATGACAACATCAGCTGACACGTTTCGGGGGACTGGACCCCAGCAATGGCTGGTGCACCCTCAACCCTAACCTCTTAAAAGCAGAATCTCAAAAGGTCATAACCTACCAATCACACAAGAGGAAATGGTGGGAGGGAGGGATTAGAGGGTGACATCACCCACAGTGGTCTCTAGTACTACAATCGCAAATCTAAAAGTGACATCACGTACACACATAATTTAAAAACATATAAAACCCAAAACTTTGGTAAAATGTTCATGCAAAGCTACATCATATATTAGCGGTGAGGATACACCAGCCACTGCTCTGAGGATGGGGGCCAGTCCCCAAAACGTGTTACCTGGAGTTGTCATCCACACATTTGGTGTAGTGTTTCATACCTTGTCATGCCTTCACTTATATTTAGTTTGTGAGTATAATATGTTCTATTTCACCCATTAATACAGTGCTGGAGATATTGCACTAAGTGTTTATGCCCTCTTTATTTCTTGATGTTTATAGTCAAGGGAGTGCCATCTTAGCATTTGTTTGATCTACAGTTGCCATGAGAGAGGGGAGCTGTATCGAGTACTGGGCAGGAGTGTCCTGAGAATAGGTTAGTATACCGATGCTTCTTACACAGGTTAGTTACGTGTTTGGAGGGGAATGAGCATTTTCAAGAGTGGGTTTTGCCCAGAATTTTACTTTAATATCTATCATACGTGTGGGAAGTGTGATACATTTCGTCAGTCTTGAAATACTCTAGACATCACTGCTGTCTGTTAGTATGTCAGATAGTATGTCCCTTACTAGGTGATGTGATTCTTCTCACCAACTTCTACATTGCTACTGTCCTGTAATGACATAAATGTTAGTAAGAGAAACTATGCCACCCGGCACACATTCTATTTGACCACACCCAGAAGTGTAGGGTAGCTTTGTCAGGTTTGCAAGAGAGCGAAGATTTAGCGCAATCCCCGATGGAAATGTAAGCTATTAAGCTGCTTCTTCTACAGGGTGCTGCCATTTTTCCCACGGATCACCTTAAACGTAGATGTAAACCTAGGGTGCAGTAAAGACACTTTACTGCACCCTAAACTCAGTCCTTAGCCTGGCACTTAAAAGTAACATTTGACACTTAACCTTTACCTTAAAAGGGGATCTAACACTCAACCCCTCAAATCCATACTGTCACCTTAACCTTTGAAGTTTACATCTAACCTTTAATATTAAAGCGGTTGGAAAGACTAAAGTTTCCTTACCTGCATGCATTCTTGGGACTGCTCTGTACAAACCATTTCACAGAGCAGGTAAGTATAAAATGTTTGTTACTAAAAAAAAATGAATTTTTACTATCACTCTAAAGTTACCAGTTAGTCTGTGATCTGCACTAACTCCCTAGTTTCAAAACTATGTATTTTTGAGGTTGGTGAAATGTCACAGCCGTGCTATTGATTTCATGTGCTGAAAATAACTGTTATTAAGATAAAAATAAGATAAATTGGTGAAGATTGGTACATGAATTGCATTATCAACTAGTGGAGGGAGATCAAGTAGCAGGCTGTAGGTCTCAGTAGAGGCTCAAACTAGAAATTTCATGTGGTGCATTACAGTGCTGGGGACAAAGAGATAAGCATAATTTCCACCCTTTTATCAACACCTCCAGCTCCTTTGACCTGCACATGATGCTGCTTTAAATTAAGAGCTATCCCAACAAGTGAAAATTAAATACATGGCACTTTTGATATTTATATGGTTTGATGTATCAGGCTAGAACGATGTACAAGTTTGCACAACATATGGAGGTTACTGCTTAAATGACTGTCAAATATAAGAGAAACCCATTTGCTTTTTATTATTTTATTTTGTGGAGGTCATATGCAGGGCTGGGAATACCTATATTGTTTGTACTGGGGCGCTTTATAACTTTTATTTGCCACTGGCTGATACATGATCCAATTGCTTTGACCACCATAAAGTGACTTGACCTAATAGTAATGCAAACAATGAGATTATTGTAAGAGGTAGATAATAAACTCATTGGCCTTTATCTCATATTTAGCACATTACTTCTATATGCTTTAATTGCATGTTTTAGTGTTATTTGCACCTCTAGGAATTTGTATTTGCTATTGCAAAATCTGCTGCAAATTGGTATGCTTGAGTCAAGTCCATCCTATGAGATATTATGTCATCATGTGCTGCGTCGTCAAGCGAAATGAAGTCTGAATATTTTTAGTGTTTGGAGTGTAACGGTTCTCCATGCAGTGGCTGTGCTGCACAGCCAGAGATAAGAGGCTTATTTCATGCTTCTGAATTGATTCAGCATGTCTCGTATAAGGGCAGGCGGCCTTCTTCTTCTGGAAGTGAAAGGTGATTGATGAAGAGTGGAAATATGAAGAGATAGAAGTGTTCTTGTGTCACCTTGGTGAAGATCTGTAGAACAGGTGGTGAACTCCCAGGGGCTCTAATGTCACCACCCATTTGTACCTTCCACTCTGCCAGTATAAACAAGCTATAATTTATAAAAGCTGTCCTCATAATCCAAGGGTGTTCATCAAAATGGCACAAGATTTCTCCCTGAGAATTGTGTTTTAGAGAGGACAGAGAAACAAGCCATCTTCTTCCATAAGCAGAGAATGAAGTTTCTTCTAATGAGGATTAAATGTCCTCCTGCTGCCCTTTCATGCTTCTCATTCATCTCTTGTGCTTCTGCCTGGATATGAGCTGTCCTTGCTAGATTTGCAACGTGCTCACCTAAGGGCAAGTAATCATATGGCACTTTTCTCTTTCCTTGTCTTGACAAAATGTATGTTCTGCTTGTGAGGAATATGTAAAGACTTCACACAACAATGTGTTTATATCAGAAGAAAATGCTTAACATTCACATTGGCTGTGAGTTGGATTGGTAGCATAGGTAGGTGACTTTTTAGCCACCACCAATTGTTTGTAATACAATTATATATATTCTGTAGCACCAGCAATTTACTCAAGACTTTACATATTGTGCATTCACACCAGTCTATGATCCCTACCTCCCATCCATACATACACATACTAGGGCCAATTTAGACAGGAGCCAACTAACCTTCATGTATTTGGAGTGTGGGAGGAAACCAGAGTTTACAGAGGAAACTCACACAAATACAGGAAGAGCATATAAGGCAGGAGTGCAAACTATCAAGCTACTGTGCTTTCTGAATGGTTGCCTCCATTATTACTGCTGTGGGGCTGTATCAATGTAATGCAAGTGACCAGTTAACAGACCTGTCACTGCCTTTGTCACCGCCCTCACATTCATACACAGATATAAATCCACTAAATACAGCAAAGTATATTTCTATGTATGCCAGTACATGAAAACTTAGTGACATACACATTTATATGAACACTTAATGCATGCTATGCATTAAGGTCAAAAATATTCAAGGTGCAGCTTTCCCCCCCAACCCCTGTCTTATACTTACCTGAGCCCCATCTGGATCCAGCGATGTGCATGAGAGCTGCGGCTCTTCCAGGTCTCTCTCTCATTAGCTCACACAGCAGCGGAAGCCATTGGTTTCTGCTACTGTCAATCAGTTTTAATTCATCATAGTTTTTGTCAGTGGCATGTTTTCAGTGACAACAACTAAATGAAAATCAATTTAAATTTTCTTTAATTGCTGAAAACAATGGCGAAAATCAATTCAATTTTTGTCAACGAACAAAAATTAAATAAAAATGAGTGCCAATTCACATATATGCAAATTGGATGCATTTTGAACCGTATACAATTTGCATGACATGTGAAATAAAATTGGTATCTATTGTGCCTGTTAACATATACAGTGGGGATCGAAAGTTTGGGCACCCCAGCTAAAAATTTGTATTAATGTGCATAAAGAAGCCAAGGAAAGATGGAAAAATCTCCAAAAAGGCATCAAATTACAGATTAGACATTCTTATAATATGTCAACAAAAGTTAGATTTTATTTCCATCATTTACACTTTCAAAATAACAGAAAACAAAAAAATGGCATCTCTGCAAAAGTTTGGGCACCCTGCAGAGTTAATATCTTGTACTGCCCCCTTTGGCAAGTATCACAGCTTGTAAACGCTTTTTATAGCCAGCCAAGAGTCTTTCAATTCTTGTTTGAGGTATCTTTGCCCATTCTTCCTTACAAAAGTCTTCCAGTTCTTTGAGATTTCTGGGCTGTCTGTCACACACTGCTCTTTTAAGGTCTATCCATAGATTTTCAATTATGTTGAGGTCAGGAGATTGTGAAGGCCATGGCAAAACCTTCAGTTTACGCCTTTTGATGTAATCCCCCGTGGATTTCGAGGTGTGTTTAGGATCATTATCCATTTGTAGAAGCCATCCTCTCTTTAACTTCAGCTTTTTCACAGATGGCATCAAGTTACCATCCAAAATTTGCTGAAATTTTATTGAATCCATTTTTCCTTCTACTCTTGAGATGTTCCCTGTACCACTGGCTGCAACACAACCCCAAAGCATGATTGATCCAACCCCATGCTTAACAGTTGGACAGAGGTACTTTTCATTAAATTCTGTGCCCCTTCTTCTCCAAATGTACCTTTGCTCATTCCGGCCAAAAAGTTCAATTTTAACCTCATCGGTCCACAGAACTTGTTTCCAAAATGCATCATGTTCATGTTCATTTGCAAAGTTCAAACAATGATTTTTGTGGTGAGGACGTATAAGAGGTTTTCTTCTGATGACTCTTCCATGAAGACCATATTTGTACAAGTATCTCTTTATAGTGGAATAGTGTACCACAACTCCAGTGTCTGCCAGATCTTTCTGGAGGGATCGTGCAGTCAAACGTGGGTTTTGAATTGTTTTTCTCACAATCCTGCGAGCCGTTCTGTCTGATATTTTTCTTGGTCTTCCAGATCTTGCTTTAACTTCCACTGTTCCTGATGACTGCCATTTGTTAATTACATTCCGAACAGAGGATATTGACATCTGAAAACGCTTTGCTATCTTCTTATAGCCTTCTCCAGCTTTGTGAGCGTCAACTATTTTCAGTTTCTGTTTTCTAGACAACTGCTTAGAAGAACCCATGGTGCTGATTGTTGGGGCAAGGTCAGATGAGTCTGGGCATTTAAAACCTTTGAGATTGACATCACCTGGTCTTCCCAGACGATGATTGAGAACAATCCATGACACTGGCAGGTCTCAGCTTTGCAAAGGGGGCAGTGCATGCTATAAATTCTGCAGGGTGCCCAAACTTTTGCAGACGCCATTTTTTTGTTTTCTGTTATTTTGAAAGTGTAAATGATGGAAATAAAATCTAACTTTTGTTGACATATTATAAGAATGTCTAATCTGTAATTTGATGCCTTTTGGAGATTTTTCCATCTTTCCTTGGCTTCTTTATGCACATTAATACAAATGTTTAGCTGGGGTGCCCAAACTTTCGATCCCCACTGTATGTGATGCACCTGCAGTGTGTGATTTTCTAAGTAGTGCAGTCTGTAGTACAGTAGTACAGGTGTGAATTACAGGCTTATTGACTTCTATGGGAACCTTCTGAATTGCACATCATCAGTTTTGAAAATCCGGTTCTAAACTGCATTTTAATCCTGTCCTGAACCTGATCTAATCCTGTCCTGAACTTGATCTAGCCCTGTCCTGAACCTGATGTAGTCCTGTCCTGAACTTGATCTAACCCTGTCCTGAACCTGACCTAATCCTGTCATGAACCTGATCTAATCCTGTCCTGAAGTTGATCTAACCCTGTCCTGAACCTGATCTAATCCTGTCCTGAAGTTGATCTAACCCTGTCCTGAATCTGCTCTAATCCTGTTGTGAACCTGATCTAATCCTGTCCTGAGCCTGATCTAATCCTGTCCTGAACCTGATCTAATCCTGTCTTGAATTTGTTTTAACCTTGTCCTAAACCTGATCTAATCCTGTCCTGAACTTGATCTAATGCTGTCCTGAATTTGTCCTGAATTTGATCTAATCCTGTCCTGAATTTGATCTAATCCTGTCCTACACCTGATCTAATCCTGTCATGAACCTGATATAATCATGTCCTGAACCTGATCTAATCTTGTCCTGAACTTGATCTAACCCTGTCATGAACCTGATCTAATTTTGTTGTGAACCTGATCTAATCCTGTCCTGAGCTACATGTAAACCTGATCCTGAACCTGATCTAAACCTGTGCTGAACCTGAACAACTACTTTACCCACCTGTTTATGAAACTTGGTTTTTTTCAGACACCTTATATAGTATATCACAATGGCTAAATCTGTGACTGTAGTTCATGTTCAAAAACCTTAGTACCATAAATAATAAAGTTATTAGATTTTGTACTCCAGTACATAATGAGTTTGAAAATTCTAGAGAACTGCTTAAATAATGCACTACATTTTAACTAAACCCATTAGATTTTTGCAGATCAAAATGTACTGGAGATTTTATCCAACTAAAATGTAGGACATAGAGTCTTAAACAAGGTTGCAGAAAGAATGAACCGTACTCTATGATACAAACCGTATCCAATCCGCATATATGTGAGCCGGCTCACATATATGCGGATTGGATACGGTTTGTATCATGCGGTCATAAATGCCTTCCTCCAGTATGTGGTTGACATATCTACATCAAACAGCATGGTTCTTCCATTCTCACATAGAGTACGGTTCATTCTTTCTGCAACCTTGTTTTGTTCTGGGTTATATGGTACAGTAGTTTGAAATATAATGCCATACTTTCTGAGAATTGCCTGTTTACTATCACCTGTATATTCAGTTCCAATGTCTGTGCCCAATACACTTTACATATTTTGACAAAATTGTTGCTTACTTGAGCCAAATACTGTTCAAGTTTCTCTGGTACTTCACGTTTGTTGTGTAACAGATATAGTGCAGTATACGTGGAGTAATCTATAAAAGACAGAAAATACCTCTTCTTTCCTGGAGTCAATTGTTCCATTGGACCGCAAAGATCTGAATGAATTAAATTTTTTTTCGTTGTTTTATTTTTAGCTCTGCTGTTACTCTACTTTGGAAAGGCTTTTCTTTCATTTTTATTTTTATACAGCTGATACATTTCATTGTTTGATCACATGGACTATTTTTTACTCTACTTGCATAGTCATTCTCAGTTTATTTCTTTATTATGTAAGGACTTCTGTTTCCAAGTGGTCTTTGCCATGCAGTGTGAATGCAGTTTGAATGTTTTTCCTCCTTGGCAGTATTAACCACCTCATTGCAGTTCAGCTGATACAGTTCATTTGTAAGTTTAGCCTTTGCAAGTAAGATCACCTCTTTTGTGATGGCACAACTGTCATCTTGGAAGGTCACTACATTACCTTGTTTTGTGAGCTTCTTTACTAATAAAAGATTAGTTTCAAGAGCAGGGACATACAGAATATTTTTCACAGGTATCTTTCTGCTGAAATAGGACAGTAAAGAAATCCTTCTTTTCCTTTTGATTCCATTATTTGCCCATTTGCTGTGGAGATTTTTTCTGTTATACTCTGGTCAAGGTGGATAAAGAAATTTCTGTCATTTGTCATATGACTAGTAGCTCCTGAATCAACACACCATGCCTGAAAAGGTGAGGCGCAACTTGACAAGTGGATTGAAAAATATATTTATTATCTGAAGGAAACTCTGTTTTCTTCCTTTTGACCTTTTGTAGTTTAATTGGTTTTTGCACTCTAGCTTTCCAGATTCTGCAATCTTCTTTTAAATAGCCTTGTTTCTTGCACACAAAACATTCACATGTTTCTTGTTGCATGTTACTGTTTTTGTTCCTATTTTTTTGTCTTTAAAGAAGACACTGTGACAGACGCTCCATCACCATTAATGCTTTCAATTTACGCTTATATTCATCCACAAGCTTGCTCTTATCATTTTCCAATGTCAGTTCATCATCTGGACATGAATTAAGTCCTGTGACAAGCATTTCACAACTTTCTAGTAAACCACTAAAAAATAGTGCTGCAACATGAAAATCTATTATTTTTTTCTCCTAGGTGCTCAACCATTTCCAAGGTGTGCCTTCTGTAATCCTGCATATCCTGGCGTTTCATCAACTTAGTTTGGTATAGCTTTCTAATCAAATACAGTTTATTGCTATGATTAGCTCATGCACCTTTTGTAATCCTTCCCACATTTCTTTAACAGTTACACACTTACATATATGTATGATTTGATCACCTTCTATGCTAAGAGAGAATGTGATCTGAGCTTTCTGATTTTCCTCTATCCACTCAAAGAAGGTTGTTCTGGCGTGGCTTAATTTATACATTTCCAAGTACCTTCTTATATTATCAGCATTTTCATCTTGAATTTCCAGGACTGGAAGTCCTGGCTTGTCAGGTTTGCAAATGAAAGCTTTGCTGCAGCTTTGTTACTGGACATTTTCTTTTTTTTATTCTTTTGCAGTCTTCTTTCTGCTGCTGTATCTTGAACTTCTTTTGCTGTAGTCGGCTAAGACTGGGCTATGTCTGTGTGTCTGGAAGTCTCTGTCCGGCACTGAGCCCATACCCTGTTAAAGATTCTGTATATAGCCCTACAGAACAGACATTGCGCAGTCCACATGTGTTTATCTGCTGCTTCACTGCTAATAGCAAACAAGAACTTAATTTAGGAAGAAGACATAGAGTATAGTAATAGATAAAGCTAAAACTTATAAACACTGCCAACTACTGGTTGATGTAATTTTTTCACAAAAATACATGAACAATGTATTCCAACACATACGGACATAAATACATGTGTCGGGGATTACTCACACACAAAAATGTTGATTGAGCTACATGTTACATATGTGAAAGCAATGATTCTAGGCCATTACTCATAGTTAACTCTGAACTGGTTACCTGTATAGCCTCACCTATGGAAAATTTAGGTTACCAAAGTTTGTTGCTGTTTCACAGGTACACACAATTTCAAATTCTAAAAAAAATACTCTAGCACTCAAATCAGGGTGCTTCAGACAGTATGTAATGGTTCCTCGGGTACAGCCTTCCACGGATTGGGGAAATTCCAGAGAACTGTAACAACACATACAAAAGGGCGCAGACACGAGGAGCGCCCCAATCAAGGTGCTTCAGACAGTATGTAATGCTTCCTCGGGTGCAGCCCTCCATAGATCGGGGAAATTCCAGAGAACTGTAACAACACATACAAGAGCGTGCAGACACGAAGATTTAACATGTTGTGCTTGATGAACTGTTGCTCTGATATTGCTTGACATAAAAAGGGGAACTTCTACCATTTTATTCTCCAGGGTGTTCTGTTTCAGAAAGTATATAATGTGTTGGGGGTTTTAAAGTGATACTTCCTTGCATTAAGATAAAAAAACTATTTCTTTTTCTCTGTCCTCCTCCTTCTGTGTGAAGGGGAAGAGAGGGGAGAAAAGATCTAACACTGTGTATGGTTGCATCTTTTCTCCCCTCTCTTCCTCTTCACACAGGGATTTAAACAGTAAATTAAATGCAATGAGGAGGAAGTGGGGGCGGGGCTACGTCCCGCTGTGTGTCTCTATGGAGTGCTACCCCATAGACACACAGCTTGTGAGCGAGCAGACACCGTGTGCCACCTAAGCAAATTGCTTGTTATGGGAACACAAGAAGAAGAGGAGGAGCCAAGATCGCAGAGGACCCCAGATGAGGAAGATCGGGCCGTTTTGAGCTATGCCATTGCACAGAGCAGGTGAGTATAGCATGTTTGTTATTTTGATTAAAAAATAGACGTTAGTAATACTTCACATAATCTTCAGGTCAAAAATGATATTTAAACGTGTGAAAAAAATTAAAAAATTGCTCTGCCAAGGAAAGGTCAAGCTGATCCAAATTAACTATTTCCCTTGCTAATATATGGGGCTGCTGTCAGCACTGCATAAACTGTATATAGCATCAGCTACATAGAGTAATAGCTCCCTGTTCCAGCATTGGTTTGGGAACTTTTCCTCCCATTTATGAACCAAAATCAGGTTGGGCTGAGTACTGCTCAGTCAGTCACCAGCAGTTTTGTATTTTATGAATGAAACAAGGATTCCTCTGAATGGCTGAAGTAGGGATTGTGCCGCCCCTCTCCACCTCGAACAATCAGAGGAAGCCTTGTGTTCAGTGATAAAAATGCAAGGCTTGCTCTTGGAGCAAAACTTTGCTGTATGCTGGATGTAGCTGGGGCTTTTATAACCCTTTTTAGTCATTTGTATGTAAGGTTTAAATCCATGGACATAACAGGCCTATTGATTTAATTTATTGGCGTACAAATAGAGGGCCTTTCCTCATACTCATGATACAGCACACCTGAATTAGGTTGTGGCTCTAATTAGGAAGCCCAGCTATAGAGGGTCTGGTTGTGCTTTTGCATAGGGCTCCATTCACACTTGTGCAACTAAAAAATTGTGCGATTTTCATTGCGACTTTATAGAGCAACTTGATGCGACTTTGATGCGACTTTTATATGACTTTGGATGAGTGCATCTTTGGTGCAATTTTGGCTTTGACCAAGGATGATTGTTTGTGTTGTACAAAGTCACACACAAGCCACGTGTATATAATTCGTTTGCGACTTTCATGCTCTTTTGGAGGGTTTACATTGAAGTCTATGGCCCGCAAGTTGCATGAAAGTCAGACCAAATTAGTGCAGGAACTACTTTGAAGTTGCAGCAACTTGAAGTAGCATAGATATGAATGATACTCATTGGGAAACATGGGGTACCATTTCTATTTGTACAATATGGATGGCATCATAAAGTTGCATGACAAATCGCACAAGTGTGAATGGGCTCTTAGAGAAAGGGCTCTTTCATACAGATAGCGGGTGGGCATTAAACACAGGTGGCTGGGATGCGGTTTTACTGACCACTAGCCACCCACCCAAATTCTA
This sequence comes from Staurois parvus, assembly GCF_062004578.1. Lineage (NCBI taxonomy): Eukaryota > Metazoa > Chordata > Amphibia > Anura > Ranidae > Staurois > Staurois parvus. The sequence continues at coordinate 10,479,737 of NW_028317900.1, read as the reverse complement.
TCACTATGGCCTGACAGGGCTATATACATGTCACAGCCACAATGCATTTTTAACTTGGGCTGCAGAGTTTGATAGGTGGCACCACCTGTCAAACTTGCCCATAGAGATCAATGAGACCACACTTCAACTGAGAGCCAAGTGCAGGGGCGAACTGACCATTTGGAAACTCGGGCACTGCCCGAGGGCCCGGGGTCAGTAGGGGGCCCCATGAGATGCCCCTGGTACCTTTTTCATAGGCTTTTTTGAGTTTGGGCAGGGACACAGGGGCCCCATGAGTTGTCAGTCCGCCCCTGGCCAAGTGCTTGGCTTGCAGTTGTGGCATTGCCCCACAATGTAAAATTACCATTTGGCAATTAAAAAAATATTTTTATATTTATTTATTCACACACAAACCTGTAGTTTTCTGACATCAGCCTGCAGCTTTCCTAGATAAGGGTTAGATTGAATAAATGAGTTAAAGCATTATTAAAAGCATTTTTATAATTAAAATAATATACATGTTATACTCACTCTGCACAGACCGGCCCTGAACCTGCTCTTCTGGGGTCACCTGCCAATGCTCTTGGCTCCTCTTCTTCTATGTCTGTCCCCATAGCAAGCACTTCCTATGGGAGCAGACGTGCGGGCTTGTTCCCAAGCCAGGCTCTATGGGTTCATAGACACACACACAGCACAGCTTGACCCCACCCACTGCTCTCTCCTCCAATTTGATTTGACTGACCAGTGGCTCCTGCTGCTGCCTCTGAGCCCTGTGAGGAGAGATAGGGCAGTGATGCTTGGGCACAGTGCTGGATCGAAAGAGGAGCAAGGTAAGTATTTGAGGGTGGGGGGGTTCGGCTGGGGTGAACTGATACTGGATGTTTTTTTGCCTTAATGCAAAGAAAAACTTAAAAGAGAAGTATGGCCAAAGCTTTTTTGGCCATGCTTTTCTTCTGGGTCACAGGAGTGAACTTATTTATGAACTCTCTGTGACCCAGATTGAGCTTTACTTTGCTGTCGGCTCACATCACAGAACCAGTCCAGGCTCTGCAGGGATCCTGACAATAATGTTAGGATCTGCCTATATGCCTGATCCAGCAGCTGGCTCAGCCTCTCAGGATACCACTGAAAGCCTACAGCAGCTGCTTCCTCCCCCTCCACAGCCCTGAGCTCCAGTGAGTGTTGGAGGGGCAAAGTAGAGAGCTGGTAACTGACAGTCACCGCTGTCTGCTTATAAAAGACTAAGAACTGTGTGATCATTTAGTTCTTGATTTTAGAGCCAGTAGGCGACAGCTTCAGCATCAGACTGAATATAGATGTTTATTTTTTTTTTATATCCCACACTTTTCCTTTAAGCTTTTAGAACCACAAAAGCATTGTGAGGGGGAAAAAAATTATAGTTTCTATTCATCAATAAAGAAATGCTTCCCCACCCTCTTCCCCATCCCTTCACCAACAACCAAAAAAAAAATTAAAAAAGGAATAAATAGATTGAACTGCAAGTAAGACTTTCAATGGTCAAACAATGATTATACATGAAAATGTAAACACAATCAACAAAGACCTATTTGTATCCAAAATTGCATACCTGGAAATGAGTCGTGAAAAAAATGCCATAGGTTCACCAAAAGAAACAAACTAGTGCGGTACATAACATATGAGGGGAGCAACTGGTTCAAAGTTTGGCACAAAAAGTTCCCCTGAAAATGCACACACTGTTAATGCAGTTGCGACTTTCTGGCGCATGCACATTCCAAGAATAAATCCTTTTTTCCCAAAGGGTCTTCCAGGACAGATACAAAAGAGATGATTGACTCTGCCCTCGACAGGAAACACAATTCCAAAAACAGTTACAAGGACCCCCCTACCCCTCATCCTCAGTTGTCATTGTTTTTCTGACCCCCCAGGAAGGCACATCATTCCTGTTTTTGTTTTTCTGTCCTATATTGGTAATTGTGGTTACCTGCTTCTTTGAGGTTGGCTTATCTGCCAGTGAATAAGGTTTCGGTGTGGCTTTGAGTGGTGGAGATGCCATTTTCGTGGGGCCTAGCTACTTAGTTTGGTAGGTATAGGGAATAGAGGTGCTCACTTACGGTGCACAGCATTCAGCATCTTCTTTGCCCACTGTGTGAGTCCCTGGGCCTCCTCTGCAGATGGGGCACATAAAAATGTTAGCTGATCAGTTGCATATGCATTTCCATTTCCTTTCACTCCACAAGGCCCCATATTTTAGTCGGCAGTAGCAATATGGTGGCTGCCGCGACTTCCTACAGCAGGTGATGACATACTTCTCACCATAGAGACACGCCAGGGCTGCATTTTAAAGGAGAGGAGCCACTTTCTGTGGGCAGTAGCCAAATTTGGAGGCAGCCTGGATTCTTTCTCTCTCTTCCTGAGCTAATTTGATCCCATCCTTGTCCTAACAGAAGGCACGGCATGGATTGGTGAAACACTGGACAACCCACCATGCAGGAAGGGGATGTGGAGGATACCAAGGGAAGTACCCCTAAGGTGAAGTCTCATGCTTGTTCAAATGGGTCTAATCCCCCTGCAACTGATGTAAGAGGTGGCACCCAGTTTATGAAGGGAGAACATGCCATGTGAAAATGTTTTTCATTAGGTTATTTCCCCTATATGTGTCTTTAGGTTATTACAGAGCAACCTCGCAAAGCCTAAGAAAAAAATGTGGGAACTGCAGCTCTTAGCTCTCAGACTCGTACACTAAGAAATTATGTGAAACGTTTATTGTATCAGTAGTGGGGGTAGAGTCAGTCACCTTAATGAAGAAATGTATGTATTCTTTGCGAGAAGAAATTATCTTTACATTTTGCACATTTAGAACAGCTTTGTCAGATTTACAGTAGGTCCTTCCACTTCTCAGTCAGTTTTTCTCCCTAGTGACCACAGTCCCTTGATGTTACCAGCATTGAACACTGAAAAAATGTTGTTCTGTTGGTTGTTCTCTTGGTTTTCCCCTCAAACTGAGGTTGTGCAAAGTTAGCTCAATTGTAATTTTTTTAATATTAGGTAAAAGACCTGTTTTGGCAAGGATTTCTTTAGAGAAAGGTTCATATACAGTTCTTTAGGTTGGGATTTTCATTTCATCATTGAGGAGATATTTATGGGGAGTGGGAGGCTGTCCCAAATTGGTGTGATATCTGCACGGCCTTATCATCCATAGATGTCAATGAATGAAAGTTCAATTTAGCTGTATGTCCTAGTTTTAGAGATATATTTGCATAATTAGAGAGAGACGTGGCTAATACGAGAACATGTCACAGACAAATGTGACATACATCTACATTGCACAGCTCAGCCTGAAAAAAATGATGCACATTAGGGAGGAAGTACACAAGAAAACATTCAAAATGAAATTAAGCAAAAAATGCTGGTCTCCCTAAGTTGCCTGAATATGTGTTTCAGATCTATAAAAATAGAACAGTGCTGCACAAAAAGGCCACGGTAATGCTGTTGGCAGAGGGCACCTCATATCTAATATCAACCATTAGCTAAAATCTGTGCACCGGGATGTTGAACTAACATATACATGGGGCATTTACCTGGATGTCAAACTAACACATCTCTGTATACATGGAGCTGTTAAAAAAAATGCATTGCTTTGGTGAACAAAAATCAGCTGGAACACCGTCAGTCAATCAATATCAATGTACTGCTCCTGCTCGCATGTATCTGACAAACAGCCTTTCTCAGAATGTTGTGGTTGAAACCAGAAACATTTAACATGTTTTCTTTATGTTGATTTGTTTTATTTAAACTTTTACATTTGTGTTCAATGTGCTGAAAAAAAGTCATACCTGCTTGTTAACTCAATTTTAAACAGTAGGGCACCATGGCATATGTACATACCATAGTTTTGCATATCTTGCACAGTTCCAAACCAGGTTCTTAACCACTTCCAGTCCGGACACTTTTAACCCCTTCCTGTCCAGGCCAATTTTCAGCTTTCAGCGCTATCACACTTTGAATGACAATTGCGCGGTCATGCAACACTGTACCCATATGAATTTTTTACCATTTTTTTGAGACAGATAAAACTTTAGTTTGGTGATATTTATTCACCGCTGGGATTTTTATTTTTTTTGCTATGTAAATGACAATGTCCAAAAATTTTGAAAAAAGGTGTTTTTCTTATAACATTTTGCCAATAAATAATATTTCATCATAAATCTTGGCCAAAATGTATTCCGTTATCTTTTTAGTAAAACAAAAAATAAGCCAAATTAGTTTATAACCAAAAATTATAATTTTTAAACATTTTTTTTACATTTTTATTTTTTTTTATATTATTATTTATTTTATTATTTATTTATTTTTTTACATACTGTCACCCTAGCAGTACAGTGTCACCATGGTGACACTGTACTACTTTTGGGGGGTGATGAAAAATGTTTTTTTTTTTTTTACACTGATTGCTTTTACGCCCATATAGGATGTAAAAGCAATCATTTCTCTTTCTCTCTGTCTGCATTCTTGCAGCCATTGAGAACTACTGAGTGAGCTGTGATTGGTCACAGCTTGTCACATGGTACAAGGCTGTTGTGAATAGCCCTGTACCATGTGACCTCTGTGATCATTCACAGATTTCACACGTAGTAAGCAATGATGTCAGAATTGACATCTTGCTTACTACTTTGCATGTGATCACTGATTGGCCAATCAGTGATCACATGATCGGGACCTCGTACAGAGGTCCTGTCCGACGATCCGGAGGACACAACGGGCACCGGATCGCGGTGCCGCGCGCTTCCGGGAGCGTGCACAAGCAGAGTGCAGGGAGGCCGTTTATAAATGGCCACCCGACCCTGCAGTGCCACCATCCGGCCGTTTATATACAACGGCCGGTCGGGAAGTGGTTAAATTAGGAATTTTCCTGATTTAAAAAGATTACTTGAAACAGGAACCAAAGGCAGGGGTCCAGTAGCAGCACTTATCATAATGTGCAAGTATGGATGGCATACTTGCACCTTATAGAAAACGTACCTCTGAATTTGCTATGCTCCAGCAATGACAGCCCCTTTCTCTTCTTCATTGCTCCATCGCTACTATTTACATCTTCTCCACTGCTACTTTTGCTTCTGGTGTCTTTTTCATTTGCCCATAGGATGGCCAGTAATGATGCATTTCCTGTGCATGGGTGATGACGTTGCATTATATTCAAACTAGGTTCCATTTTTCAGAGTGTATACTGCACTGCATGCAACTTGTAAGAAGTGTAAATAATTAAAATAAATTGCTTGTAAAATTTCTGCATCCCAGCATTTTTTTTTTCATTTTAGCTTTGACCATAATCAATAGTGTAAACTAAACTGAAAACAATAGCCTTTTCTATGACTTGTGCCAAGGTTAGTTATTATTGTGGTACTGCTGTACTTGCTAATTACCTATGAATGACTAATACCTAGGTGGTCAGCCAGGTGGCTCTAAAGTACTGATTTATTTTGTTTAATTCAATGTACAGTAATTTTATAAGGGAAGGGAGTACTTCCTTAACATACCTGTTCTCATGACCATACAAAGCTAGATGCTTATTTTTAGGCAGAAACTCCATTAACCAAGCATGTTTACTGGAGTGTAAAAAATGCAGAGAAGTAGTATTTTGTAGGTGTGTGTTTTACTTGCTCTATGAACTATATTCCGTTTCAGACCTTACACTTGCTTTAGCCAATCCCCTCAGGGTTTATTCACACTCAATTTGCAAGGTTGGCATTTACAAGGGTTTGAACACATGTTAGCACTAAAATAATAAAAAAAAAAATGATAATAAGATATTTATTCCTAGTGATACTAATCTGAAGGCATACTGAAGAGTGTACAGAGGGTTCCAGCAATAACATGAGATTAAACATATTTGAGCTCTATAAACCTTTGTGCCTATTGTTGCTGTTTTTTTAATCTGACCAGGAAAACCACATCATTGGTTTGTAATCTCATAAAATTGCTAAACTTTTTTTTAAAACCTGATGATATTTGGTTAATTTCCTTATCCAGGAATAAGCATTGTGAGTTTCACATGTAAACGAATGCAGTTACGACTTTGGTGTTATATGCTAAAATTACCTTGAAAATGTAAGTAGGAGCATCAACCATGGTAAAATAATTGCTTAGCATTGCCTACGTGCAGCCTATTTGACACTAGCAGCAGAAATGTTCCTCCTTCTTTAGTGTAATTTTGCTACAAAGAATTGGTTAATGACATTCTGCAGTGTGGCAGATGTGTTGTCATGTTATTTGTTTTTCATGTATGTCATTGTCACACTTAGTGTGCCTAGTAAGGTGTCTGCCATCCTCTTGTATTCCATAAAGAGGCTGTTGGCAGCGAAAGCCCCCCCCCTCCTTAGTGCAGCCCCTTTGGTTATGGGTTTCCTGAGCGCTTTTTGATTTATGTCTGATGAAAACCTTATAACTGATTTGTCACCCTGATGCCTCCTGCCTCTGGCACAAAGAGTATTTTTATTGCAGTGCACACTGAATTCAATTCTGTCTTTGTTCATGGTCTCTGAGGATTTACCACCCACATTAACCACTTCAGTTTTTAGAGGTCAAAAATCAGCTCGCTGGTAGCTGGTGTGCATGAAGGGAATGAAATAAAAATGTACGTTCTTCATAATTCATTGTTAATATGTGCAACAACCAGAATAAGATCTGTAGCATGGGATAGTCCCATATACATTTCACTCTATGCTTGTCTCCTTTTATCATAGTATTTGATTTTAGTTAACCACTTCAGGACTGCCCACACGCAATGCACTGCAGAAGGGCGGCCCATACAGGCACAGCGACATATCTGTACAAAAGAACAGTAAAAAGCAGCACATATTACACACATTAACACTTCTTAAAGCGGAGTTCCACTCACTCTGTAAAAAAATAAAAGTCAGTAGCAACAGAAACAAATCCGCCATATTGTAAACAAATACTGGTATTTATTAAAAGCTGACCCAGTTGTGGCTACATGTGTGAAGGACAAAGCCGAGATTATCTATAGTAGAGATACTTTGGTATATAGTCCTTTCAATAGATCAGGAAGGACGGACCCATGCCACCATAGGGGAACCTTTACTTGCGGTGGCTGTGTATGTTGCCAATATATCTCCTAAGGCAGAAAACATATTCTGCCGAATGGTGAGATGCATGAAGCACGACACTATGTCAACTCACCAAACGGCAGGTGTTGTTTATATGATGACGTGTAGCTGTGGTAGCTTCTATATTGGCAAAACCAAACGTAAGTTTTGGAAAATAATTTATGATCATGTTTCAGCCATCCAAACGGGAGATATTTCATCCCCCATTGGTAAACATGGAACTTGGTATCATTCCAAGAATCCACAATGTGTGAAGTTTTTTGCTCTTGAAAGAGTACATTTGGACCCTAGAGGTGGTGACTGGGACCGCCGTATCCTCCAAAAAGAGACGAGATGGATACATAATTTGGCGGCGACGCAGCCTCGGGGCTTGAGTGACTTATTAAGTTTCAAACCCTTTTTTGCTCTGATATTCAGCCACCGTTAATATTTATGTTTTTATTTTTTTATTTTTATGTATATTTTTGTATGTACTTTTTGAAAAATATTTTTGTATTGTATTATCTTTCAAGTATTATGATTTTAGATATGTAATACTTATGTACAACTTATACGGTTGTGGTTACTTCAGTAATGCACTGTTTAGGTTTGATGATCAATTTTGACTTTGAGGAAGGCATTTGGAATCATGAGCATATTTCTGTATAATAATGTACTTTTGATGTGTATGTGGATGCTGGACTTGGTTCATGTGTGCGCTTTGGCCTGGCGGCTTGTTTGTTTTCTTTCTGGTGTATCCCGGTGATCGCTTAGCGGTCTTTGATCCCCAATGTCTTTATACAAAGATTTCTTATAAATGGCTGCGATCATATGATGTCCGATGTCATGGCACATAAGCTGGTGAAGCCAGGCATCATGACATCATGCATTTATGTTGATGATGGCAACGTGCATGCGCCGTAGGGCGGGAACGCCGGTATTTTGGCGATTTAGTGCTATTAAAGGCATTTACAATGGAGACTGCACCTCTTTGGCTGTATCTTTGGGTTGGATCGGCAGCACTAATTCTGCTGTTTCCAGAACGATTTGGGAGCAATATTACCACTATATAGGGATCTGTTTCTTTTTGTCAGAGGGACTTTGACCGTTGGGAGCTGTCTGTTCAACTACAAAAGCACTCTATCTGATCTAGTATGCATCCAATTATCAATTATTAATGGAGCTATTTAGTATGTCTTCCCTTTTTTTCTTTTTGTTGAGGAGAGTAAAACAAATTGCAGTAAATTTTGTAACAGTGAATTTGAGTTCCCACTAGGGATATAGTAGACATTTTGTCTTTTTTTTTATAATTTGAATATTTATTGATTTTCAAAATATTAGGAAATTTAAAATATACAATATAAATTCGTTACATTCATATAACAACAATATCTAACTTGCATGTTCATTTCCCATATTTTCCTTATTTCTACCAGCCCCCCCATTAGTAAAATCCAAAGTCACCCCCCTCCCTACCCTCCCACCCCACCCTACAACTAACGCTCTTTGGCAAGAGAAAAAGAGGCTCTAAATCGTGCTCTCACCACAAGGGGGCAGGAAAAAGAGAGGCCTTATTCTCATCCACTCACCCTTGATCTAATCTCTTCCCATTTTTTCCATTTCGCCTGGTATATCCCCATACCATCTTCCTGGGTATAAAACAGTTTCTCTAATCTTACAATATAGTCCATTCTATCTATACAGTCTTGTTTTTTTGGGGCTTCTACTTGACGCCAAAACTTTAGAATCAATCCCTTGGCTGCATTTAAAAAGTACCATGCTCCTGATTCTTTATATTTATTTACTGTTATTTCTGTATTATGTAAAAGGCAGGTTCCAGGGTCCAGACAAATATCAATTTCCGTAATCTTTCTAATTTGGTGTACCACTTCTCTCCAGAATACTTGTATCTTTGGATATTCCCACCATATGTGATAAAACGTGCCTATCTCTCCACACCCTCGTCAACAAAAAGGTGATTTCTCCCCACTTATGTTATGTTCTGTACTCGGTGTGATATATCCTCTTGTCAAACATTTAAAATTAATTTCCACCTCCTGTGAACTTATATTCTCGTGAACCAATCTAAATATTTTTTTCTGTTTAACCTCATCTATCTCCATACCCAAATCTCTTTCCCATTTTTCTATGTACATTAATTTTTTTCCACCTATATCTAACTCTAATTTTATATATTTTTGCCGTACCGTGTTTCTCATCACCTCGTGATCCCAACAACTTCGCAAACAAATTCCAATCTATACTCGCTCTCAAAGGCTTAGGCAATTTCCCCACAAAACATTTTAATTGATTATAGCTCCAACTATCTATCCTAGTGAAAATCTTTCCCTCTTCCTTTTTCAAATCTTTAAGTGTTCTCAGTTCTACCCCTTTCATTATATCTCTCAACTGGGCACCCTCATTCATGATCCATTTTCCTGAAACCTCCTCCCTACCTGGCGGGAAGAACCCTGAATTTCTCAATGGCATCAGTAATGAGTTAAATTCCCACATTAATTGTCTGTGCATTTTATCCCACACTCTTAACACATTTAAAGTATACACACTCGTGCTTTCTTTTAATCCTCTATACTCTGTAGGCACCCATATACTCCTACTTAAATCATTACCACTAAGTGAATTTTCCACTGTGACCCAACTTTTCCCTTTTACATTATATGTCCAGTCAAATATTCTAGCCAAAATAACTGCATTATAATATCTCTTAAAGTCAGGGACTCCCAATCCGCCATTCTCTTTATTTCTAGTTATCACTTCATAAGATACTCTAGGTTTTTTATTTCTCCAAATGAATCTTATCATCATCTTTTTCATTATCTTAAAATATACCTCTGGAAGCTTAATAGGGACCATTTGGAATTTATATAGAATTTTGGGAACTACAACCATTTTTATCAAATTTATACGTCCCAACCAGGACTGATTTCCTCCCTCTAATCTCTTTAATTCCTCTCTAATTTTGTTTAACATTACTATATAATTTGCTTTATACAAGTTTTTATAGGCCGAAGTGAGTTTTACCCCTAAATACTTTAATTCTCTCTCTCTCTCCACACAAAGGGGAACTCCCCTTGTATCCCCCTTTTTTCTTTCTTTGGAATGTTTATGTTTAATATCTCTGTTTTAGACGGGTTAATTTTTAAGTTTGACATCTCTCCATATTCCTTCAAAGCCCTCATTAAGTTAGGGAGCGTTATCCTAGGATTTCCTACATAGAACAATAAATCATCTGCAAATGCGGCAACCTTATGCTCTATATTTCCCATTCATATTCCTTTTATGTCTACGTTTTTCCTTATTGTTGCTAATAGTGATTCCAAGGACAGAACATACAACAATGGGGACAGTGGGCAGCCCTGTCTTGTTCCGTTTGTCATCTCAAATGACTCCGACAGCTCCCCATTTACCATTACCACTGTAGAGGGGTTCTTATATAACTTTCCTATCCAAGTTCTCATTCTATCACCCACTCCCAAGATCTCCAATGTATCCATCATATATCCCCAATTAACTCTATCAAATGCCTTCTCTGCATCCACTGAAAGAGCCACCACTGGCGACTTTCCCTTTCTACTTTTCTGAATAAGCAACAATGATCTCAACCCATTATCTCTACCCTCTCGCCCCTAGACAAAACCCACCTGATCTTCATGTATGCATTCGGGCATTAAATCTTTCAATCTATTTGCTAAGATCTTTGCATAAATCTTCGTATCTATATTTAATAAAAATATTGGTCTGTAGCTTGAACATTGGGTGGGATCTTTTCCTTCCTTGTATATGAGGACCGCCTGAGCCTGCAGTGATTCTCGTCTCATATCCATCTCTTCCCCCAAGGCGCTGAAATAGGACTTCAATTTAGGTATTAATAATTCACTATATTTTTATAATATCTAACAGTATATCCATCTGGCCCTGGGCTTTTGCCTGTCATAGATTTTTTTAATGCTATCTTTACTTCTTCATAAGTAATTTCGGATTCTAAAGAATTCAAAAGATCTTCATTTAATTTCGGTAGTCCTGCATTTTTTAAATATATTCTTCTTTTTTCTACGTTTGTTATTCCATCCTTACATATTGAATCTTGAGGGGCAATATTATAAAGTTTGCTATAATAATCCCTAAACACCATTGCAATATCTTTAGTTGGGTGCACCAGTTCTCCCTTGGGGTTCTTTATTTTCTCTATATAATTCCTATTTCTCTTTTTCCTCAAAGCTCTCATCAAAAACTTTCCTGTTTTATCCCCCCATCTATATCTTTCTCATAATACTTTGTTAAAGACTCTCTTCTTCTCTTCCTCCATCATAATCTCTAATTCCTCTTTCTTTTCCTTTACCTTCTGCATTATCTCTTTCATTATATTCTTTTTATGCAATTGTTTAACATCCGCCAGTTCTTTTAGGAGCCTACAGATTTTCTCTCTCCTTTCCCTTTTCTTTCTAGCCCCAATTGCAATAAGGACTCCCCTTATGTATACCTTATGGGCCTCCCACACTGTAGCCTCCGATATCTCTCCGGTTTCATTTTCCTCAAAATATCTCTTAATTTCCTCTCCAATCATTTGCTCAGTCTCTGGATCCATTAGGAGAGCCTCATTCAACTGCCACGTCGAACCACCTGGAGGCCTTCTTCCCCATCCTATTTTCATTACAACTGGGGCATGGTCTGAGAGTGACATTGCCTCTATTGTCACTCTATCCAAAGACTCTATGAATCGGTGATCTATCAGTATGTAGTCCAGTCTAGAATACATCTCATGGGCCCTTGAGAAGAAGGAATAGTCTCTATCGTTTATGTGCATAATTCTCCAACCATCCACCAGCTGATACTCCCTCATCTCTTTCTTCAGTACTCTTAGGGACTTACTACCCTCTCTTTGTATAGATGAAGTAGTATCCATTTGTGGGTCCATACATAAATTAAAGTCCCCAGCTACTATCAAATACCCCTTTCTAAAATCCATCAATCTTTTTAAAATTCTTTTCAGGAATATCTCCGGCTTCTTATTAGGGCAATAAATATTAGCAACTGTACATTCAATATCTTGTATTTTACCTCTCAGAAATAAAAACCTCCCCTCCGGGTCTGTCTCTCTTTCTTCCAACTCAAACCTTATATTTTTTGCAAATCCTATGGCTACCCCCTTTGCTCTCTTAACCGGGGGAATCTGCATAGTACCATAACGGATAATATCTAGAATTCAACTTTACATTTGACTTCAATTCAAAATGCGTTGTAGGAAAGCCACTGATGCTGCTCTATGTTGTAGTTCCTTATATAATTTAAATCTTTTCCCTGGACAACACAACCTGTTTACATTATAAATCCAGGTTATAAATCTTAGATCTTTCATTTCCTTTATATCTTTTCCCTTCTCTTTATCTTATCCTCTCTCTCTCTGCCCCTATTACTCTTCTCTTCTTCCAAACTATCCAACCTCTTATCCTCCCTCTATCCCTCCCTTATCCCTCCACCCCCCTGTCCACCCCTCCCCTCCCTCCCACCCCTCCCATCCTTTAGGCTTACGTTTTGCCTGTATATCTTTTGAGGGACGAAACCCACCATAGATTACCTCCTTGGGGTTGAACTCCAACCATGGACAGATCCCCACACCTCCCACCACCTCAGATACCCCAAAACTATCTCCATCGTCAATTCAATATGTTCCACCTTTCTTAAGGTCCCAAAAGAGGAAAAGAGAGAGAGAGGGGTGGCGTCAAGCGGAAAAAAAAAAAGTTCTTTCCCACCCAGCGCCCTCCCTCGCTTCTCTATCTACCCTTCTAACAAACTGCCACTCCTCTCTCTCTCTGCACCTCCTAAGCCACCTTCTTCCACCTTCCAACCAGGGACCTCCATCATTTGTAACTCAAGTCTATCACAGAAGTCTCTTAAGTCCTCAGGAAATCTCAACTGAGCTGTAACTCCATTCTTCCATCCAATTAGGCACTCCGGCATACCCCATCTGTAGTGCACCTTTTGCTTTATCATCTGCTCTAACAGGGGTTTTAGAGATCTTCTCCTTGTCTCTGCTGTTAAATCTGCAAAAATCTGTATATTCATGTCTCCATATTTAATACTTGATCTTCCCTTAATCTTTCTCCATACTTCTTCTCTATCTGCCCATTTCTGAAATTGGACTATTATATCTCTTGGTTTCTCTTTTCCACTTCCTTGTTGATTTTTTCCTATCCTGAAAACACCTTCCAGGTCAATCTTTTCTGTTTCTGATCTGTTCATAATGGAGTTTAATATTTTACAGATAAGGCCTCGTGTTTCTTCTCCCTTTACCGATTCCGGAACGCCTCTCACCCTAATGTTGTTTCTCCTTTCCCTGTTTTCTTGTACTTCCATTCTATATAACAACTTTTTTTGATCTTTCCTAATTTCCATTGTCCTTTTCTCCAAATCAGAAATATATTGAGCATGGCTTTTAACATTTTCCTCCGTCTCCTCCACCCTTGATAGCATCCGGCCCAAATCACTTCGTATACTTGTCATTTCATGCTTTAATGTTTTTTCTAGATTCTTGAACATATCTGCCATCTCTTTCTTGTTTGGAATTTGTAATTCACTTTCGGTGTCTCTCATCTCCAACTTTTCTGTAGCATGCTGACTGTTATATTTTTTTCCCAGGGAGAGTCTAGGGTTATCTTCTATACTCATTTCCAGTTCACTTTTTTCACCAACGCTTTGAGACCTATCTGGAGTCACATTTCCTTGAGATGTATATTTTTTTATCGTGCCAGTTTGAGGCCCCTTTGGGCCACTATTTTTAACATTTTTATTTTTCATCTTTTCTATGCGTTTTTATTTTCTTCAATGGGGGAAACACAAAAATTGATAAAAATATATATCAGGGACCTCGATTTGTTTTTATCCAGTTCTCCACTAGTGCTCCTTCCAGGCTGCTTTAACTTCCTCCTTTCTCTCAGTCAGACCCCCCAGGGAAACCCCCTTTCACAACTCCTCTTTTTCCCTTTAGACAGCAAAAACAATCATTTATGCATCACAATAGTCCATCCAGGCTGCTCACACTCACCCTCCACAGCTGCAGCCCCAGCAGACTCCTCAGATTGTCACAGTCCATAGCTCTCTTCGGGGGGGGGGGGGGTTCCTCTGGGTCTCTTCATTTTAACTCCCCTGTGAAAAAGTCACCATTCGGGGGGGGGCATCTTGCTGCACGATTATCCCATATGGGTGTCTCATGTACTGGGAGGGGAGCGAACCGGCGTCTTCCTCTCTCCTCTCACCTCTAAACGCCGGCCAGCTTTTCCCCTACCCAGTGCTTCTCTGCGGCTGACACATGGTCAAGCCGCACCTCCTCGTCTTCTCGGCAACCCTGCCCTCTGCTCTCTCTCCCTTAGGACGGGTCTCCAGCCTGTCTCCGATCCAGCCCGACGACACAGTTCACCTCCTCCTCACAGCACCCAGAGCACTATCTTCAATCCGGGACACACCCTACTCCGGTAGGTCCCCCCGGTCCTTGCTCTCCAAAGTCTGTATCCGAGGTGGTGGGGAAGCATGGAGAGCGCCCACACCGCGCTCTCCTACACCGCCATAGTTAGGCTCCTCCCCATGCCGGCGCTCATTGTCCAGCACCAGTTGATGTAGTCACAACAGGGGAGGACTGGGCTAGAGGGAAAAAAAAGGTAGAAATTTTGTCTTGCTTGTATTGTAGTTCCCTATTTATAGGGTCTTTATATATAATTAGTGTGGGGAGCAGGGGTGTAGTTTGTAATTCCCTTGGACACTCTAAACATTTGATCTCTTTGATGATTTTACAGTCTCCTGTTGCGGACTGATAATTTGTGTTCAATTGGTAGACATCGATATTCCCTAAGTGAGCGATCTTTCTTATCTTTGCCTGGACTGTATGCTCATGCTCTTTTCCACTGGCCTTCTGTGAAGTCTTTGATGTAATTTTGGGTAATATGCCAATGGAGCCCGTTAGATTGATTATTATTATTATTATTTAAATATGTTATATGTTTATTTTAAATTTTTGGTTTATTTTGCATAGTTTCAGAGTTTTCTTTTTCTCCCTGAAGAAACAGGCTGCGTCCTGCGAAACGCATTGGAGAACAAAAGCCAAGTATCTACTTGTAATAACTATGCCAGTTATGGAGAACAATAGCAAAGCAGCTTCTTGTACCAGTTATGCTAGTTATGATATCCAGGCTATCTGAAGCCTCATTCTACACTAATGTATATCTGTTGTGCTTGTTATAAATCTTACAAGCTTTTTAAAAAGAATGCACTATGTGCTCAATTTTAATTACCATACAGTGGTCTGAATTTTATTAATAAAGTTGTATTTGCTATATAGTTTGTAAATTGCATTTTTGTGGTATGGAGCCTTTAAAACTCCATTAGTTTTTTCAGTCAGGGATGGTATCATCAATAAAAACCTAACTGAAGTTTTAACCTTTTATTATTCTTGAAGTAGAACTATAGGCAAAACTTTTTGTACATTTTGGATAGAGTAAGGGAGGGTTATAACCATTCAAATTTTTTTTTCTCACCATCAGTGTCCCATTGTGGAGATTTCCATTCACTTCCTGTCCCATAGCCAAAGAGGAAGTGAGAGGAAATCCCTGCAAATAAAAGGAATTCCTTGGGGACTCCCAGGTCACCAAAACTATTGGTAGATGCCCCCTCTAATACTTTTCTGGAGACAATTCCAAAATTTGGTATTTTTTTTTTCATTTTCACTTTCAATGATAATGGTAAACAGAACAAATAGAGAGACGGAATCTCTTTAATGGGGGAACAGACAGCAACACAAACTAACAAGCATTCTAATCCCAATGTGCTTCATCCAAAACCAAAAAAAAGTACAACTAAAGGCAAAACATTTTGTTTAGTTTTCGATAGAGTGGAGATGGATTAGAACCCCTGTCCATTGTTACTGCTGTCTGTGGCGTCATTAGGGAGATTTACCCTCTCCATTTGTCCTCTTTATCATTATCATTGAAAGTGAAGGTAAAAGGAAATCCCAATATTTGGGTTGTCCACAGAAAAGTAATAGTGGGGAAATCTGCCAATGGGGAAACTAGTTCTGGTGACCAGGGGACCCCCTAGGGATTACATTAATTTGAAGGGATTTCCTGTCACTTCCTGTTTTGGCTATGTGACAGGAAGTGAAGGTAAATCTCCCCATTGGGAAACGGACAGCAAAAATTAATTTTACATGGGTTATGACCATCCCTTCCACCCAAAATGAAAAAACGTTTTTCCTATAGTTCTACTTTAAGCTTTAGAAGCCTTTAGTTAATGCAACATCATTCTCAGAGGAGCACCTGCATATCATCTAGGGCCACTCTATTTCATAGATTTGGATAAAGTATATCTTAAAATGAGGATGTGATAACGACTTGAACAATGTTCTTTTTAAACATTAAAAAGCAGAAGCACTCAGCTGGCATGGCATACATTTTTAATACTGCATGACTGATGATTTTACAAAAAAGCAGTTACTGACAATTTATAGTAGGACAGTGCAGTTTTAAGGTCCATGGCAGAGCTATTCTTCTCAGCTGGATTTGCATATTTAATTTCTGATATCCTTGGTGGAAAATCAAAGCTAAATATGAGTACAGATTGCTTCAGCTGAATAGATGCATATAATTCCTCAGTGAATACACTGGTGAATTCCTTGGCAACAGCTGTAAACTTGCTCTGTAGGTGCCCAGGACAGTTTCTAGTGGTTTGTTAGAATTAGCTTTTGTATGGCAGTGAAGAGGAGATGTCTGGCTGAGCTATCACTGATCCTCAAAAAGGATGAGGGTGAACTGTGCATCAAGTGACAGCAGCACATTGAGAAAAATGAGTTTAGAGAAAAAATCAGGTGGAGAATTCAACAGAGACGTGAGGTGTGATGCCAGACTAAGAGGAACCAAAAAAAACAAGAGGTTTATGGTTTGGAAACTTATTTGGAATCCTAAATGTATCTGTGGTTTCAAATGTCCTGTGTATTACTTATGTTATGTTTTGTAGCACTTCCCCCTGTAGGAGCTGCTGTAGTTTTGCCCAGGCTTTTCCCCAAATCTTCAACCACAGCCAAGCACACAGTATTTCTGATAGCCAGGTGCACACACACTTTCACTCATTGTCTCCAATGACCAGTCTAGGGGATATTTCTTTTTTTGTTTAATTGGAGAACTTGGATAGGGATGGGGAATTTAGTAGGATACTCCAAGAAAAGAACTAATTACAGGGAGGACACTATCTCACTTCTGTTTTAGCTTTAGGTGAAGCCCTCGCTGGAGCAGATATAGACTTCTCCTTTGCATTAACAGTAACTTCAGGAGCAAAGAGTGAATGGACAGAGCTCTTCAGAACACTAGCCAGCCTTCCCTTGTCTGGATCCTTAGCTGACTCTAAAGCACCATGAGGGGGGTTAAAAGCACAAGTCCATAGATTCTTTAGATTGTCTGTACTCATAAAATGTCCAGGGACAGCTTGTTGCCTCCTTCCAACTTCCAAGCGACACAACAAAGACACCAAGTCCATGTGCTCACAGAATATAAATACCAGTTCCCAGCATGCAATGAGGCCACCCTCCCCTGTAATTGGTCAGGGCTGTATCCATATGTATGCTATTCAATAATTTGCCTAGTTCCAGCCTATGTTCTGGAAGGCTCTGGAAGCCTATGTTCTTGTGGCTTCCAGAACGCAGGTGGAACTCAAGGCAAACTCAAAAAGCACCAGAGCATCATGAGCAGTCCTGACTAATAGGTTGTAGCAGTGTTAAGCAGAACGCCAAATTGAATTTACCTAACAGTCTCTCTGTTAAGCAGAGAAACACAGCTATACTATCCTAACTGTACAAATCCTAGCACCTATCTAGGAGGGTGCTACAGTTAGATAAAGAAACATGACTTTAGCCAACACCCAGTTGTGGCTTATTAAATTAATTGCCTTTCATAATATTATAAATAATATAAACAATTGCAATAATTTATTATTATTATTATTATTATACAGTATTTATATAGCGCCAAAAGGTTTGCTCAGCGCTGTACATTATAGTGGGGGACAGTACATGAGACAATACAGTAACAAAACAATACACGAGGGGTTTGAGGGCCCTGCTCTTTTGAGTTTACAATCTAGGAGGGAGGGGATAGTGGCACAGGAGGAAATGGCTATGGGGGATGGAGTGGTAGGAGGAGAGGAGGAGATCGGCAGTTAGGTGAGGGTGAGGTAGGCTTCCCTGAAGAGATGGGTTTTCAGGGTGTGCCTAAAGGTGAGGAGGGTAGGTGACAGTCTGATGGATTGGGGTAGTGAGTTCCAGAGGATGGGGGAAGTCCTGGAGAAGTCCTGCAGTCGGGCGTGGGAGGTGGAGACCAGGGAGCTAGAAAGTAGGAGGTCTTGTGAGGAGCGAAAAATTACGGGTTGGGTGGTATTTGAGTATCAGGTCGATGAGGTAGTTTGGGGCAGCGTTATGAATGGCTTTGAATGTCAGTGTTAGTAGTTTGAATTTGATGCGTTGGGCAATTGGGAGCCAGTGGAGGGAATGACAGAGGGGGGTGGCCGAAGAGGAGCCTCTCACTATGCCATATCCCCCAAAATATGAAACACTATTTGGAACAAAGTGACCAAAAATGTGCCGATAAAGTCTATCCTCTTTTTGGTAACTTTGTTCCAAATTGTATTTTTAATATAAATAATTATTTTCCCTATGAATACATACATCATCATTTTCAGCATATAGCCATCCATATTGTTAGATGTCAAATATTTAAGAATGCTGTACCCAAATCTAAGAGCGTGTGTTATATTTTTATGGTGAATATAAAACACCCCAGTGGGATGGGTGAAATGCATGAGACAGAGACCATTGGTGACACCATTTCCAGTCCGATGATTCTGTCCTTCATTCTACTGTTTTTAAGTGCATACAACCAATTTTGTTCAAATATTTTAACAAATGGAATTATGCTATGTGGGCCTTTCTTGTCAATCCTTTTACATCATGTGTGAGAACACCAGATATTGAGTCCTAATTAGAGATGAGCGAATCGAACATGACGAAGTGGAATTCGTTCCGAAGATTTGGAAAAATTCTATTCGCGACGAATCCGAAGATTAGCAAACTTCGGATGCACGAATCGAATTTTCCCAAAAATGGCGGCGACATGTGTGGCGACAGGAGAAAATGGACAGAGAAGATGGGGCGGGGATCTCTGGGAAGGCGCGCAGACAAGGCGCGCTGACCCATAATGCATTCATGAGTCATGAATCATGACATGTGATCGCATTAGCCAATCAGCAGCCAGCCATCCAGCACTGTGTAATGGTGGAGCTATAAATCGCGGCCATCTTAGAATTCTCCATTAGCCTCTGGTCATTCAAGAGAGACAGACCTCTGTGTATTGAGGGACAGAGTTAGGGCCACAGAGACTTTACGGCCACAGAATCGTTACTCAGGGACACAGAATTGTTACTCAGGGACACAGAATTGTTACTCAGGACACAGAATCGTTACTCAGGGACACAGAATCGTTACTCAGGGACACAGAATCGTTACTCAGGGACACAGAATCGTTACTCAGGGCCACAGCTATCAAAGAATCGAAAATTTAAAGTGACATACACCATTTTTTTTTTTTGGTGGCTGTCGTGCACAGTTGGTGCTGCAGTTTGCCGATTGTGTACAATAAACTGACTTTCTGCTTCACAACCACTATTGTACGTTCAAAGAGTTAAATCCATTTACACGCCGGGTGGCGGTAATATTTTTTGGGTGATTAGTGCATTCCAGTGACAGAAACGTACAGTTTCCAGCCAATGGCAAGCTGCAATTGACCGATTGTGTACAATAAACTGACTTTCTGCTTCACAACCACTATTGTACGTTCAAAGAGTTAGATCCATTTACACGCCGGGTGGCGGTAATATTTTTTGGGTGATTAGTGCATTCCAGTGACATAAACGTACAGTTTCCAGCCAACGGCAAGCTGCAATTGACCGATTGTGCTAAATAAACTGACTTTCTGCTTCACAACCACTATTGTACGTTCAAAGAGTTAAATCCATTTACACGCCGACTGGCGGTAATATTTTTTGGGTGATTAGTGCATTCCAGTGACAGAAACGTACAGTTTCCAGCCAACGGCAAGCTGCAATTGACCGATTGTGTACAATAAACTGACTTTCTGCTTCACAACCACTATTGTACGTTCAAAGAGTTAGATCCATTTACACGCCGGGTGGTGGTAATATTTTTTGGGTGATTAGTGCATTCCAGTGACATAAACGTACAGTTTCCAGCCAACGGCAAGCTGCAATTGACCGATTGTGTACAATAAACTGACTTTCTGCTTCACAACCACTATTGTACGTTCAAAGAGTTAGATCCATTTACACGCCGGGTGGTGGTAATATTTTTTGGGTGATTAGTGCATTCCAGTGACATAAACGTACAGTTTCCAGCCAACGGCAAGCTGCAATTGACCGATTGTGCTAAATAAACTGACTTTCTGCTTCACAACCACTATTGTACGTTCAAAGAGATAAATCCATATACACGCCGGGTGGCGGTAATATTTTTTGGGTGATTAGTGCATTCCAGTGACATAAACGTACAGTTTCCAGCCAACGGCAAGCTGCAATTGACCGATTGTGCTAAATAAACTGACTTTCTGCTTCACAACCACTATTGTACGTTCAAAGAGTTAAATCCATATACACGCCGGGTGGCGGTAATATTTTTTGGGTGATTAGTGCATTCCAGTGACATAAACGTACAGTTTCCAGCCAACGGCAAGCTGCAATTGACCGATTGTGCTAAATAAACTGACTTTCTGCTTCACAACCACTATTGTACGTTCAAAGAGTTAGATCCATTTACACGCCGGGTGGCGGTAATATTTTTTGGGTGATTAGTGCATTCCAGTGACAGAAACGTACAGTTTCCAGCCAACGGCAAGCTGCAATTGACCGATTGTGCTAAATAAACTGACTTTCTGCTTCACAACCACTATTGTACGTTCAAAGAGTTAGACCCATTTACACGCCGGGTGGCGGTAATATTTTTTGGGTGATTAGTGCATTCCAGTGACATAAACGTACAGTTTCCAGCCAACGGCAAGCTACAATTGACCGATTGTGCTAAATAAACTGACTTTCTGCTTCACAACCACTATTGTACGTTCAAAGAGTTAAATCCATATACACGCCGGGTGGCGGTAATATTTTTTGGGTGATTAGTGCATTCCAGTGACATAAACGTACAGTTTACAGCCAACGGCAAGCTGCAATTGACCGATTGTGTACAATAAACTGACTTTCTGCTTCACAACCACTATTGTACGTTCAAAGAGTTAGATCCATTTACACGCCGGGTGGCGGTAATATTTTTTGGGTGATTAGTGCATTCCAGTGACAGAAACGTACAGTTTCCAGCCAACGGCAAGCTGCAATTGACCGATTGTGTACAATAAACTGACTTTCTGCTTCACAACCACTATTGTACGTTCAAAGAGTTAGATCCATTTACACGCCGGGTGGTGGTAATATTTTTTGGGTGATTAGTGCATTCCAGTGACATAAACGTACAGTTTCCAGCCAACGGCAAGCTGCAATTGACCGATTGTGTACAATAAACTGACTTTCTGCTTCACAACCACTATTGTACGTTCAAAGAGTTAGATCCATTTACACGCCGGGTGGTGGTAATATTTTTTGGGTGATTAGTGCATTCCAGTGACATAAACGTACAGTTTCCAGCCAACGGCAAGCTGCAATTGACCGATTGTGCTAAATAAACTGACTTTCTGCTTCACAACCACTATTGTACGTTCAAAGAGATAAATCCATATACACGCCGGGTGGCGGTAATATTTTTTGGGTGATTAGTGCATTCCAGTGACATAAACGTACAGTTTCCAGCCAACGGCAAGCTGCAATTGACCGATTGTGCTAAATAAACTGACTTTCTGCTTCACAACCACTATTGTACGTTCAAAGAGTTAAATCCATATACACGCCGGGTGGCGGTAATATTTTTTGGGTGATTAGTGCATTCCAGTGACATAAACGTACAGTTTCCAGCCAACGGCAAGCTGCAATTGACCGATTGTGCTAAATAAACTGACTTTCTGCTTCACAACCACTATTGTACGTTCAAAGAGTTAGATCCATTTACACGCCGGGTGGCGGTAATATTTTTTGGGTGATTAGTGCATTCCAGTGACAGAAACGTACAGTTTCCAGCCAACGGCAAGCTGCAATTGACCGATTGTGCTAAATAAACTGACTTTCTGCTTCACAACCACTATTGTACGTTCAAAGAGTTAGACCCATTTACACGCCGGGTGGCGGTAATATTTTTTGGGTGATTAGTGCATTCCAGTGACATAAACGTACAGTTTCCAGCCAACGGCAAGCTACAATTGACCGATTGTGCTAAATAAACTGACTTTCTGCTTCACAACCACTATTGTACGTTCAAAGAGTTAAATCCATATACACGCCGGGTGGCGGTAATATTTTTTGGGTGATTAGTGCATTCCAGTGACATAAACGTACAGTTTACAGCCAACGGCAAGCTGCAATTGACCGATTGTGTACAATAAACTGACTTTCTGCTTCACAACCACTATTGTACGTTCAAAGAGTTAGATCCATTTACACGCCGGGTGGCGGTAATATTTTTTGGGTGATTAGTGCATTCCAGTGACATAAACGTACAGTTTCCAGCCAACGGCAAGCTGCAATTGACCGATTGTGCTAAATAAACTGACTTTCTGCTTCACAACCACTATTGTACGTTCAAAGAGTTAGATCCATTTACACGCCGGCTGGCGGTAATATTTTTTGGGTGATTAGTGCATTCCAGTGACAGAAACGTACAGTTTCCAGCCAACGGCAAGCTGCAATTGACCGATTGTGTACAATAAACTGACTTTCTGCTTCACAACCACTATTGTACATTCAAAGAGTTAGATCCATTTACACGCCGGGTGGCGGTAATATTTTTTGGGTGATTAGTGCATTCCAGTGACATAAACGTACAGTTTCCAACCAACGGCAAGCTGCAATTGACCGATTGTGTACAATAAACTGACTTTCTGCTTCACAACCACTATTGTACGTTCAAAGAGTTAGATCCATTTACACGCCGGGTGGCGGTAATATTTTTTGGGTGATTAGTGCATTCCAGTGACATAAACGTACAGTTTCCAGCCAACGGCAAGCTGCAATTGACCGATTGTGCTAAATAAACTGACTTTCTGCTTCACAACCACTATTCTACGTTCAAAGAGTTAAATCCGGTTTTATTTTTGGGGTGCTTATTGAATTAAAGAGTATGTCAGACAACACGCAGAGGAGTGGCAGAGGAGGCAATGTTTCAGGAGCGAGCAGACGTGGCAGCAGAGGAAGGGGTCAAGGCAGCACTAGTCACAGCCAGAGGCCAGTGCTCCCGGTGTCATCCAGCGGTCGTGTCTCCACCGACAACCCTGCCATCATCGATTGGTTGACTCGGTCGTCTTCCTCTTCCCAGGTCACCTCTGACACCTACAGCCAACGGTCGGTGGGTACGTCAGACACAACCGTTAGTTGGCATGGCCCGGGAGCAAGCCCACTGAAATCACGTGTCCTCGACCTGCCCCTGTCCTTTGGTGTTCCCTCACCAAGCGAAGTATCGCATGCTGTGGGCTCAGCCCCACTGTACAGTGAGGAAGAGCTAACAGAGGGCGGTCAGGAACGGGGGGAGACATCCGCCTCTTCAGCAGCCAGGTGAAGAAGTACTGGTAGCCGGTCAAGAGACAGTTCTGTCTCCTGACCCACACGCAGCCGAGGGGGCTAGTAGTGACGCGGAGACCCTAATTGATGATGAGGCTGATCGCACTTGGCAGCCTCGTCGTCATCAGGCTATTGCTTCCGCATCATCAGGAGAAGAGGGTGCCAGCTTGCCAGCGAGCAAAACAGTCGGTGGGTTGCCCAGGAGGCAGCAGGGTCGCAGCAGTGTCAGTGGAGCCAAACGGCCACGGAGTAGAGCACCAGCTCCACTGCAGCCTACCACCACGGCCAGTAGTGGTGCCGGTGTGCACGGAGGAAGTAGCAGTCAGCCAGTGAGGAGTAGCAGGGGCAAAGTTTCCTACTCGGCGGTGTGGCAATTTTTTGTCAAGCCGCCCGAGGAAGTAAACGTAGCCGTATGTCGACTATGTGGCCAGAAAGTCAAGCGTGGCCAGGGGGCCAATGTTGGGACTACAGCGTTGCGTCAGCATATGCAGCGTCGCCATTCGGTGGCCTGGGAAAACCGTGATAAAGATACGGCGGTTCTACCTGCCCCAGCCCCCGCTCCATCACTCGCTCCGTTACTTGCTCTGTCACCCGACGTCAATCGCCCTCTATCAGCCAGTCAAGGCTCCAACACCTCTGCTGAGGGGAGTTGTCGCTCGTTGGCATCTTCCGCTCGTTCAGATGCTCCTTCTCCTGCTACTCCTCTTCACGGATTCCGTCAGCAGTCTTTCTTGGAATCCGTTTCCAAGAGACAACAGTTTGCGAGCACGCACCCGACGGTGCAGAAGCTGAACGTCCTCCTGTCCAAGTTGCTGGTGCTGCAGTCCCTCCCTTTCCAAGTGGTGGACTCAGCACCTTTCCGAGAAATGATGGCTTGTGCCGAGCCGCAGTGGAGAGTGCCAAGCCGGCATTTCTTCGCCAAAAAGGCAGTGCCAGCCCTGCATTCACATGTAGAAGAGATGGTGGGCCAGTCTTTGAGCATGTCGGTCTCTGCCAAAGTGCACGGCAGCGCCGACGTGTGGAGCTGTAACTACGGTCAGGGACAGTACATGTCATTTACGGCCCACTGGGTGAACGTGGTGCCGGCACAGCCGCACCAGCAACTTGGACAGGTCACGCCGCTTTTGCCTCCACGTTTGCACGTCCTTGGTCCAGCAAAGATGTCCGCCTCTACCACCTCTTCTTCCGCCGTGTCCTCAGCCGCCACCCCCGTGCCAAGTCCCATTACCCGACCGGCATATCACATGTGCAGGGCGCAACGGTGTCACGCTGTGCTGCACCTGGTATGCCTTGGCGAACGTAGTCACACAGGGGAGGAACTTCTGAGTGTAATGAACAGAGAAATCGACAGATGGCTGTCTCCGCGCAAACTGAAAATCGGAACCATGTTGACCGACAACGGAAAGAACATGGTGTCTGCTCTGCGTCAAGGATGGTTGTGCCATGCGCCATGCATGGCTCACGTGTTCAATCTGGCTGTCAAGCGGTTCCTAAAATCCACCATCCCACTGCAAGACATCCTTAAAATGTCACGTAAATTTGCATGCATTTCAGCCATTCCTACACCGCAAAGCACACCCTCCTTGAGCTGCAGCGGCAGAACGGAATTCCACAGCATCGCCTGATCTGCGACGTTGCAACAAGGTGGAATTCAACCCTACATATGTTAGACCGCCTTTACGAACAGCGAAAGGCCATCACCGATTTCCTGATGTTACAAGCGGATAAAGGTACTCCCTGTGTAACTTAGAT
Source organism: Staurois parvus (assembly GCF_062004578.1). Taxonomy (NCBI): domain Eukaryota; kingdom Metazoa; phylum Chordata; class Amphibia; order Anura; family Ranidae; genus Staurois; species Staurois parvus. The sequence continues at coordinate 10,454,145 of NW_028317900.1, read as the reverse complement.
GTCAGCCATTGGCAGCTCATGCGTGACACCTGCCGCTTGCTCAGGCCCTTTGAGGAGGCCACGCTATTCGTGAGTCGGCAGGACTATGGGATGAATGACGTCATTCCTCTGTTGCACGTCCTGGAACAAATGCTGTTAACAATGGCTGGTCAGGGTGCGGTAGACGTGGCGCACAGATCTCAACGCCACATGACCCCTGTGGGGGCAGGACAGGAAGAAGAGGAGGAGGTAGAGGAGGACATTGGTGCTCAGGAATTATTGAGTGAAATGGGTGGTTTTTCCACTCAGCGGACAGGAGTGGAGGAGCAGGAGCATCTGGTAGAGGAGGAGGAGGAGACAGAGGACCCAGACGCACCGTGGCAGTATGCTGTGGAGATGGAGGCAGGGAGTCCCTCGCATTCCTTGGCACAAATGGCCCATAGCATGCTCGGTTGCTTGCGTAGCGACAGCCGAATAATAACCATCAGACAGAGGGATGACTTTTGACTGTCCACCTTGTTGGACCCTCGCTACCGTTCAAAAATGGTGGCCTTTTTCACACCTGCTGAGAGGGAGGCCAAAATAAAGTACTATAAAAACCACCTATGTAGTCAGTTGATCTCTGCCTTTCTGCACCAACGTCCATCCTCAGACACTGCGGGCCCTGTGCGCTCGCGTTCCGCTGCCATGGCAGCAGGGGAGGGGTGGGGTGGTAGGAGCAGTGGCAGCTCCACCAGCAGCGGCTGCCTCAGTCTGCAGTCGATGATGAGTAGCTTTCTTCACCAGCGCAGTGAGGAAACTACTAACCAGCCGCAGTAGCAGCAGCATCAGGTGGACCTGGAGCAGGACCTCAAACAACAGGCTTGGGCCTACTTGGACAGCACCCTGCCAACCGAGGTAGACAATCCCCTTGACTACTGGGCAACGAAACTTGACCTTTGGCCCCAACTAGCTGAATTTGCCCTTGAAAGGCTGTCATGCCCGGCCAGTAGCGTGGCATCGGAGCGCGTGTTTAGTGCGGCAGGAGGTATTGTAACTCCGCGGAGGACACGACTGTCCACCCAAAGTGTGGAGAGACTCACGTTTGTAAAAATGAATCAGGCGTGGATTAGTCTGGATTTCAAACCACCAGTTCCTGACACAACTGACCTAATAACCTAGCCGTTCAGGCCGCTCCCTGAACACCTCGGGAATTGCTTTGTATATCTGTCGCCTTAGAGGCCGCTGTCTGAACAGCTCATGAATTGCTTTCTATATGTGTCGCCTTTGAGGCCGCTGGCTGGACAGCTGATGAATTGATTTGTATATATGTACTTATTGTCCTCTGTCCGGACAGCTCATGAATTACTTTTTGTATATAGCCTTCCAAACCACTCTCAGAATAAGTCATGATATTCATGCTGTGTATAGCCTTATAGGCCAATGGTCAATCAAGTCATGATTGTTATAGTGTGTATAGCCTTATAGGCCGCTGTCTTTACAACTTTATAATTCCATGCAGTATATAGCCCTATCGGCCACTTTCTGGCATCCAGTTGCTGTAGCCCCCATCACCACACTGTGCCACGGGCCCCTGTACCGCCTTCTCATACTGCTGCCAGATCCATCCTCTGCCATGTGCGTCTTTGTCGTCTGCTCACGCTGCTGGGTTCCAGTTTTAAACCTAGGCCTGTGTATGGCTTCCGAATACTGCTGCCTCCACCGCCACCCTGCGCCATGTGCCTCTGTCGTCTGCTCACGCTGCTGACGGCTTCCGCTTTTTAACCAAGGCCTGTGTTTGGCTTCCGAATACTGCTGCATCCACCGCCACCCTGCGCCATGTGTCTCTGTCGTCTGCTCACGCTGCTGACGGCTTCCGCTTTTTAACCGAGGCCTGTGTATGGCTTCCGAATACTGCTGCCTCCACCGCCACCCTGCGCCATGTGCCTCTGTCGTCTGCTCACGCTGCTGACGGCTTCCGCTTTTTAAACTAGTCCTGTGTATGTCTTCCGAATACTGCTGCCTCCACCGCCACCCTGCGCCATGTGCCACTTTCAGGTCTCCTTACACTGTTGGTGGGTTCCATTTTGTGATAGGGTGCTGTATGGCCTTCCATTGCTGCTGCCTCCACCGCCACCCTGCGCCATGTGCCTCTGTCGTCTGCTCACGCTGCTGACGGCTTCCGCTTTTTAAACTAGTCCTGTGTATGTCTTCCGAATACTGCTGCCTCCACCGCCACCCTGCGCCATGTGCCACTTTCAGGTCTCCTTACACTGTTGGTGGGTTCCATTTTGTGATAGGGTGCTGTATGGCCTTCCATTGCTGCTGCCTCCACCGCCACCCTGCGCCATGTGCCTCTGTCGTCTGCTCACGCTGCTGACGGCTTCTGCTTTTTAACCGAGGCCTGTGTTTGGCTTCCGAATACTGCTGCATCCACCGCCACCCTGCGCCATGTGCCACTTTCAGGTCTCCTTACACTGTTGGTGGGTTCCATTTTGTGATAGGGTGCTGTATGGCCTTCCATTGCTGCTGCCTCCACCGTCACCCTGCGCCATGTGCCTCTGTCGTCTGCTCACGCTGCTGACGGCTTCCGCTTTTTAACCGAGGCCTGTGTTTGGCTTCCGAATACTGCTGCATCCACCGCCACCCTGCGCCATGTGTCTCTGTCGTCTGCTCATGCTGCTGACGGCTTCCGCTTTTTAACCTAGGCCTGTGTATGGCTTCCGAATACCGCTGCCTCCACCGCCACCCTGCGCCATGTGCCACTTTCAGGTCTCCTTACACTGTTGGTGGTTTCCATTTTGTGATAGGGTGCTGTATGGCCTTCCATTGCTGCTGCCTCCACCGCCACCCTGCGCCATGTGCCTCTGTCGTCTGCTCACGCTGCTGACGGCTTCCGCTTTTTAACCTAGGCCTGTGTATGGCTTCCGAATACTGCTGCCTCCACCGCCACCCTGCGCCATGTGCCACTTTCAGGTCTCCTTACACTGTTGGTGGGTTCCATTTTGTGATAGGGTGCTGTATGGCCTTCCATTGCTGCTGCCTCCACCGCCACCCTGCGCCATGTGCCTCTGTTGTCTGCTCACGCTGCTGACGGCTTGCGCTTTTTAACCTAGGCCTGTGTATGGCTTCCGAATACTGCTGCCTCCACCGCCACCCTGCGCCATGTGCCTCTGTCTTCTGCTCACGCTGCTGACGGCTTCCGCTTTTTAACCGAGGCCTGTGTTTGGCTTCCGAATACTGCTGCATCCACCGCCACCCTGCGCCATGTGTCTCTGTCGTCTGCTCACGCTGCTGACGGCTTCCGCTTTTTAACCGAGGCCTGTGTTTGGCTTCCGAATACTGCTGCATCCACCGCCACCCTGCGCCATGTGTCTCTGTCGTCTGCTCACGCTGCTGACGGCTTCCGCTTTTTAACCTAGGCCTGTGTATGGCTTCCGAATACTTCTGCCTCCACCGCCACCCTGCGCCATGTGCCACTTTCAGGTCTCCTTACACTGTTGGTGGGTTCCATTTTGTGATAGGGTGCTGTATGGCCTTCCATTGCTGCTGCCTCCACCGCCACCCTGCGCCATGTGCCTCTGTCGTCTGCTCACGCTGCTGACAGCTTCCGCTTTTTAACCGAGGCCTGTGTTTGGCTTCCGAATACTGCTGCATCCACCGCCACCCTGCGCCATGTGTCTCTGTCGTCTGCTCACGCTGCTGACGGCTTCCGCTTTTTAACCTAGGCCTGTGTATGGCTTCCGAATACTGCTCCCTCCACCGCCACCCTGCGCCATGTGCCACTTTCAGGTCTCCTTACACTGTTGGTGGGTTCCATTTTGTGATAGGGTGCTGTATGGCCTTCCATTGCTGCTGCCTCCACCGCCACCCTGCGCCATGTGCCTCTGTCGTCTGCTCACGCTGCTGACGGCTTCCGCTTTTTAACCAAGGCCTGTGTTTTGCTTCCGAATACTGCTGCATCCACCGCCACCCTGCGCCATGTGTCTCTGTCGTCTGCTCACGCTGCTGACGGCTTCCGCTTTTTAACCTAGGCCTGTGTATGGCTTCCGAGTACTGCTGCCTCCACCGCCACCCTGCGCCATGTGCCACTTTCAGGTCTCCTTACACTGTTGGTGGGTTCCATTTTGTGATAGGGTGCTGTATGGCCTTCCATTGCTGCTGCCTCCACCGCCACCCTGCGCCATGTGTCTCTGTCGTCTGCTCACGCTGCTGACGGCTTCCGCTTTTTAACCTAGGCCTGTGTATGGCTTCCGAATACTGCTGCCTCCACCGCCACCCTGCGCCATGTGCCACTTTCAGGTCTCCTTGCACTGTTGGAGGGTTCCATTTTGTGATAGGGTGCTGTATGGCCTTCCATTGCTGCTGCCTCCACCGCCACCCTGCGCCATGTGCCTCTGTCGTCTGCTCACGCTGCTGACGGCTTCCGCTTTTTAACCTAGGCCTGTGTATGGCTTCTGAATACTGCTGCCTCCACCGCCACCCTGCGCCATGTGCCTCTGTCGTCTGCTCACGCTGCTGACGGCTTCCGCTTTTTAACCGAGGCCTGTGTTTGGCTTCCGAATACTGCTGCATCCACCGCCACCCTGCGCCATGTGTCTCTGTCGTCTGCTCACGCTGCTGACGGCTTCCGCTTTTTAACCTAGGCCTGTGTATGGCTTCCGAATACTGCTGCCTCCACCGCCACCCTGCGTCATGTGCCACTTTCAGGTCTCCTTACACTGTTGGTGGTTTCCATTTTGTAATAGGGTGCTGTATGGCCTTCCATTGCTGCTGCCTCCACCGCCACCCTGCGCCATGTGCCTCTGTCGTCTGCTCACGCTGCTGACGGCTTCCGCTTTTTAACCGAGGCCTGTGTTTGGCTTCCGAATACTGCTGCATCCACCGCCACCCTGTGCCATGTGTCTCTGTCATCTGCTCACGCTGCTGACGGCTTCCGCTTTTTAACCTAGGCCTGTGTATGGCTTCCGAATACTGCTGCCTCCACCGCCACCCTGCGCCATGTGCCACTTTCAGGTCTCCTTACACTGTTGGTGGGTTCCATTTTGTGATAGGGTGCTGTATGGCCTTCCATTGCTGCTGCCTCCACCGCCACCCTGCGCCATGTGCCTCTGTCATCTGCTCACGCTGCTGACGGCTTCCGCTTTTTAACCTAGGCCTGTGTATGGCTTCCAAATACTGCTGCCTCCACCGCCACCCTGCGCCATGTGCCTCTGTCGTCTGCTCACGCTGCTGACGGCTTCCGCTTTTTAACCGAGGCCTGTGTTTGGCTTCCGAATACTGCTGCATCCACCGCCACCCTGCGCCATGTGTCTCTGTCATCTGCTCACGCTGCTGACGGCTTCCGCTTTTTAACCGAGGCCTGTGTTTGGCTTCCGAATACTGCTGCATCCACCGCCACCCTGCGCCATGTGTCTCTGTCGTCTGCTCACGCTGCTGACGGCTTCCGCTTTTTAACCTAGGCCTGTGTATGGCTTCCGAATACTGCTGCCTCCACCGCCACCCTGCACCATGTGCCTCTGTCGTCTGCTCACGCTGCTGACGGCTTCCGCTTTTTAACCGAGGCCTGTGTTTGGCTTCCGAATACTGCTGCATCCACCGCCACCCTGCGCCATATGTCTCTGTCATCTGCTCACGCTGCTGACGGCTTCCGCTTTTTAACCTAGGCCTGTGTATGGCTTCCGAATACTGCTCCCTCCACCGCCACCCTGCGCCATGTGCCACTTTCAGGTCTCCTTACTCTGTTGGTGGGTTCCATTTTGTGATAGGGTGCTGTATGGCCTTCCATTGCTGCTGCCTCCACCGCCACCCTGCGCCATGTGCCTCTGTCGTCTGCTCACGCTGCTGACGGCTTCCGCTTTTTAACCGAGGCCTGTGTTTGGCTTCCGAATACTGCTGCATCCACCGCCACCCTGCGCCATGTGTCTCTGTCGTCTGCTCACGCTGCTGACGGCTTCCGCTTTTTAACCTAGGCCTGTGTATGGCTTCCGAATACTGCTGCCTCCACCGCCACCCTGCGCCATGTGCCACTTTCAGGTCTCCTTACACTGTTGGTGGGTTCCATTTTGTGATAGGGTGCTGTATGGCCTTCCATTGCTGCTGCCTCCACCGCCACCCTGCGCCATGTGCCTCTGTCGTCTGCTCACGCTGCTGACGGCTTCCGCTTTTTAACCTAGGCCTGTGTATGGCTTCCGAATACTGCTGCCTCCACCGCCACCCTGCGCCATGTGCCACTTTCAGGTCTCCTTACACTGTTGGTGGGTTCCATTTTGTGATAGGGTGCTGTATGGCCTTCCATTGCTGCTTCCTCCACCGCCACCCTGCGCCATGTGCCTCTGTCATCTGCTCACGCTGCTGACGGCTTCCGCTTTTTAACCGAGGCCTGTGTTTGGCTTCCGAATACTGCTGCATGCACCGCCACCCTGCGCCATGTGTCTCTGTCGTCTGCTCACGCTGCTGACGGCTTCCGCTTTTTAACCTAGGCCTGTGTATGGCTTCCGAATACTGCTGCCTCCACCGCCACCCTGCGCCATGTGCCACTTTCAGGTCTCTTTACACTGTTGGTGGGTTCCATTTTGTGATAGGGTGCTGTATGGCCTTCCATTGCTGCTGCCTCCACCGCCACCCTGCGCCATGTGCCTCTGTCGTCTGCTCACGCTGCTGACTGCTTCCACTTTTTAACCGAGGCCTGTGTTTGGCTTACGAATACTGCTGCATCCACCGCCACCCTGCACCATGTGTCTCTGTCGTCTGCTCACGCTGCTGACGGCTTCCGCTTTTTAACCTAGGCCTGTGTATGGCTTCCGAATACTGCTCCCTCCACCGCCACCCTGCGCCATGTGCCACTTTCAGGTCTCCTTACACTGTTGGTGGGTTCCATTTTGTGATAGGGTGCTGTATGGCCTTCCATTGCTGCTGCCTCCACCGCCACCCTGCGCCATGTGCCTCTGTCGTCTGCTCACGCTGCTGACGGCTTCCGCTTTTTAACCGGGGCCTGTGTTTGGCTTCCGAATACTGCTGCATCCACCACCACCCTGCGCCATGTGTCTCTGTCGTCTGCTCACGCTGCTGACGGCTTCCGCTTTTTAACCTAGGCCTGTGTATGGCTTCCGAATACTGCTTCCTCCACCGCCACCCTGCGCCATGTGCCACTTTCAGGTCTCCTTACACTGTTGGTGGGTTCCATTTTGTGATAGGGTGCTGTATGGCCTTCCATTGCTGCTGCCTCCACCGCCACCCTGCGCCATGTGTCTCTGTCGTCTGCTCACGCTGCTGACGGCTTCCGCTTTTTAACCGAGGCCTGTGTTTGGCTTCCGAATACTGCTGCATCCACCGCCACCCTGCGCCATGTGTCTCTGTCGTCTGCTCACGCTGCTGACGGCTTCCGCTTTTTAACCTAGGCCTGTGTAATTGAAGCTGCTTCTGCTCCGCCACTCTGCCATTGGACTCTTGATAGTCGTCTCCCCACGCTGCTGCTGGGGGGACTTTTTAACATAGGCCTCTGTATGGCCTTCAATTTTAGCTGCTTACGCTCCGCCACTCTGCCATGGGCCCCTGTACCGCCTCCTCATGCTGCTGCCAGGCCCGTAATCTGCCATGGGCCTCCGTACCGACTCCTCATGCTGCTGCCAGGCCCGTAATCTGTCATGGGCCCCTGTACCGCCTCCTCATGCTGCTGCCAGGTCCAGAGTGTCTCATGGGTCCCTGTACGGCCTCCCATTGCTGCTGTCTCCATCGCCACACGCTGCCATGTGCCACTTTCAGGTCTCCTCACACTGCTGGTGGGTTCCATTTTGTCATAGGGTGCTGTATGGCCTCCCATTGCTGCTGCCTCCACCGCCACACTGTGGCTCCACACTCTGGTTTTGGCCCCGTGACTGCCCAAATGAGTGAAGTGTGCGGTGATTCTAAGATCGACGGCACTCATCTGCATGTCATACTGACTGACAGTATTATTTCTCTTCCCCAGCAGACTCCAAGGGCATTTAAATTAAAGGTACAGTGTTCTGCACTAATATAAAGGCTCTCTGAAGCCTAGAAACACCCTTTTTATAAGTTAAATTCGCACCGAATATATTCGACACGAAGCGAATTTAATCGGTGAATTCCGCGAATCAGCCGAACCGAATTTTTGAATAATTCGCTCATCTCTAGTCCTAATAGCAGAGAGGAGAGGTGAGCAGTAAGGTCTATAAGTCCCAGCAAGGCCAAGATATCTGCAGCCTCCTGGCAGTGTGGAGAAGAGGTGACCAGCGAGGAGGACTACACGTTCCTGCAACCCCAAGATAACTTTAGTACAAGAGCATATGACTTCTAACATTGCATGTTGGCATCGACGGCTGTCAGTGAGTGTGGGAACACAGGAGGGGAGCACAGTATTCTATTTCTGCACCAGTATTGGAAGATTACCAGTTTATCATTATAGTGGAATACACCTTGTTTATACTTTGAAATTTAAGCAAGATGATTATGGACACTAGTTATTCATGAACTTTATGAATTATTAGAGCTCATGTACACTGCAGCTGCTAAACTCACGTTTAGGAGCTGTTCAGCGTTTTTTTCAGCAGCCCCTGAACTCACCCTAATGTTTTCCTATGTGTCCATGTACACCTTCGTTTACAGTCGTTTACAGGCAGTTGAGTTTACAGTCATTTTTTGAATGCAAGAAACTTGCGTTCAGATGTTGATTTTATCAGCGTTTCAAATGCAAAACGGTTGTAAACGCGGCTAAATGCGGCAAATCGCGTTTATAAGCGTTTGCATTTGAAATTTTTTTTTAACTCTTCCAGTTCCCAATGCCTTCCAGAGCCGTTTTGCATCATGAAAAATGCATGCAAAGAGTTTTCAGGGTGCTCAGATGGACAAAACACTGCACACAATATGTTCCTACCAAGCTTGTCAGACATTGTAATGACCAATTCACACCTCAGACCTCTCCCACCCTTGGAAACAAAAGATATGTTAATGCCCTCAAATTCCTCCTGAAGACCCTCTGGCCTTAATGACTCATGCAAATAAAAGTGGCCACCTGCCCAAGTCTATAACTGGCTTCACATAGTGAATAAAGGGGAAAGAACAATGTTCTTGGTCAACTTCCCAGCCAGCTTGCTAACAACCGAATTAACCTGTCTAACAGTATGCGTTTATAACAGGGGTTTAGTTAGCACACATTTGCAAATACATACGTAAGCCACAGAGCCACGACACGGCACCCTGATAATCTGTGGTCCTAACTCTACAATTTGTGAGTCCCCATAGTAGTAGACGCACATGCATTTAATGGATAGGGCAGGTGAACCTGAGGGAGCCCACCCCTCTTAAAGGCAAAGGAGTGCACTGGACCCCAACATGTAGCACAATGGCAACCAGAGTCCTAGTGACTCACTCCAGCAGACACTTTCCCACCCTTGGAAACAAAAGAAATGTTAATGAGCAACTCACACCTAATTATCTCAACACATGCTGCTGTCTCTGCTTCTACTGTGTGTATTTCTCTGAAACGGTCTGAAATAGTTAATAATTTACCACTTTTCAGCGCATTCTGGGCATTTGGGAGGTTCTCCTGTGCTTATTTTTAAAAAACGCTTCTAAACACAAACACGCATAAACGCGTTATGCAAACGCGGCTAAACAGACCTTTTTTTTTGACCTACGTTTTCCAGCAGTCAGTTTCCATCGTTCAGAAACATTCCTTGTACTTGGGGCCTTAGATTGTAAGTTCTAACGAGCATGGTTCTTTGATTCCTCCTGTATTAAATTGTATTGTAATTGTACTGTCTGCCCTTATGTTGTAAAGCGCTGCATAAACTGTTGGCGCTATATAAATCCTGTATAATAATAGTAACAATAATAATTTCATGGGTTTTTTTTGTGGTTTTATATCATATGTTTAATAGTGGGCATTGCTTTGTTATTTATATATTCAGTTCTGAGGGCTTATACCCATTATTAGCATCAGCCTACGCATGCTTATTTTGATTTATTCATTTATCTATGCATATTGAGCATTTTCCCCTTTTTACATTTTTTTCTTCCAATTTTTGAACTGTAACTACAGTGGTGCAAGTGAATATCTGAGTACAGGTACAGTTTAGAATTTTTCAATATAAAACACAGATGATTTAAAAAAAGCAAAGGGAAGAACAACTGCTCTTTTCTGAAGAAAGACAATTATAAATGAGGTAAAAGACATAATAGATACAGCACTACAGTACAATCTGGAAAACACCATAACAGTATAGTAACATTAGGAAAACAAAGCAAATCTGGGGCCCTAACTGCCTAAAACCCATACAGTTGGATTAATATGTCAAAAGGTAAAAGGGGTAATCTGTCAAGATTTAAAAAGGCACACCGTCCATTCCTGGGTTCATCTATCTTCAATGCCAATTTCCTCTATTGCATTCAGGAACCAAATACTGCCTGGAAAGCATGTATCCCCCACACTCAACATTTTTTAAAATATATCTATAGTCTTTCTAATCTGTAACGAGATATGTTGAATCAGTTTTCAGGGTAGTTTGGCAATGCTTTGTTGTCCTTTTTTTATGGTCATTATTATGGAAAAGGTAAGTATATGCAAATAAGTGGGATTGTTTCATGGAGGGCGTGGAATGTATAGAAAAACATACTAGTTGACAGCAGTTTTTCTGAACACTAAACTCAAAAGAAAAATGCAAAATCCAGGAGATGCTGTAAAAATTATAAGAAGAAATTCAATACAGCCATTTACATTGTTGCTTGTTAAAGCGGAACTTCACTGCATCTGACCAAAAACACTACATACTCACCCATCCATCTATGTCCCCATGCTTTATTTGCTAGGAAATACACCCCCTAGCATTTCTGGCTGGGGCTATTTTGAGTAAGAGCAGATGATTCATGTAGCATTTACTTCTTGGAATCCATGTATGACATCATTTGACTTTTTCATAGAAACCAGGAACCAAGTAATGTAAAAAAAAGGTTTTAAACAAGTAAATATGATATACTTTCCTATCTATTTACTAATGCTAGGGGCATGAGGTTTAAAAATAGCCAATGTTAATTAAGCACTTCCCCATCGCTCTTTAGCAGATATACTGCTACAGGGTGGCAGGGGTGCACAAAATCACATGTGTATATATATATATATATATATATATATATATATACTGTGTATATATATATACAGTATATATATATATATATATATATATATATATATATGTGTGTGATTTTGCATTCCTGGGTAGAGGGAGCGCACGAGCCGTGCGCGTGCCCTACCCGCGCCGCCATTCGCGGCCACGGCTGTCAGCCACCGGGTCCCGACCGGTGATTCCCCGCCGACGCCCGGTGATTACTGAGGATCTCCGATGGGGAGGAGGGCTGCTTTGTTTACTAACAGTCCTCCTCCCTGTCGGCTCAGAAACCCTGTTCTGGATGGCTGTGCACAGCACAATAATCCAGGGCAGTGGGCTTACAGTGAAGCACACTGACACGGCCCCCTAGTAAAACACTCCCAGCACACAGTCAACCCTTTGATCACCCCTCATGTTAACCCCTTCCTGCCCAGTGCCATTAGTACAGTGTCAGTGCTTTTTTTTAGCACTGATCCCTGTATTGGTGTCACTGGGGACATCAGTGACATCAAGTCAGTCCCCCCCCCCCATGTGTCAGAATGCCCGCTGCAGTCCCGCTATAAGTCACTGATCGCCGCCATTACTAGTAGAAAAAAATTAAAATTCCCACTATATATTCCGCCATTTGTAAACACTATAACTTTCACGTAAACCAATTAATTTAAATGTATTAGGAGTTTTTCGCAAAGACATGTCGCAGAATACATTGTGGCCTAAATTTATGACGAAATTTTATTTTTTTTATTTTTTTTACTGGACATGTTTAATAGCAAAAAGGCAAAAATATTGTTTTTTCTCAAAATTGTCGGCCTTTTTTTTCTATAGTGCAAAAAATAAAAGACGCATATGCGACCAAATACCATTTCATTTGGGTGCTACGTTGCATGACCGCGCAATAGTCAGTTAAAGTAATGAAGCTGTAACGCAAAAAATGGCCTAGTCAGGAAGGGGGGTAAATCCTCACAAGGGCAAGTGGTTAAAAAAGTGAAGTACCGCTATTCTCCTAAAAGAGGTACATATATTATAAATGCAATTGTAATCTTCAGTCTCACAGAAACTAGAGGTAGTAAACCTTCACAGATATTTTCCTACTCTGTGATGGAACTGTACGGTAGTTTCCCATGATTGTAGGACAACAGTGCTTTCTTCCTGGTAGGATGAAGCAGATCTTTTATGGAAACTTGATGAAGGCTCACAGGGGCACTGGGAACTCCTTATATAGGCCGAAAGAACCAATGAAACACTGGCATCCTCAATAATTTCACTATAACATTTACAGGTGTATTTCCCACCATTACTTGGTAGCACTCTCAAACTTCTAAGGCAGAGATGAATCTCATTGGAGGTTGTGAGGAAATTCTTAATAATGGTATTTTCTTTTACATTAGGCCCATAATCATAAGCAGGCATGTTCTATAACCACCAGATTACAAAGAAAGGAGAGTAAGAGGGTAGGTTAGCATGGTAGAGCTAAGCCTGGATAAAAACAAAAACAATGAAGGACTGGGCAGATACCGTAAGTTTGGCTTCCTGTACACATCTCAAAGTTTCATCTTCCATTATGAGGGTCAGGACCTGCCAGCTGTCCACAATAGTAAACAATGTACCCAAACAGTTTGAGGCACTTTTTGTTGTACATATTTAACTTCTCTGTTGAGACAAGGGAAAATTGGTGCACTGTCACATAGCCATTCAACATAAAATTCATTTTTGTACAAGCCTTTGGGCCTGGTACAACAGGTGCTGATGTGCAAATGTAGTGTTTTTTTATATCAGTTTGAGGCACTTCTGAGATCAAACAGAATATGTTACAGGTCCTGGTGACCTGCTCATGTCCTGCTTTATTTCTTTTGTGATCCTTTAGACTTGTATGGGGAGGAGCAAATTTGAAGAGAAACAAAAGTCCAATGACACTGGTCCTTTGGTTGCTGGGTACATCAAATAAAAGGCAGAATGAGCTGTAATAGATTATCAGGAGGCTGTTATGCATCCATGTAGGATTTTGCAGCTCAGAAAATCAATGTGCTTACAATGAGTTTTAGAACAATCTACAAGCATTTTAGTAGCTAATGACATTTATAAATGGTGGCGCAAACTGTTGATGCTATATAAATCCTGAATAATAATACAATAAATATAGCACTATGCCACAGGCATACTGTCCAGGTCTTCCCCAAAAGCTTTGCCCCACAGCCAGGCACATAGGCTCATTACACATTTCTTCAATGACCAGTTTAGGGGTGTTGTTTTTATTTTTTGGGGAACTTGAATAGGGTTGAGGGAATTAGGTGGAGTACTCTAAAAACAAGAACTATGTACAGTTGAGAACTTTAAGTATTCTTTCGGATATGCTATGATGAAGTTCATGCTTGAAACAAACAGTAGACTTCATCTTTAAGGCAACAGTAGTAGTAGCAAACTAGAGCTGAGTCCCTTCAAGTAGGAGATTAAGTGGACAAAGCTCTTTGAAACACCAGCCAGTGTACCTTTTAGCTAGACCCGCAGTTGACTCCCTAGCACCAGAGGGGTTTAATTAGCACATAGTCTCTAAGATTCTTTAAAGGTGTCTGTACTCACAAGGTCCAAGAAGAGCTGGTTGCCTTACTCCATGATACCGGACCAGATTTTCAGTAGATGGCCCCTCAGTCAACTTTAGCAAAACCCGGGTCCCAGCATACAGGCTCTCAGGTCACCCACCTGAAGCTTTTGACAGTAGATGCAGCAGCATTGCCTGGGAGGGCAGCATATCCCCTCCAGGCTGGACCAATCCTATACAGGAAAGGACCCCAAACTCAGTGTGCTCACTGAATATATACAGTTACCAAGCATGCCATCAGAACCTCTCTCTCTGGGATAGGCCAGGGCTGTATCAATATTCATGTTGCTATCTGCATAACTCCACACCTATTATCCAGAAGCTTCCCAAGCTTTCTGGATTCAAAGAGAGCTATCAGGTTGGCAGCAGCTGAATATATTGAGTAGACCTAACTAGCAGAACACATCAACACTGAGTACAGTGTGCAAGTTATGCTTTTACCTAACAACAATTACAACCACACTGTCTACAGTGTGACAACTAAATTTACCTATCAAAATACAAACTAAATCTATCTATCTAGACTAGCACCTATCTAAGAGGGTGCTACATAAAATTGCTTTTATGTGGAATGATCACTTACTGTATGTCTGTGCATTGTATGTGTTAGTATAGCTGTACAGAGATGTTTCCCTGGTGTTTTGCTATAATTTCATCATTATAATCATTGCATGTAAAAATCTCTGTCTGTGATATCTGGAACTACACCCTGGTCAAAGCCTTCTGTAAAACACATTCCTCTGTGTACTTATTAATGTCCTTTGTTTCAGTAGTTTTCTTAGGCTGGACCTACAGTACATTGACAAACAAAGCCAAGTGTATCCAAATGATCTATCCTCACCAAAAAACATGGGATATGATCAGGGGCGGACTGACCATTTGGAAACTTGGGCACTGCCCGAGGGCCCAGGGTCAGTAGGGGGCCCCATGAGATGCTCCTGGTACCTTTTTCATAGGCTTTTTTGAGTTTGAGCAAGGACACAGGGGCCCCATGATCCCCTATTGCCTGGGGGCCCCATGAGTTGTCAGTCCGACCTTGGATATGATATGCATAAGAAGCGTATGCTGTATTTCTGTTGTCCGTTGTGCTATTTAAATCAGTGAAAATGTTTTCTAAAAACCTGTAGTCAGCAAAATACTTTTGTTATTTTATTTTTAAAAAAATTCCGTTTAAGTAACAATTTTGCTATTTCATTTAATGCCTTGATACTAGAAAGGTCATAACTATGTGGATTTCCAAGCCCCAAAGGCACCCAAAAGGTTAACATGTCTAAAGCTGCAGTCTCTGGTAAGGAATTAATTAGCAAGCACAGTCAATCACAAGCCTGCGGCTGACCATTCATTGTATATTTTACTGAAGAGCATGTTTTAATTGGTACCTTTTAAATAATCCATTCTAGACAGTCCTAAAACTTAGAATAACAGATGTGCCTGGGCTGTCCATGCTCCATCTATTGCAGATAACCTGAGGCTTAAGCGTTTAGATTTGTACATTGACTATGGTTGTGAAACACAATGAACTTTGACTATTCCGTTACAAATCGTGTATCTTCAAAGCTATATTGTTGATGGAGATAGTCTGCTCCTGCATTTTATATTAGAAAAAATACTTATTTGTTTGAAAGAAATCTATATGTTGCACAGTGGCTAAATGGTTAGCACTTACGCCTGGCAGTACTAGGGTTGTTGGTTTGAATCCCAGCCACGGCACCACCTGCCTGGAGTTTGCATGTTCTCCCTGTGCCTTTGTGGGTTTTCTCCGGGTACTCTGGTTTCCTCCCACACTCCAAAGACATGCTTGTAGGTTAATTGGATACTGTCTAAATTGGCCCTAATATGTGTATGTATGAATGTAAGTTAGGGACCTTAGATTGTACACCCCTTGAGGGTTAGGGTCAGGACTGATATGAATGTACAATATATATGTGTAAATTGATGGTGCTATATAAGTACCTGAAATAAATAAATATGTTTGCCTTTGGAAATGTCTTGTAATGAAAACACCATTCATTATGTTTCCCTGTTTAATAAAATGTGTGAGTTTTTTCACTATTTTGCAATTTACAGACAATGATATTTGCATACAACAATGCAAAACATAATGTTAAGCAATCCTATTTTTTCAGTAAATTGTGCTATTTGCTGACAACAATGCTAGACATAATATGGAATGTCTATCATCTTACTACAAACTGGAAACATATCTAAGACTTTTGTTATGTAATATGTTTTCAACTACAAATATCTGCATTAGATGGATGGTACTTGGCAACTAAAGTATTTAGAAAAAAGGCAAACCCTTGTCACATCTGATATTTAGACTGTGAAGCAAAACACACACTTAGGCACATTTTTAAAAAGCCTACATTGGTCTAAATTAAAAACAAGGATGCAACATAAATATAAATCACTTCAAGCCTAACTCCAGTCAAATAGATAACATACAAATGAACGCAGCTCTGTATTCAGTGATATATAATTACATGTCTTTTATTGAAAGCAGTCCAACCGAAGATTAGAAGAGGGACAAGACCTGTAAGTGTTACCTAACAGGAAAAACATTTGAAAAATTAGCTCTAGTCATGCCAGGCAGGGCTGTGCTGTAATGTAGAACTATGTAATTTTTAGAACAGAGCTCTTATTTGACATATCATGAGTCACACTCTGCTACAGTAGGGGTCAGGAGACAGGGGTCTCCAAACTTTTCAAAAAGGGCCAGTTTACTGTTCTTCAGACTTTGGGGGGGGGGTGATTGTGGCCAGTGGATGTGGAAGATTTCTTGGGCCTAGTATTAATGAGGTAAACGTGGTCTCAGAGTTGGTGGTTTGTGGGAGGAGGAGTAGTACCCCATCATTACTATTAGTTGGAGCACTAGTACCCTCTTATTGGTATCAGTGGAAGAAACAGTACTTCATTGTTGGTGTCAGTGGGATGATTAGTGCCTCATATCATTGGGAAGAATAGTGCCCCAAGGATGGATAACGACTAGCAAAGGGCCTCATCCTGCCCTCGGACCACAGTTTGTAGATTCCTGGTGTATTAGATTGGACTTGCCAAGCAATCCAAACTCTGTACTGAACCAAAGACCAGGTGAACTCCACATACAGTTGTGTTCAAAATAATAGCAGTGTGTTGAAAAAAGTGAATAAAGCTCAAAATCCTTCTAATAGCTTTTATTTCCATACACACAAATGCATTGGGAACACTACATATTCTATTCCAAATCAAAATATGAAGAAAAATATATCAAACTTGTGTTGTTCCTCTAAAAAAATTGAAGAAAAGTGAATATTAGACTGTTCAAAAAAATAGCAGTGTTTGTATTCTTCTTTACAAACTCAAACATTCACTATATAAACTGAAAAATGTTTGAAGATTTTGCTTTCCTTTGAATCACTTAATTAATATTTAGTTGTATAAGCACTGTTTCTGAGAACTGCTGTACATGTGTTGCATGGAGTCAACCAACTTCTGGCACCTGTGAATAGGTATTCCAGCCCAGGATGATTGGACTACATTCCACAGTTCTTCTCTATTTTATTGGTTTTGCCTCAGAAACTGCATTTTTGATGTCACCCCACAAGTTTTCTATTGGATTAAGATCCGGGGATTGGGCTGGCCACTCCATAACGTCAATCTTGTTGGTCGGGTACCAAGATGTTGCACGTTTACTAGTGTGTTTGGGGTCGTTGTCTTGTTGGAACACCCATTTCAAGGGCATTTCCTCTTCAGCATAAGGCAGCATGACCTCTTCAATTATTTTGATGTATTCAAGCTGATCCATGATCCCTGGTATGCGATAAATAGGCCCAACACCGTAGTATGAGAAACATCCCCATATCATGATGCTTGCGCAACCATGCTTCACTGTCTTCACAGTGTACTGTGGCTTGAATTCAGTGTTTGGGGGTCGTCTGACAAACTGTCTCCGGCCACTAGACCCAAAAAGAACAATCTTACTTTCATCAGTCCACAAAATGTTGCGCCATTTCTCTTTAGGCCAGGTAATGTGCTCTTTGGCAAATTGTAACCTCTTCAGCACGTCTTTTTTCAACAGTACTACAATTGTAACAGTACTCACAGGTAACTTTAGACCTTCTTTGATCTTCCTGGAGCTGATTGTTGGCTGAGTCCTTGCCATTTTGGCTATTCTTCTATCCATTCGAATTTTAGTTTTTCGCTTTCTTCCATGTCTTTCAAGTTTTGGTTGCCATTTTAAAGCATTTGCAATCATTTTAGCTGAGCAGCGTATCATTTTCTGCACTTCTTTATATGTTTTCCCCTCTACAATCAATTTTTTAATCAAGGTACGCTGTTCTTCTGAACAATGTCTGGAACGACCCATTTTCCTCAGAATTTCAGAGAGAAATGCACTGTAACCAGCATGTACAACATTTTCTGCCTTCCTTCCTTAAATAAGGGCAATAATTGCCACCTGTTTTTCAAAGAACGAATGACCTCACTAGTAGAACTCCACACTGCTATTATTTTGAACATGCCCCTTTCAATTAACGATTCAATTACACAGAATCAGCAGCATGCATGTCATGACTGTTGGGTCTGTTGGATTTCTATTACTCTACTACACCTGCTAGTAAATTATTTGCCATGTAAAAATATCATTTCTACCAAAAACAGTGATTGATCAGGTTAGTGATGTCTGACTGCTATTATTGTGAACACAACTGTACATGTTTTCACTTTATTTTATTGTTGCTTATGTCTGTTTTTTAATATCTTTTCTGTAAATATTTCCTGCACCACTTTTTTTTTAATGATATAAAAAAATGGTAAGTTGAATCTCTAAATGCCCTAACTGGTGTCACTGAGGCATTCCTTAAATTCCAGTCCTAGAGTGTTTACAGGACCTTAGGGTAAGCCCGTGGCCAGACTATGAGCATTCAAAGTTTACATATCCCTAAGAAGCAGTAAATAAGCTTTAAAAGAAACCCTTACTTGCCTCTGTACAGAAACAGTAAAGCAATTCCTCCTTTTCTAAGAAAGGCAATCTGATGTGCTGTAGTCAGATTCTTAGCAGCTCTACCCTATGCTATTCTCTCTCACAGCAGTGACTTGACAACCTTCCAGTGTAAACACATTGCACCTGCTCATTGTTTGCATTAGAAGCCGTAAGACTGCAAGTTACTGCTGGGAGATAGAACGGAGTGAGATAAATTTGCTAATAAGATGGTCGATTTCAAATTCATTTACTAAGAATGTATAAAACTTAAATGTCCATAGCCTGGACACAGGTTCACTTCAACAGGCCCAAATCAATATTAAACCCTTTGCAGTGATAACCACAAGCACCCCTTCCTTTTAAAAAGTCCTTATTGGGTATTGAGACCACTGAACAGTGGTGGGAGGTCTTGAAGCATATGTAGGCAGGAGTAAAGACCCTGTACAAAGCCTGGGACTTGAATCAGACCTGGTGGACACAAATATATACAGGTATCAAAAAGTTGTGTTTCAGTATTCACATTAGCTTGGACAGTGTTTAGGATCCAAGAAGTTTACTTTAAAAGGTGTCCTTTTTCCCACCTCAAAAACATTATTATTATTATTATTATTATTATTATACAGTATTTATATAGCACCAAAGGGTATGCTCAGCGCTGTACAGTAGCAAGGGGGACAGAGCATGAGACAAGACAGTAACAATACCCTACACGAGGGGTTTGAGGGCCCTGCTCTTACGAGCTTACAATCTAGGAGGGAGGGGAAGGTGGTACAGGAGGAGATGGCTGTGGGGGATGGAGTGGTGGGAGGAGTGGAGGAGGTTAGTTGTTAGGTGAGGTTGGGTGTTAGGTGAGGTTGGGGTAGGCTTCCCTGAAGAGTAGGGTTTTCAGGGTGCGCCTGAAGGTGAGGAGGGTAAGTGACAGTCTGATGGATTGGGGTAGGGAGTTCCAGAGGATGGGGGAAGTCCTGGAGAAGTCCTGCAATCGAGCGTGGGAGGAGGAGGCCAGGGAGCTAGAGAGTAGGAGGTCCTGTAAGGAGCGGAGGGCACGGGTAGGGTAGTATTTGGGTATCAGGCCAGTTATGTAGTTCGGGGCGGCATTGTGAATGGCTTTGTAGGTCAGAGTTAGCAGTTTGAATTTGATGCGTAGGGCAATCGGGAGCCAATGAAGGGATTGGCAGAGGGGGGAGGCAGATATGGAGTGGTTGGTGAGGTGGATGAGTCTAGCCACTGAGTGTAGGATCGACTGGAGTGGGGATAGTGTTCGTTTGGGTAGGCCAGTGAGAAGGGAATTGCAATAGTCCAGGCGTGAGATGATGAGGGAGTGTAAAAGTTGTTTGGTGGTGTCTGGGGTGAGGAATGTGTGTATCTTGGAGATGTTGCGGAGGTGGAGCCTGCAAGATCTAGATAGCAGTTGGATGTGGGGTAGGAAGGAGAGGTGGGAGTCCAGGGTGACACCCAGGACTTTGGCGTGTGGGGTGGGAGAGATGGTGGCGTTGTTAGTAGTGATGGAGAGGATGGGGGGGGCACGGGGTGGGGGGAAGACCAGGAGCTCGGTTTTGGATAGGTTAAGTTTGAGGAAATGGAACGACATCCAGTCTGATATGTTGTTTAGGAGGTGGGCGATGCGGGCAGAGAGTGAGGGGGTGAGGTTGGGGGTGGAGAGATAAATTTGGGTGTCGTCGGCATAGAGGTGGTAATTGAAGCCGTGGGAGTGAATAAGTTTGCCAAGGGAGGAGGTATAGATGGAGAAGAGGAGGGGCCCGAGGGCAGAGCCTTGGGGGACCCCGACAGAGAGGGGGAGGGAGGGGGAGGTGGCAGTGTTTTTGGTGACGCTGAAGGAGCATTGGGAAAGGTAGGAGGAGAACCAGGAGAGAGCAGCGTCCTTGATGCCAAGGGAGTGCAGTTTGGCAAGGAGGAGAGGGTGGTCAACAGTGTCGAAGGCCGCGGAGAGGTCGAGGAGCAGGAGGATAGAATAGTGGCCATTGGCTTTGGCGGTTAGCAGGTCATTGGTGATTTTAAGTAGGGCGGTTTCGGTGGAGTGCAGGGGACGGAAGCCAGACTGTAGGGGGTCAAGGAGGTTGTTATCAGTGAGGTGGGCGCTTAGGCGATTGTAGACCAGGCGCTCAAGGAGCTTGGAAGTGAAGGGCAACAAGGAGATGGGTCTAAGGTTGTTAAGGTTAGTGGGGTCAAGGGAGGGTTTTTTGAGTATGGGGGTGATGTGTGCGTGCTTTAGAGGGGAGGGGAAGGTGCCGGTGGAGAGGGAGAGATTGAAGATGTGGGTGAGGGAGCGAATGATGGAGGGGGGGGTGACTGGAGGAGCTGTGAGGGGATAGGGTCCAGGGGGCAGGTTGTGAGGCGGGCTTCAGTGATGACCTTAGAGACCTCCTCGGGGGTAGTTGGGCTGAAGGAGCGGAGTGTTGGGGAGGTGATGATGTGCGGGGCATTAGGTATAGTGGGGGGTAGGTCAGGGGAGGGTTGAGGGGATGAAGGAGGGCGGGAGGCTGGGTGGAGAGGTGGATTGTGAGTTGACAGTGTCCTTACGGATTGCATCAATCTTGTTTTGGAAGTGAGTGGCAATCTCGTGCGTGGTGAGTGAGGTGCTGGGTGGGGGTGGGGGTGGGGGTGGGGGGGGGGGGAGAGCAGGGATTTGAAAGTGGAGAAGAGCAGGCGAGGACATGAAGGTGTATACAACTTAAAATGGATGTATACCATCATAGTTTATCCATTTACCAGTTTTAATTGTGATCCCTTTCCTTTTTGCATAATGAGCACATCAGACAGAGGAGCACTGTCTCATTGCTGCAAAGAAATGAAATAGGGATATTTTCTCAAACCAAATTCATACTTTCTTCACACAAGTACAAGCAACCCAGGTAAATATGTTCTGTAGTTGGTCTTTGCCAGTTTATGAAAACTATTGTAGCTTTGCATAACTGTCAGTTTTGGCCAATAACTCAGCTGTGAGCATGGCATGATCCATTATTTTACCCAATACAGCATAGTTGTCTCTCTTCAGTATTTTCATCATTCTAATTTTTAACATGTTTTACTTTGACATCTGTCTCGTACCTGATGGAGATCGAGCTGGAGAGGCGGCCTCTCTTGCACCTCTTGTCCAACACCCCTGGTAGTGATGACAGGGAGTGTGGGGACATGAGGGTCGGTGTAGCAGGTAGAGCCAGCTGGGGTTTGCAGGAAGCAGATGACTGTAGATCACCAGGCAGGAACCAGGAACTGGAACATGGTGACATTTGCTTGGCAGACAGGAATGTAGCCAGGACACAACCCAAAAGGTCATCAACAGCTGGGAAGCAAGGTACAGGAACCTCAGGCAGAGACGGAATCAGGATACAAGCTGGGATTGGTACACAGCCAGGCAGCGAGGTACAGGAATACAAATGTCAGGAATGGACTTGCCAGTAATGGTGGGACTCACCTGCCTTGTGGGCTGCAGTACCAGGGCTGGCCAGCGGGTGCTCCCAGCAATCAGAGACCAAACCCTGCAGCCAGCCAAACACCTGAAGCTGATTATGCAGGTGTATTTAAGGGATGGCCAGACCTGCAGTCTGGGCCTTGGTGTGTGTTTTTCCTGGGCCCTGTATCTTGTTACCTGCATTCCTGTTCCTGTCTCTGTCTGACTGATTTGTTGCTGACCCTGCCTGATCCGGACCTCTGCTGACTTCTCCTGTTTGATCCCTGGCTTGTGACCCCGACCATTCTCTGCCTGACCCCCTGTTCCTACCTGCCCGATTGTTATTGACCCGGCCTGCCTGACGACGCTTCCATTGTATGTATTATCTGTGGGTGGTTTGGTTTGGTTCATTTGCACTGTGTTATGTTTTAGTTTTGCACTGCGTTTATGTATTGTTAGTGTTAATAAATTATATTGTTTATATCATATCTGAAGCCTGCGTTTCCCTGCGTCAGTTCACATACCTCTGGTCATACCCTGGAGCCCTGACAGAAAAACAGTAGCAGAGTCAGAATACAAGCCGAAGTTACAGTAAGCAGGCAGTAATCCAAGGACAGGTCAGGGGCAAGCCAAGTTGTGCACAGGTAAGCAGGTATAGCAGGTCAAGGCTCAGGTAAAGCAGGAACGAACTGAAGACCACTCAGCAATCCATCCAAGTCAGAGTGTAGCTTAAATAGGCTGTTTGGTGCCAGTGCTCATACGCGTGCACATGCACAGTTGTTTTCTGCACACGCTAATACATTTGCGCGAGTGTGACAATGCCTCTTTTGTATTGAGCTTTTGCTCAGAAGTAGGAGCATGTACACAAGTATGAGCATGTGCCAGCCTTCTCCTTCCAACATGTTCTGAGGTTTTCTTACAACATCACAGCTTTCCACGTGAACTTTAACTGACTAGAGAAACACTTGGGGCATAACAGCAAATACATTAGTTTGCTGATCTTTATAATTACACTCCTTAAAGCAAACCTAATGTAAAATGTTGACTGGTCTACTAATCCAGACCCCTTGAAGCAAACCTAAAGTCAAATGTTTACTGGTCTGCCAATATCTTGCTGTTGCTCTTTCTCCTGAGAGCCACACTTAAAGCCTAAGAGATTTGCAGGTATTATTTTCTATGGCAACATCAATGGGAACCGATGGTTGATTATAGGTCTTTTTTTAAGTTCTGCCCATTTTCATTCTGATCAAATGATAGTATGTTGTTTGAGGCAGCAGCACGCAACTACTCCTGGAGTGAATAATTGGGCTGGGGAGAAATCTCCGTGTGATCACTTTTCTTTCCTTCTGAGATAAGCAGTGCCACAAGCAGGTCATTTTTCCCCTCTGCATAGACATACACATGAATGCTTGGCCTGGTCAGTAGATCAATCTAGTACACTCTTATGCATATGGGCATCATTTCTCTTGGTTCTGCTTATGTAATAGTTAGGTGCAAAAAGCTAATATTCTTGCAGTGATGAGTAGTTAAGCAGTTAAGGCTTAGATCTTTTAATGTGGTTGGTTTTTGTTACTTGTGTAAATAGATCATCACACCTGTGGTTAGTTAAATCAGACCTGTTGTAGAGATGAAAAAACACGTTTCACCTCTACCCATTTTCACCCCCACCCTACAATGTAAAAAAAACTCTTAAAAATTAAACAAAACATTCTTTAAAAAATTAATCTTAAAAAAAGAAAAAAAGTTATTTATGTTATTTTGTATACTCCAGCCCAGCTAAAATAAACTTAATAAGAGCTTACATCAACTGGTATGATATGAAACTAAGCTTGAGCATTGTGCCTCAATCTTATATTTGAACAAGGAGAGTGGCGGTGTGGGAACTGGTGTGTATCAGCAGATCTACGGATAACAGTAGGACAATTCTGGATTTGCTGGATATGTAAATAGGTTTAATAAGGATAACCCCAGCAAAAAAGGTAAGAGGAGGCTAAAGTCCGAAGTGGTGAATACTGGCAGCTATCATGTAGAGGGCATGACTGCTGAGGAGCAACGGCTTGAATCCCAACTGATAATACCTTAACCTTTGCCCATATAAGAAAACAAATAGTATAATTTAGTTGGAAAAGGGGCAAGGCCACAGCTTTATTTAAATTCAAACACAGACCATTTTCAAATAAAACCATTTTAGCCAGTGCCAGTCACAGTTGTACTGTGAGCACATTTTAACATTAGATTAAACAAGTCTAAAGAGGCCTGCCCTTACAATAAGTGCTGGACAGACATTAGACCAATTCCAACTTCCAATCAAGGGCATAGCCGATTACAGCAACTTTTATTGCTGGCAAGGTACAAAATCCGCTAAAGAAGCTGTGACATACCAAAAATACAGCGGGAGGGTGATCAACTCTTCCAAACGCAGTTTTTCAAATGTCAAGATTTTACCTCAGAACATCCTTATAATTGACTTCAGGCCCCACCCCCTCACCTCATACTATCTGACCAATATTCTACGGCCAATTGACACACCAAACTCTCAGCCATGCCCCCATCAGTCAAGGCTCCCTTTCCCTTCAGGGAGCCCTCATTTTGCTTGTTTTATGTTATAACAGGGCCTGCTCTGTACTTGAAGTGGAATTAAGACTCCACATTAAAACATTTGAAGAAAATGTCCCCTGGGAGCTTTATTCCATAATGTATTAGTATGCCCTTTATATTATCACAATATGGCACTTACCTGCCAAGCATTCCCCACCAGCACTTGTGCCATCTTCTCCAAGTTTTTTTTTCCGGGTTCAGACTCATCGGCCACTTGATTGACCAGGCTGTGATGACGTACATTAACACTGATTGGAGTGTTAAGCTGATGTTGCTGCTGCTGCATTGTGGGATGGTTGAGCTGATGCCACTGCTCTGTTGTTGGAGGGTTGAGCTGATAATACTACTTCTTGCTAGAGATTGGAGCTAATGGTACTTTTCTGCTGGAAAATGAAGCTGATGGTATTTGCTGAGCTGGATGAGTTTAGTTGATGGAACTACTCTGTGGCTGGAAAGCTGAGCAGATGGTAGTGCTCTTTAAATGGTGCTGCTCCGCTTAAGGGTTAAGTAATTGGTTCTGTTCTGTTAAGGGAGTGAATTAACTAACTTCTTTGTGGCTGGAGGGTTAAGCTCAGAGATCTGTATTGTGGTTGGAGAGGAGAATAGATTTGGTTTCCAGTTTGTGGTTGAACTGTTGGTCTGTGATTCTATATTAGTATGTTTATCAGTGAATCTAACAAGATATTCCAAAGGATAAATAGTGGCTGTGGTTGGGCATGAGTCTGTGTGCAGTGATGGTGATTTTCAGCCATGGTGACTTGTCTTTGTTAATCTTGGAGCTGGCACTTGCAAATGGCTTCAGTTTGGGTGGGTGGGTGGAAGGATGGATAGAAGCTGTGCCCCTGCCGATGTGTATTTTTTTAAATACTTTTCCAGAAGTCTGTTCCATTCAGATAATGCACAGAGTCATCTGGATGTTCATATCTTCTACTGTGAGTGATCCTCAGTGATGCAGCAATAGCTCTGATGTGATGATGTCAGCACCACTGTACATCATTGTAGGTGAATGCAAAGCTTGCGATGAAGCCATGATTCTTTGCACTCAGAGAATGTCCTTAGTCTTTCAAGTTAAATGACACTGCACATCATTCAATTTAGAATACTTGGAACGTCTAGTGGCAGAAAGCTATTACTGGTGGGATAGCAGGGAGTAGGGCTTTAACTACAGTTCTCTCAGCTTATGTACTTTCCTGCCTCTGGGAGGGAAAATATACAGTACATTTAGCTCAGTTTATGACATTTAATAAATGATTTGGATATTATTAAATGAATCTATTAGGTGTTGCGCTACCCCTGCAGAAGCTGCTGGTCCTCTCATTATTTGCCTTGACCTATTCAAGAACCTCAACCCCTCTGACACACCTGGTTGAGTGTACAAATCTACACTACCACTGAAACTCACTAAAAGTAATACTTAGCGCCCCATTGTAGTGCTATATGGAAAAAACAATCACCAAAATGGGTAGTAAAAGTAAACTTAATTTAAAACTTAAAATAAATTGACAATGGCAATCACATTAACTAGCACTTGGGAGCACCAGTACAGTTTAAGCATAGCATATTGCATTCAGATCAGCGTGAACAGTAAAATGCCACCTGAAGTACAGCAGCAAGCTGTAATAAGATCTGATCTACCAAACTTCAGGATCTCTACTGCCAGGGTGCACTAATGGTGGCTTGGCAAGGCCAAAACTGAATGGGTAGGCACTTTCCTTATTTTAGTAGCAAAAAAGAGGTGATTAATGGGAGGGGCAGGCCTTAAAGTAGGTCTTCTGCTGGCTATCATTGGGGCCCTTTAAGAAGTGTTGGTACACTTGATAACAGTTTTTTTTAACCTGCATTCAGTAAAGTGTTTGGTAGGGCCATACAGTGTTAACAAGAGGTGCCATGGACAGTGTGGTATAACCCCAGTGCAGGGTTGGAAAAGAGGTGATTAGTGGTTGGTATTCTTGCAGCATAGGTTTGGTGAAGTGCAGTCTGGATTTGGTAAATGTGCAAAAATATGATAAGTGTGGTATAAATTTGGTGCACTAAAAGTCCTGCTCCTAGCGGCTAAGTTCCTGTTAGCAGTGTAAAAGCAGGCCATCATCCATCTCACCAACTTCTAGGAAGTAGCAACAGTCTCTCATGGTGGAGAGGGCCCCCTCGATCCTATCCAGATGATTTGGTCCAGTCTTCCAGGGGGCATCCATGTAAAGATAGCAGTGCTGACTGAGTTGTTGAATCAATGAAGTCTCTGCTCCAAACCTTGAGCTTTAGTGCTGGGTGGCTTGACCTCCTGCTGACAGACAAATACCTCTCTGTGTCTCCATGGATTCTCACTGCACCAAGAGAGCGGATTTTCCTGGGCAATTCTATAAAACCCCTCCTGCCTCCTCCTGCTGCTCAGAGTCTTTTGAAACCTGTAGTTCAGTCAGTTGTTCCTTTACATGGCTGCCTTCTTGGACCACACCTCACAAAATTTTGAGTGCCCTGTATTAATGTCTATGGGCTCCCTTGACTTTAGCTCTCCCCCTGTTGGCCGGAGGAGAACAGTGTAGCACAACATCAGCATCTTAGTAGAGAGGGAAATATGTAAAGTACAATGGGGTTGATTTACTAAAACTGGAGAATGCAAAATTTGGTACAGCTGTGTATGCTAGCCAATCAGCTACTAACTTCAGCTTTTTCAATTAAGCTTTACCAAAAAAATAAACTGGAAGCTGATTGGTTTTTATACAGAGCTGCACCAGATTTTACACACTCCAGTTTTAGTAAATCAGCCCCAATGTCCCCTTCTCATATTTGTTGCAGTCCAACACTTGGCTACATAAGTATGAATTTAGACCTCAGATGCAGACCTCTCTATTCACACTGTTCAAGTTACACTGGGTCAGGCAGTGTTTACATCATCTTGTGTATGTATTCGCATCTTGCCACAGAGAATAATTGCCTGCTTATCTGCCTATTTTAAATTGAGAGTATTTAATAGGTGAACACCAGCAAGAAAACGTGAGCCACATGCCCCAGGTGCCCGGTCTAGCTACACCTATGCTGTTACAGGTTTAATATAACACTTCTTCTAGTCATTTATTCTGTAATATAAGCATGATTGTACTTTTCCCTTATATAATGAAATTGTTTCAGGAAAAAAAATTATAAATGCGTTTGCAACTTTTTTTTTTACACAGACCATGTATATATAGTTGCCAATTCCTCATGCATATCATTGGTGCAGGGATATTGACACTGCTAGAAAATAAATAATTGAGCAATCCAAATAGGACAGCAGCTTTTTTTTGTCCCTAGAGAGCACACATTTACGTGTGTGGGTCATTCACAGTGTTCTGTGGTATTTTCAACACGTCAGAGAAAGTGTTGTCTGACACTGGCTTTTTAGAAGTCTTGCGTTGCTGACATTTTTTATTCCTCAATATGTAGTGTATATGCATTTTAATAAAGATATTGAATATTCACAGATTCTATGTCTTTAATTTGTGTATTCCAAGCAGAGGTTAGTGACCGTTAAGACTGTGGGATCTGCCTAATAGATGCAATGTTGTTCCATCATTACAGCCCTCAGTGTTTGGAGGAATCCTAAATTAATAGGCAGCTGCAGTGCAGTGTAATAGGAAAGAGAGGCTGTACACGCTTCATTACATTTCATAAAATTACCTTATTTCCAACATAGAACCACACAGGCAAATTCAGTGTTTGATAAAATTGTTACGTATGTGTTTCTATGATTTTTTTTAATTTGAAGAATGCTTTGGGAGGATAATGAATAATATTTCCCAAAGGGGATATTTCTGTAATACTTTAGTGTGTGTAAACATTTGAACATTTCATGTGCAATTGGACATCAATAGTTCTTCCAAATTAATGGAGCCCAAAATTAAATGTACTTAGTGTCCCTAGATAGCCATACGCCTTGGGCAATCTGGATGTGTCATAATTGCACAAGTATTATGATGTCTTTATTCATATTTGCACTGACACTTACCAATTATTTTGACATTGTGTCAGGCATGTTGGATGAAGTACCGCAGAATATGAACATAAAGGCAATTTTCTCTTAAAGCATATCTAAGCCAGGGGCAGACTGACCATTTGGAAACTCGGGCACTGCCCGAGGGCCCAGGGACAGTAGGGGGCCCCATGAGATGCCCCTGGTACCTTTTTCATAGGCTTTTTTGAGTTTGGGCAAGGACACAGGGGCCCCATGATCCCTTATTGCCCGGGGGCCCAATGAGTTGTCAGTCCGCCCCTGATCTAAGCATATCTTATATTTCAAATCATGTGAGACAGGCAAGTTAAAGAATAGTGTTAACAGCTCAGAATATAACTGGTCCAGGTTCAGTTAGACAATACCACAGTGATGGCTTACATAACTCATCATGGAAGAACCAAGGGTGTTACGCCAACAATAGAAATAGAGCGTATCCAGTACTGGCTGTGGTGGAGAACTGGCAGGCAGATTTTCTCAGCAGACAACGTTTAAGTCTGGGGGAACGGTCTCTTTATCAGCATGTGCCCCCCAACTCCCCATCAGCTCCTACCGCCTGTCACAGAGGAAAAGGAAACTTGCCTCCTTGGACCTACTGTGTCACATGACTCACATGAGGAGGAACCTGGGAGGAAGGACATCTACCATTTCACATTGTGACTGAGGTCTGTAAATTCAGAATGTAGGGTTGTATTGGAAACAGACTGAACTGGGAGTGAATAAATAAGAACGATGTTCAGTGGTAGGAAGATAGATTTAAGGGGAGATTTATGCTGGGGAGGTAGAATTTGGCCAGAAGAAGATGTGTGCTTGGAGGGTAATGGGAGGGGGGATTTGAGGAAGGGTAATTTGTGATGGGAGGGTTTTGTGCTGTGTGGAGTGGGAAATGATTAGTGCTAGAAGGTGAATTGGGAGGAAGAAGATGTGTGATGGATACTTGGAATTTGTGGGGAGGATTTTTTCTTGAAGGGTGACCTTGTGAGACGATTTGTGCTGGAAAATTTGTGAGGAGAGAATTTATGCTGGGAGGGGGTATTTGGAGGGGGAGAACTAGTGCTAGCAGGGGGAACTTGGGGTGAGGTGAGAGGATTTTTTATGTGAAGGGGAATTAGGGGAATATTACTTGTGCTGGAAGGTGAGATTTGGGGAAAGAAGAGGATTAGGTTCTTGGGAAAGGTGAGGAGATAATTTGTGCTGGGGGGGAATAGGGGAGGGGAGCATTTGCACTGGGAGTAAAAAATTAGAGGTGAGAATTTGTACTGGGGGGAAGGCTTGGGGAGTGAGAGGATTTGTGCTGGGGGATGTTGGGGAGGAGAGAATTTGTGTTGTGAGGTGAGAATTTGTGCTAGGGAAAAGGGGGGGGGATTTGGGCTAAGGGGGATTTGGGCTAGCTTGGGTTCCTCCCGGGCCAGTTTTCCCAGGGCTGTCTGCACCTGTGGTTGTTTCTGTTCCTGTAGATGCTGTGGACAGTGATTCACAGACGGCGGATGGGGTCTACGAGGTGGACATGACAGGTAAGCATGGTGATGCAGAGGTGGAGAGGTTTCGCTTGGCGGATTCCGCTAAGTGCAAGGTTTACGTTTGCTTTCAGGGTTCATTGAGGGCACATCTCAAGCCAGATGTGAAAAAGAAGATTTGGGCAGGTGAGTACATTGAGATCTTTTCGTTGTTTCAACTTGGGATATTTAACCTGGACAGGGGTAGGTCAGAGGAGAGCAAAAGAAATGAGGAGGAAAAGCGGAGGTTTCGCCTGATTCCGTGCACGTCTCCCAATTGGTTGCAAGCATTCGCGATTTTGGCGAATGTTATAGGTGAGAAGGCGATGGAGCACTGTTATATGCTTTTTTGCTACTTGGACGCCATTGGTGAGGCTCATCATGTCTACATGGGACTGGCCTGGTTGACATATGACGTGCAGTTCTGGCAGCAGAAGGCAGTTCGTTCGTCCTTGCATTGGGATCACAAGGACATCAGTCTTTGGATGCGGCTGATGACCTCAGCATGGGCGGGTGCTCCGTTTTTTCAGTCTGGGGCCGGTGGGACTGCAGCCTCAGGTCCTCAGGAAGGTCGAAATTAGGGTTATTGTTGGCAGTACAACGAGGGAGCCTGCAGGTTTGGATCGACGTGCCGCTTCAAGCATGAATGCTCCGGCTGCGGAGGCTCCCATTCCAATCTGCAGTGTACTGCGAGAGGAAGAGGAAGTCTGGGCAATGCTGTGGATAAAAGAGAAGACCCCGGTGAGCTTAGCAAAGATGCTTCCTTTTCTAACTAGGTATCTGGACTTTCGGGGGCTCTCCTGCTGTGGGAGGGTTTTTTGGATGGGTTCAGGATCCCCTGTGATCTTCGCTCACCCCCTCCCCGGCTGATAATTTGCGCTTGGCACTTGTTCACCACACCGTGGTGTCTTTGAAGCTAGCAAAGGAGGTTGCACTGGGACGCATGGCGGTCCATCCTGCTCTCCACCGTTGCCGGATTTGGTGGTTTCTCCTTTTGAGGTGGTTCCCAAAAAGGAGCCGAACAAGTTTCGGCATATTCATCATTTATCGTATCCTAGGGGTGGATCAGTCAATGAGTATATAGACCCAAAGTTGTGTTCGGTTTCTTAAACGTCGTTTGATGCTGTTCGACGTTATGGTCGGGGGGCCCTTTTGGCTAACACGGATATTGAGTCTGCTTTTCGCCTCTTACAGGTGCACCCTGACAGTTTTTATTTGTTGGGTTGTAAGTGGCAGGGTGGTTATTTTGTTGACCGCTGCCTGCCTATGGGGTGTTCTATCTCTTGCACGCTGTTTGAGGCCTTTAGTTCCTTCTTTGAGTGGGTGGTTCATGACATGTTCAGGATTCTCTTTGTCATTCATTATCTTGATAACTTTCTGTGTATTGGTCCTGCTGCTTAGAACCAGTGCCACATGCTCTTGGCGACGGTGCAGCATATGGCTGACCATTTTGGTATTCCTTTGGCTCCGGACAAGATGGTGGGCCCTTCCTCGGTTCTGAGTTTTTTGGGTATGTTGGCCACGGAGGCCATGGAATGTCAGCTTCCGGAAGACAAGGTGGCTGATCTGAAAGCTACTTTATGTTCTGCGTGGTGGTGCGAAAAGGTTACTTAAACCAGCTGCAGTCTATTCTGGGTAAGCTTAATTTTGCATGCCTGATCATGCCTATGATCCGAATATTTAACCATCAGCTGGCGGCTGCTACAGCTGGGGTTACAGTACCTGGGCATCGTATTTGTCTGATGCAGGAGATTAAGGTTGACTTGCTGGTGTGGTAGACCTTTCTGGAGTCCTTCAATCGGAGGTTGGTGTGGATGTCGAAGGCCTAGAGTAGTTACGACTCGGAGCTATTCACGGATGCGGCAGGGTCGGCTGGCTGTGGTGCATATTTTGGCGGTTAGTGGTTTTACATACTATTTGGTTCTTTTGGAACTATTCTCAATTGTGTTGTTAATGGAGTTGTGGGGTCCCCTTTTTCTGAATAAGAAGGTTTGTTTCAATTGCGATAACCTGGGGATAGTGGGGGCGATTGACAGTGTTACCATGTCCTCTCCTCCGGTGGTTTGTTTGCTTCGGCAGTTCATTTTGTCCTGACTGCGTTTGTACTGTCTTGTTTATGCTGTTCATGTACCTGGTTGTACTAATTCTTTGGCCGATGCTCTTTCTCAATTTCAGTGGGACAAGTTTTGCTCGTTGGCTCTGGAAGCAGCATAACTGGGGGTTCCTTGTCTGTTATGGCTGTGAAGGGTTGCCTTGGAGTGACAGCTGTGCTGATTCGTCGTTTGGTGAGTGAGGCTACGTGGTCTGCTTATTCTGGGGTGTGGGAGGAGTAGGTTAGCCTGGGTCACAGAGTAGAGGGTGGTTTTTCAGAAGTGGAAGCTAAGTTTCTGGTGTTGTATTTTATTGGATGGAATTTTGAGGACCACGTATCGGTGTCGGTGCTGAACTGTAAGTTGGCGGGTTTGACCTTTTTGTTTAAGCTTTCGGGCTGTGCAGAATATACTAAGGATTTTTTTGGTGCGGCAGGCTGTTAAGGGGTATCGGAAGGGATGGCAGTCTGTTGATGCCCATAGGCCTGCGTCTTTTGCATTGTTATGGTCATTGTCAGTTGTTCTTCCTAGGGTGTGCTCTTCCCCTTACAAGGTTGTATTGTTCAGGGTTTGCGTTGGCCTTCTTTGGGGCTTTACGGTCAGCTCTTCTAAGCGGGGGTTTGATGGCTTATTGGTGGCTGATGTTGCCTGTAGCGCAGTGTCTGTTGTTCCATTGGCCGAAAACTGACCAGGCAGGAGGCGGTGTTCGGGTGGAATTATTTCCAGTGCCCGGTGCTGCTGTTTGTCCTGTTCAGGCAGTGTCCCAGTTCTTGAAAGTGTGAGTTGGTCTTTTTTGTTGCATGCAGATGGCTCAGCGCTGTCTCGTTTTCAGTTTGTTTCTGTTTTTTGGAAGGGTTTGTTGGCTTTGGGACTTCATGTGACTGATTTTGCTTCACATTCTTTCTTCACCGAGGCGGCTAGGTAGGGGTTGCATGAGGGTGTGGTCCAGCGTATTGGTCGTTGGGAATCCGGGCTATCGATTGTATTTTCTTCCACATTTGTTGTAGGGAAATTTCGGTGGGGGTTTATCTGTTCTGTGTATGGTTGTCCTTGGGGCTGGGAGGGATTTCTGTTATTATGGGTGGTGTGGAGTAGTAGTTTGTTTCGGGATGATTATTCGAGTGTTTGGTTTTTCCTATTTTTTCTTCACAGATGCAAGCTTGTGTTTTGTTTGGATTCTGGGGCACTCGTATGTGTGTTGGGGGGCTCAGAGGGCAGACGTGAGGCTGGTCGGTTGGCAGCTTGGGATCCCTCAGGAGGAGGCCACATTGCGTTGGATTGGTGTGCTGGGTTTGTTGTGGGGTAGGGTTGTGCCAGAGTTACACCGTTTTGTTCAC
Organism: Staurois parvus; assembly: GCF_062004578.1. Classification (NCBI taxonomy): domain Eukaryota; kingdom Metazoa; phylum Chordata; class Amphibia; order Anura; family Ranidae; genus Staurois; species Staurois parvus. The sequence continues at coordinate 10,420,590 of NW_028317900.1, read as the reverse complement.
CTGAATAGGGCTCCTGCTGTGTTGATCTTTCATGCAGGGGGTAATGATTTGGGGCTTAGATCCATGCGTGACCTGGTGAGGAACATTTTGATTTCCTTCGCCTCCGTACGGCTTATCCAGAGACTGTCTTCATGTGGTCTGAAATGGTAGCCCGTACTAGGTGGTGGTTGGCTAGGTCTGTTATGGCCTTAAACAAGGCTCGTATTAAAATTAATAATGAGGTCTCTCGGTTTGTAGAGCAGAATGGTGGTTTGGTGGTTCAGCATCGGGAGTTGGAGGTGGACACCTAGTATTATCTGTGGGGTGACAGTGTTCATTTAAATGCCATTGGTGTTGATTTGTGGAGTTTGGGTCTGGAGGATGGCATTCAAAGGTACTTTGTAGGGACTTGTCTGAGGTACGGCTCCCAATTGTTCTGATGGGGGTATCTGTGGTTGTTATCTCCAAGTTGGTGATTGCGGCTGGAAGCCTATTTTAAGCAGGACGCAGGTATTTTCTTTTCTTGATGCCTATTGGGACCTTGAAGCTTATGTTATGCTGTGTTTACGCTATGTTAAATGTTATTTATTGATGGTTGTAACAAAAAGCCATTTGCCATTAACTCCAGCTTGTTGTCTGAGTGATTACTTAAGGTAAAAGGGGGAAGGTAATGGTCAGAGGGGACTGGGAACAAGCAATCTTTAGTCCCCTGGTCATGTAAATATGCAGTGTTTTTACTTGCTGACTGTGTCTGACTAGCTGAAACACATACCATCTATGCCAGAAGGATGAACTAAGAAGATGTGTGTTTCCCTGGTTTATTGAGATGTGTACTGTATGTTGGTAACTTGACCTGGACAGCAGGATATCAATTCACAACATAAGCTATGACTTGCAGTTTGGAGATAAGCAGCAGAGAAGACTTGAGTGCACTGCCTGCTGGCTGCTAGTGCTATATATAAAATATTTATATTTAAGATTTCAAATTTACAAGGTCAAAGAAGGGAAGTGCAAATGATCTAGTGCAATAAAACATTTTTATTGGAAAAAAAAACATTTAAATTGAAACTCACATGTACCAAAGGAAAGAGAAAACTCTGTACGCAGCCTGGGAGCTGATATGAGAAACACTCTGACGCCAGAGACGCCAGTGAACTATAGATGACAAGTCCATCCTCCTCTGCCCACTACAAAGCTCTGACAGGCCGGGGAAGGATGACTCACTCCATGCCTGGTGTTGGAGTTCATGCTGCAGGTTGTATCTGACAGTTGGTCAGTGTGGATGCTCACTTCCTCTGATAATTACATAGTCAGTCTGGCTGAAAAAGACGAAAGTCCATCCAGTTCAACCATAAAAAAAAAAAAAAAGTTATAGTCCTACTCCCACAGTTGATCCAGAGGAAGGCAAAAAAACCCAGCAAAGCATGATACAATTTGCTCCTGCAGGGGAAAAAAGTCCTTCCTGATCCCCTGAGAGGCAATCGGATATTCCCTGGATCAACTTTACCTATAAATAGTATCCAGTTATATTCTGTGTATCCAAGAAAGAATCCAAGACAACATGTTTTGGGGTGGGTTCCCCATTTCTCAACCCTGTTTGCAGGATTCTGGACCTTCTAATAAAGGGGCCAATAGTTCCTGGCCATTAATGGTTAACCCTTAGCTTGTTGAATCTATGGGGCAAGTTTATTCAAAACAGAGAAGAAAGAAGAGGCAGAAATTAACTAAGAATTTCCCATATCTAGATTATTTTGTGCAATACATAAGAGAATAAAAACAGGACTAAGATTGTGAAGACAGTCAAAAAATGATTGCTAAAAATATATATAGATACATAAAATATATACAAAAAGGGGGGGGGGAGTACTGTTGTATTAGCCCTGGTTTACACTATTTGGATGCAACTTGTGACACCCAAAGTCACAAAAAAAGTTCCTACGCTACTTTGATCTGACTTATATGTGACTTTTGCCCAAAGGCTGTAATGCAATTCGCCAAGGTCGCATCCAAGTTGGATCTTCATGTTAATATGTGTAATTGTGGTCTAACTTCACACTAAAATTTCACAGAAGATCTTCTTCACAGCACTTTTTCACCTGCAAAACCACATCCTTCTTCCAGGCAAGTGCTCAGATTATTGGAAAGATTGCATTCAAAAACCAAGAGGGATGTCCTGAGAACAATGAGGAGCTCATTAGGCTTATTCTAGAGCGTTCTCACATGTATGGCACCAGAGATCCTAATTACAAGGACCAAGCAAATCAGGACCAAGCATGGTTTGAAATCGCCAAAATATACCATGATGATTGGGATACTTTTAAATGCATATATTTGCTATCTGTGTTGCACTGTTAGCAGAAAATAGTTAGCACTCTACATGTGGAAAAAAATTGTTTGATCTAGGTCAGTGCCAGGGATAGGGTAAGGGTCAAGTTAAGGGTCAAAAATCAAGATCAAAGGTCATGTTCAGTATAAAAGGTGGGCAGGGTTTTTGGTATTTTGTTTTAAATCAGTATCAGTTAGTGTCAGTGTGTTTTAGATAGGATTAAAAAAAAAATGTGTCCTACTGTCTGTTGGCCTTACTACAGATACAAACCACAACTAACATAGAAATATGCGGTATTGCTCTGATCGTCAGGAGTAGGATAATTAATTTGGGTTTTACTTTAGTGGTAAGTTATGATAAAATATACAGCTATATTTAAAATATTTAAAAAAATATTTGGGACCAATTTTCCTTTGATAATAACAAATAAAAAAGGAGAAATCATTACCATTTACCATCCAAAGAAAGCTCAATTTGTCTCGGAAAAAAACAAGGTATAATTCACCTGGTTACACAAAGTAGTTTTGATGATGTGTACACTTTTACTAACACATGTAAGATTTTTAAAATTGCGTTTGGCAATTAAGATTTATTTAACCTTCTGTCAGGGGTTATTAACTTAAAAAATTACATTGAAAGTGTTTATTTTATTAATGTTTTTAAAATGTTTACATTGTGTATATATATATATATATATATATATATATATATATATATATATATATAGTGACAGGAATCCAGGAAGAACTAGGCGATGTGTCCATGATATGAGAGGTATATTTTGTCCCAGATTCACGCTGTACACTATTTTTCCTTTTGTGCTGTGTAGTGAGCCTGTTTGGCTCGTTGAGGGGTTAATGAGCTCAGCTGTAGCAGGTTAAGGGCTCTGGGCTGTATAAAACTCCCAGGCTGCTTAGTGGGATTGCTCCAACCTAATTTCTGTGCAGGACAGATTGGGGAGCAACCAAGCAATACTGTGGTGAGATTAAGTCTGTGTGACAATGGACTTTGAGATGCTCTGTGTGAACGCCATGTTTCAGAGCAGCGGTACGCTGTTTCCAGACAAGCAGATAGGATCCTGTGTTTGCAGTTAGATGGCCAACGTGGCAAGGTTTTATTTTCTGTTTGTGTTTTTTTTTGCTGTTTTGGATATCTGCACTTTGTGATCACCAACCTTGTAAATAAAGCACAACTTATTTCACCAAGATCTTGCTGTCATGCCGTGGCTCTTTCACCGTGCTCTGACTTATCCAGAGGGTCAAGCACAACCCGCTATTGAACTAATTCCTTGCAATATATGGAAACATGCATGTGTGTTTGAGCTTTTGGATGCACATAGGCTGTGTATACATACAGTGCCTTGAAAAAGTATTCATACTCCCTGAAATTTCCCACATTTTGTCATGTTACTACCAAAAATTTTAATTGATTTTGCTGGGATTTTATATAATAATGATAAATGGTTTTCAAAATGTTTATAAATAAATATCTGCATGTTCTTTTCAGCCCCTCTGAGTCAATACTTCGTAGAACCACTTTTGCTGCAAGTTTTTTTGAGTATGTTGCTACCAGCTTTGTGCATCTAGAGAGTGAAATTTCTCCTTGCGTCTTCCAGGACAGCCTCTTGAGGCGTAGAGCTCCTTCCTCCGGGTCAGGAAACAATCCATCATCCACGCCTTCAAAAGGTGGACCTCCAGGCCTCCATCCCCAGTTTTTTTAGTGTTTCCTGATCTGGAAAGAACACGTTTTGGAACCTGTGGGGTCTCTGCACTCTCTAGGGGTAGTCCTGGAAGAGTGTGGGCCCAGGGGTTCACTTACCTCCTCTCCCGGCGGAGTCACTTGCAGGGGGTGTCCGGCGGTGAGTTGGGGCATCCTCTCCCTCTGGGCCTGGTAAGCATCTCTCCCCCAGGTGTCCGGTACAGGCATGCAGAGCGCTGGGTGGAAGGGAACAGGCGGGACTTCCAGTGGGGGCGGGGCCTTGCGTTCCACAGGCCGGAAGTCTGACGTGACGTCCGGTGGGCGAGGCCCTGTGTTCCAGCAGGGCCCTGCGCTCCACAGACCGGAAGTTAGGTTACTTCCGGTGGAGGCCCTGCGTTCCACGGACCGGAAGTCCGACAGTGACGTCATCGGCAGGCGCCAGAGACGCTGGTTTCTGTCTCCAGAAGAGAACAAGAGGCGCAGGCTTCCACTCGGCTGGTTGGTGAGGCGTGAAGAACAGCAGAGGCTGTGTGACCACGCCAGACGGAACACCATGGAAGCTGGCTCATCGCAGCAGGCGGATCCTGGTTCCGGCACCGGCTCCTCTCAGGTAGGCTTGGGGAGGGTCCCCTTTAGATGACTCCTGGGAGGGTGGTTGGTGGTTTCCCCAGTCCCTGTGGGCAGGTGATGGCGGGGCACGCTGCAGGTTTCCCCTAGCACAGGGTGTGTAGTGGGGTTTTGGAAGCTGAGGGTCCGTTTTGTTCTTTATCCTTTTTCTTTAGGTTAAGACCCAGGACAGGACCCCGGTTCAGGCCCCAAAGAAAAAATGTGCATGTGCAGTGTGTGTGGCTAAGTTGGGGTCTGCGTGGGAGAGACCCCTGTGCCGCGGTTGTATTGATAGCTTAGTTAAAGATGAGTCCTTCACGGCCTGCCACAAAGTGTTATCCTCTATTAAGGATGACATGATGGCGACATTTCAGTCCTTTAGGTCCCTGTTTGATAGGATGCAGACTCCACTAGGGCCTAGGGCACAGTTGGCCACAGCTGTAGGGGCAGCCAGGCAGGAAGACCCAGAGGAAAAGGACCCTCGGTCCCTTCCCTCCTCTCAGGCGGGTTCTGGTTCAGAGACCGATAACGAGGAGGAGAGTACCACTTCCAGAAGCTCTAGATATAAGTTGGCCCTAGAGGATGTGGAGGATCTGCTAAAGGCTATTTATGAGACCTTGGAGATTGAGGAGGAGGAAGTGTCCTTATCCAAGCATGACCTCATGTACCAGGGGCTTCATGCTAAAAAGAGCAGAGTTTTCCCCATTCATAGTTCTTTGATTGACACCATTAAGCAGGAATGGGAAAATCCGGAAAGGAAGCCTTTCTTTTCAGGGGCTCTGAAAAGAAGATTTCCGTTTGATGAGGATACATCTCAGCCTTGGAACAAGGTTCCAAGATTGGATGCTCCTTTATCCAGGATATCTAAAAGGATGTATCTTGCCTTCGAGGACATGGGGGCCTTAAATGACCCCATGGACAAGAGAGGTGAGGTCCTGATACGTAGGGCATGGGAGTCTTCTTCAGTTAGCCTTAAACCAGCCCTTTCTGCTACCTGTGTAGCCAGAAATTTAGAATGCTGGCTTACCCAGTTACAGAACCATCTGGCGGCAGGAACTTCTAGGCAGCAAATTTTGAAATCTCTGCCTTTACTTTTTAAAGTGGCTGGCTTTTTGGCAGATGCCTTGGTGGAATCTGTTAAACTGGCTGCAAGATCCTCAACCCTAGTTAATTCAGCTAGGCGGGCCTTATGGCTAAAGACCTGAGAAGGGGACTCAGGGTCTAAATTATGCCTTTGCGCCTTGCCTTTCTCAGGGGATAATCTTTTTGGCCCTGGTTTGGAGGAGGCCCTCGAACATACGGCCGACAAAAAGAAAGCCTTCCTGGAAAGTAAAAAGAAGGTATTTCCCAAGAAGAGTTTTCGTCCAAAATCCCAGATGCCACAAGGTAGGGAAAGTCAGCCCAAGAAGCATTGGACAGGGCATAAGAACAGGGGAAAAGGAGGGATTTTATTCAATCCTCCTCAAGGCCCCTCCAAGTCACAATGACTTATGCATCCCGGTGGGGGGAAGGTTGGGGTCCTTTCTCCCTCAGTGGGCATCTATCTCCCCGAACCCGTACATTTTGGACCTGATTCAGAGGGGTTGCAAGCTGGAGTTTGATTCCTGTCCTCCAAGCAAGTTTTTGGTCACCAATCTTCCCAAAGACTGGAAAAAGGCTCAGGCTCTATGCGGTCTGATTGGGGATCTAGTAGACCAGCGGGTCCTAGTTCAGGTTTCTCAGAGCGAACTGGGCTAGGGGTGTTATTCCCACGTATTTTTCGTGGGAAAGCCCTCGGGCAGGTTTCGGCTGATTTTGAACCTTCGACCTCTGAATCAGGCCCTGAGATACAAACATTTCAGGATGGAGTCAATTTATTCTGTAAGGAATATCCTTTTTCAGAATTGTTTTATGGCCACACTAGATCTAAGGGACGCGTATTTTGATGTTCCCATTCATCAAGCAAGCCAGAAATATCTAAGGATAGCGATAAGGATGGGTTCGCAGGTCTTCCACTGGCAGTGTCAGGCCTTGCCCTTTGGGCTAGCGTCGGCACCGAGGATTTTTACCAAGGTGTTGGCGGAGGCCTTAGTTCCTCTGAGGATGAGGTCTATCACGATGGTTTCTTATTTGGATGATCTTTTTGTGGCCAGATCTTATCAGCAATTGACCGAGGAGCTACCGGGTGGTGCAGAATCTCCTTCAGGGTCTGGGTTGGCTTGTCAACAGGGACAAATCAGCGATTAAACCCTCCAAGAGCGTAGTGTACCTGGGATACGAGATTTCGTCACTGGTAAGGAAGATTTTCCTTCCTCCGGAGAAGGTCATAAAGATGGACCAGACACTGGCAAGATTGCAAAGCAATCTGTCTGTGTCTGTAAGAGAGGTCTCAAGGCTCCACCAAAAGCCGCTTCAGGCATTCCTGCTGAGGGTATGGGACGGGGACAGCTCTACATTAGAGCAGGCGATCCAGCTCCCGTCCAAAGTCAAGAGGTCTCTTTGGTGGTGGTGGAAGTAGGCAAATCTGACCAAGGGACTAGAGTGAGGTCAGCTAGCTCCACTCATTGTGACAACGGATGCCAGCAGCTATGGTTAGGGAGCCCATCTAGAGGATATGACAGCTCAGGGGGAGTGGTCTCGAGCAGAGTCTGTAAGATCTTCAAATCAGAGGGAGCTGATGGCAGTTCAGAAAGCATTGGAGGCCTTTGGAGCAAAATTATAGAACCGTCACTTGCAGATTCGGTCGGACAACATAGCGACAGTGGCCTACATAAACAAGCAGGGAGGTACACGGAACCCTTCTCTGCAGAAGATTGCAGGCAGTATTCTGGCCTGGGCCGAGCAAAATCTACTGTCAGCATCCGCCGTTCATTTGAAGGGGTCACAGAACTCCCTAGTGGACTTCCTGAGTCGCCAATCAATCAGTCACGACGATTGGTCTCTCAACCAGGAGGTCTTTCAAGATATGGTCCGCAGATGGGGGGTTCCGGAGATTGATCTTTTTGCGTCCCAAGAGAACAAAAAAGTCTGTCAATTTTTTTCCCTGAACCCGCGAGAGCAGGCCTTAGGGATAGCCACCCTGTCGACTTCTTGGGACTTCAATTTGGCTTATGCATTTCCTCCGGTGAGACTAATCCCGGCAGTCCTGCAAATGTTTGTGAGGGAAAGGACAGATCTAGTCTTAATAGCACCCTTTTGGCCAAAGAGGCCCTGGTTCTCCCTACTGAACAGTCTTTCCTCAGTTTGCCCGTTTCCTCTCCCGGAGAGGGAAGATCTCATATCTCAAGGCCCTCTTCTGCATCCGCGGGTCAGGACCTTGAAGTTGACGGCTTGGTTCTTGAGGAGCAGCTCCTCAAAGCCAGAGGATTTTCGGACGCAGTGGTAAAGACCTTGGTTAACTGCCGTAAGCCAGTTACCAGAGCCAATTATTCGAAAGTCTGGAAAAAGTTTCGTTCATGGTTTTCAGGCCAGCGGCAGGGGCCCCCAGACATTCCGGCAGTCTTGGATTTATTTCAGGAAGGGGCGGATTGAGGTCTCTCGATCAGCACCTTAAAGGTACAGGCTTCAGCCCTAAGCATTTTCCTGCTGGTCCCCCTGCCGCAAAATCCTTTTGTAGTGGACTTCTTCAGGTCTCTTTCCAAGTCTAGACCAATTAGGGTCAAGACTTGTCCAGTTTGGGACCTATCCTTAGTCCTGAAGGCTTTGATTCGCAAGCCTTTTGAACCTTTGGAGGAATCTACGGTTAGAATTTCAATTTTGAAGGTGGTTTTTTTGGTAGCTATCACGTCAGCCCATAGGGTGAGTGAGCTACAAGCCCTTTCCATTAGGGAGCCTTACCTGACTGTTTTTGTGCTCAAGACGGATCCAGGTTTTATCCCTAAAGTATCCTCCTCCTTTCGCAGGTCTCAAGATATAGTCCTGCCGACCTTTTATTCTTCTCCTGAAGGTAAAGAAGAAGAAAGGCTAAGTTTGCTAGATGTAAGGAGGAGTCTTATGATTTATCTTGATAGATCCCGGGAATTTAGAAAGTCAGATTCCCTTGTTTTATTTTCGGGTCAAAAGAGGGGTTTCGCAGCATCCAAATCCACTATAGGTAGATGGATTAGATTGGCTATCAGGGAATCTTACAAGGTTTTAGGTATTCCTCCCCCCTTTGTTAAAGCCCACTCGACTAGGTCCTTATCAGCTTCTTGGGCAGAGAGGGCCGGGGATTCGCCGGAGGAGATCTGTAAGGCAGCCACCTGGTCAAAGTTCTCTACCTTCGTGAGGCATTACCGTCTAGATCTCCTGTCAAATAGGGAGCAGGCATTCAGACGCGGGGTCCTCCAGGCAGTGGGCTCGCCCTAAGGGGTAAGTTCTTGATCATCATCTCAAGAGGCTGTCCTGGAAGACGCAAGGAGAAAACCAGAGTTAGGCTTACCGGTAACTCCTTTTCTACGAATCTTCCAGGACAGTCATAATTTCCCACCCTGCAGATGTACAAGTGATGTATATGAGGTTATCTATATATTTGTGTCTTTCAGTGTCTTCCGCTAGTTCTCGAATAAAAACTGGGGATGGAGGCCTGGAGGTCCGCCTTTTAAAGGCGTGGGGGATGGAGTGTTTCCTGACCCGGAGGGAGGAGCTCTATGTCTCAAGAGGCTGTCCTCTCGTAGAAAAGGAGTTACCGATAAGCCTAACTCTGGTTTATTGCCTATTCGTCTTTGTAAAATAGCTCAAGCTCTGTCAGATTGGATGAAGAGCATCTGTGAACAGCAATTTTTAAGTCTTACCACAGATTCTCAATTGGATTTAGGTCTGGACTTTGACTGGACCATTCTAACACATGAATACTCTTTGATCCAAACCATTCCATTGTAGCTCTGGCTGTATGCTAAGGGTAGTTGTTCTGCTGGAAGGTGAACCTCTGTCCTAGTCTCTAGTCTTTTGCAGACAGGTTTTCTTCTACGATTGCCCTGTATGAATACTTTTTCAAGGCACTGTATGAACTAAGCAGTTCATGCAGCCCCCCTGTGAAGAACTTTCTTGATTACCAAAATGAACACCCAAAATATGTTGATATGTGTGCTGTGATATTCTATAACCTGCATTCAAAAATCTGTCTTGCAGTCCCCCAATCTATGTTGGTTGCCACACAAAATCTCCTTATATTATGGAACAGCACACATATCAGCTTTTTTTTCTAATAACACACTTTGTAAAAATTAAGACAATGAACATATACTATATCACATGACTTCTCCATATGTCAGCATCTATTTATTAATTTTATTTTATCATGGAACACAACATAAAATACTGTTGGTTATTGATCTCATAGTGCACTTCTTTTTTTCATAAATTATTCAATAGCATCAAGCTGCCATGTGACCTCACTAGCGGGAGACATAAACAATGTAAATTTTTCACACATGTTAGCAGCATTGCTGGACCCCCTACTTGCAGTGCAATGTGCAGTTTCCATGTCTTGCATCAGTGAGTCTTCAAAAAGGTGGCCATCACGATGATGAACAAAGTTGTGGAAGACACATTCTGCTTTAACAGTAGACATCGCATTCTCTAGGTTCATATTAACAGGAGTATGCAGCAAACACTACAAATTAGTAAGAACACCAAAAGCACACTCCACAACTCTTTGTTTCCTGGTTAGGCGATAACTGAAAACCTTCTCCTCTAAATTCAGTGAGCAATTTGAGTAAGGCCTTAGTAGGTGCTCACTAAGGGCAAAGCCTCATTCCCTACAAACATGTAGGGTAGAGGAGCTGCTCCTATACGAACCAATGTCTACGTTGGTAAAGCAATCATTTGCATCAGCCACTGCTACAAAAGGAATTTTTTTTTACAATTAAAGGATAAGTTCAACTTTTGTAACATGCTACATGCTACATGCATATTCAGGGTGTAACATGTTACTGCAACACCAGCCCTCGCACCCCCCAATCCCCCGTTGTGACAGCTAGTGGGGGATCTTTTCCCCCTGCTAGTTGTCACAATTTTAAAAGGACATGCTCGTGTGGGGCTCTGCCCGGCCGGATGGATGTCTCTGAAGAAGCTGAGGAGAAGGAGGAAGAGGAGACTGTTGCCTAGGAATAGCAAGGAATAGCAAAGGAAGGTCACAGCATTGAGATACCGCCCCAAATTTGATGACTATGTCAATGACCAGTTCCAGCCACAGCCGCCCATGTCATATTCTACTTCCTCCCCATTGTCCTCCACGCTTGGAACACTAACCAGTCAACATGTTTTTTCCTCTGACACCTAATCTGCCAACACCATTACAGACCCAGTATCAGAGGCAGACTGACAACTCATGGGGCGCCCGGGCAATAGGAGATAATGGGGGCCCCTGTGTCCCCAATAACACTCAAGCCATACCTACACAAAGTGAAATAACTGGAACTGATCTTTGTTCTGGCAGCAACTGGAGCAGGAGATGTTGGCTTTCAGCTGCTGCAGTGAGAGACACAGAAAATTGGTTATTTCCCCCTGCTGCACTGATCACCTGCTCTATCCACACACTGCAGGGGCCCCTAAATGCACCTATGGCCCCTTGGGCTGTACCCATAGGTGTCTATGCAAAAAGACAGCCCTGCTCATTTTTCCAGTGGATTCAAAATATTCAATTTGAATTTGAAAAGAAAATATCAATTTGATCAATTCAGTGTGAAAAATAGCTGATCCTTTTGTATTCAAAATTTGAATTTTAGAACCTGGCTATATTCTTTCTATTTTATTTTATTAAAAATTTGAATTTCGGAAGTCGGCTATATTCTTTCTATTTCATTCTGTTCTATTCTCTTCTGTTCTATTCTGTTTTGTTTTTTTCTATTCTTTTAATTTCTATTCTATTCCTTTATTTTCCATTCTATTCTTTTTATTTTATTTTCTAATCTGTTTTATCCTATTCTTTTTTAAGTTCGAATTTCGGAAGACGGCTATATTCTAACACTAATACACACAGTCTTTAAAGAAAATCAGCAATAGTCAGCAATATGTTTACATTTCAGATTTTTTTTCAGAATTTGTTTAGAATTTGATTTGAATTTGATTTGAATTCAGATAATTTACTATTTCGGACGAAATTTTGTTTTGGTATTTCAGATTCATTTAAATTCAATACTGTTGTAATTCAGAAATTCAGATACATCCGAATCTGCAAATAACGAAAATTTTGTCTGAATTTAAATTCTGAATGAAAGGAAATGCATATATCCACTAAAGGATTGTAAAAGACCTGGGACACCTTTGGGTGCTCTAAAGAGAGAAGTGATGTGGGGGCATAGCATGTTGCAGCAAACGGTGGGTGTGGCCAAATTGCATTAACAGACAGGAGGGACTTATGGGGCATAGTTAACCACTTCAATACATGACACTTTCACCCCCTTCCTGTGCAGGCTAGTTTTCAGCTTTCAGTGCTTTCACACTTTGAATGACAATTGCTTGGTCATGCAACACTGTACCCAAATGAAATTTCTATCATTTTGTTTCACACAAATAGATATTTCTTTGGGAAGTATTTAACCAGTTCTGACCTGGCCTATAGCACAAGGACTTTTGTCGATCCGGGTAGACGTCATATGACGTCCTCCCAGATCGCACTTTGTACACGCTTGCTGGATAGCGATCTATCACCAGCTGTGTTCGATGGACACAGCCACTGACTGACCAGTGTACCTGCCCACTGCCGGTACCATTTGGCCGCTGAGACCAATCACATCATTGTAAACAACGGTTGGCTTTCTTTCATACCATTCATTGTGTACAATTGTGTTGCTATCTGTGATTGGTCACAGTGATCACATGGTACAGACTGGGCCAAAATGTATACTGCTACATTTCTTTGGTGGAAATAACCCAAATCAGTTTATATTAGTTAGTCTATAGAAAAGTTATAGAGTCCACAAATTATGGTATATATATATATATATGAAAATCGTTCAATCCTGATGTATTGACGGTGTCAGGAAAGGGCTCACAGCTGGTGGTGCTGTGGCTCACCTGCTGTATGGGCTGCAGTACCGGGGTTTAGCAGCGAGTGCCCTTCAGCAGCCAGGATCTCAGGTGGATGGCTTGATTGCAGGAGGTGTATTTAACCAGTTGCCGACCGCAGATAGCCGAATGACGGCTACACTGCGGCCGGCCAGTACTCGGAGGGTGTCATATGACGTCCACCCAGAATGCGCTCTCCTGTGCGCCCCCAGGGGCGCGCCCCCAGCAATCTCCGTGATCGTTGTGTCCTACGGACACAGCTGATCACGTGATGTGGTAAAAGGCCAATCACAACGGCCTTTTACCACGTGATCAGCTGTGTCCAATGACACACTGATCACAGGGAAATGCAATTGCCGGTTCTCGGCTGCACTTTCCTTTCGCTGTCAAAGCGTGAGGAAAGTACTGCCGAGAACCAGCAGTTGTCAGAGCAGGGATCGGCACCGATCATCAGGGCACTGATGATCAGTGCCCTGATGATCGGTGCCCAGCAGTGCCACCCACCAGCTCCGCCCACCTGTGCCCAGCAGTGCCACTCACCTGTGCCCACCAGTGCCACCCACCAGTGCTTATCAGTGCCACCCACCTGTGCCACCCACCAGTGCCCAGCAGTGCCACACACCTGTGCCACCCACCTGTGCCCAGCAGTGCCACCCACCTGTGCCAAGCAGTGCTACCCACCTGTGCTCACCAGTGCCACCCACCAGTGCCCATCAGTGCAGCCCAGCAGAGCCGCCAGTCAGTGCCCAGCAATTGTGCCAGTCAGTGCCCAACAGTTGCGCCAGTCAATCCCCAGCAGTGCCGCCAGTCAGTGCCCAGCAGTGATGCCAGTCAGTGCCGCCTATCAGTGCTGACTATCAGTACCCATCATCAGTGCCGCCTATCCATGCCACCTCATTAGTGCTGCCCATCAGTGCCGCCTATCAGTGCCCATCAGTGTCGCCTATCAGTGCCCATTACTGCTGCCTCATCAAAGCACATCAGTGAAGGAGAAAAACTACCTGTTTGCAAAATTTTATAATAGAAATTTTTAATTTTTAATTTTTTGTACTTTTTTGTTTATAGCGCAAAAAGTAAAACACCCAGCGATGATTAAATACCACCAAAAGAAAGCTCTATTTATGAGAATTATAAAATTATAAAATTTCATATGGGTACAATCTTGCATGACCGCGCAATTGTCATTCAAAGTGCGACAGCGCTGAAAGCTGAAAATTGGCCTGGTAAGGAAGGGGGTATAAGTGCCCGGTAGGCAAGTGGATAAACAGCAATCATGCCTGTAATCAGGGCCTTGGTGTTTTGTTCCCATGTGCCTGTGACATCCGTATTTCTGTTATCCTGTGTACCTGAACCTGAACCTACTTCCTGTTACCGGCTCCTGTTACCTACATCTGGACCCAGGTTCTTATCTCTATTCCTTATCCCTTCATTTCCTTCCCACCTGCTCTCTCTGCTCCTGTGATCTGCTCCTTGTCCTGCCTGGCTCCCAGCGCCCAATGCTCGATCTCCAGTGCATGACCTCAGCTAGCCTTGACTACGATTTGACTCTGTACGTGTATATATTTGGTGGGCATTTTGGTTTTTTGGTTTTTGCTTTGCACTGTGCATTTATATATTGGTGTGTCTTACAAATAAATTATAGTATTTTATATCACTCCTGAAGCCTGATATTCCCTCTGTCAGTCCACACATCTCTGGTCATATCTGGATTCCTAACAGACGGCCTCTCATTTCTTGAGGCCTGAAAATACCCGGACAGTACAAATACCCCCTGAATGGCCCCTTTTTTTAAAAGTAGACAATCCAAGGTATTTAGTAAGAGGCATGGAAAGTTTTTTGCAGTTGTAATTTTTTGGGAAAATTAAGAAAAAAAAATGTTTTTTTCACAATTTTTTTACATACGGTCACCAGTGCAGTACAGCGTCATCAGATAACTGGTGTGGTTGTTATCAGAGACACTGACTGGTGCCAGTATACAAAGAAAAATGTATATTTTTTAATTCTTTAAAGGATAAGTTCACCTTTTAGACAAAAATAATGAATACACATTTTTTTGTAGGTAAAAAAATGTACATTTATTATTTTTGTCTACAGGAGCCTGGAAAGCATTGCACCAGTGATCACTAGAACATGTAACATGTAGAACATGTAACATGTTCCCAAAGGTGAACTTATCCTTTCATTTTTTTTTTTAATAATTTTTTTCTTTTTTTTACAATTATTTTTACATACTGTGACCAGAGCAATAAAGTGTTACCAAGTAGAGGTGATCAGAATGTTTTTTTTTTAACATGCTGGATCCTGGGTTTATGTCATATGATATCCTCTCACGAGCGGGCTGATATGTCACCTTCTGTGTCCACCGGACACAACAGATGACAGATCAGTGTACCAATGTGTACTATTGTGATTAGCTGTGATTGGCCCTGTCTGTACCATGTGATCACTGTGACTAATCACAATGATCAGCACCATAGTATACAATGAATGGCTATGAATGGAAGCCATTCATTGTGTACAATTGCCATGTGATCTGTTGCGATTGGGTACAGAGAGGGCCAATCACAGCCCATCTGTACCATGAGATTACCTGTGGCCAATCAGCTAATCACAATAGTACACATTGGTACACTGATCTGTCATCTGTTGTGTCCGGTGGACACAGAAGGTGACATATCAGGCTGCAGCACAGCCCGCTCCTGAGAGGATATCATATGACATAAACCCAGGATAGCAGAAAAATGATGGCTGAGCAGGAGGTGGTTAAACAAAACCCAGGCTTACATGTACCTACATAATGTGCTTTGATTGCTGTGCCACAAGCTTGAGTCCCACAGACACATATAAACCTCAGCGCAATCAATTAAAAAAATGAGACTCTTCTACTACATATGATTTTGTGCACACTGAAAATAGACAGCAAGCTAACACTTTACCTTAAAGAAGAATTTCATTAAAATAGTAAGGAACTGCTTGGCAACCAGCAACTCTTAAGACAATGAATACTTTGGTGAGTGTCACGTACCTGGTTGTGGAGCCTGACGTGGAGAGGAAGCGTCCTCTTACTACTCCCTCTTGGAGCCACTGATAGTGGGAACAGAGGGCGCAGAGCCAGGAGTGGCATGACTGCTAGGTAGGTCTGGAGCTGGTAGCAGGCAAGTGAAGACCCAGGAGATCCGTATGCAGGCCAGGTGTGGATACAGGAACATGGGATACAGGAACAGACCGGGAACAGACACAGGAGCGTGGACGCGGCAGCAGGCAGGTATGGTGGTAACCAGGATGCAGGCCAGGTGCAGGACCGTGGGTGCAGCAGCAGGTAAGTATGGCGGTGACCAGGATGCAGGCCAGGTGCAGGACCGTGGGTGCAGCAGCAGGTAAGTATGGCAGCAATCAGGATACAAGCCAGGTGCAGATACAGGTAATTAGGTGCAGCAGAGTCAGACAAGCCGAGTCAGGATCAAACGAACAAATCAAGTACAAAGGAGCAGGCAAGCGGATAGTCAGGGATAAACCGGGGTCAGTGCAGGCGGAGTTCTTTCTTAGTCAGGTCAGATCAGATACAGGAAAAAGAATCATATTATGGAGTGCAGAACATTATAGACCAGAAGGCATTGACTAAACTGTATTGCAGGTTTAAATAGCCCGCCTTGCGTTGATGTGTACGCTACTGCGCGCACTCGCACTCTCCTGCGCATGCGCGTCCGCGCGCTCTCGCGCATGCGCACTCGCACCGCCATCGCATGGCTGCACGGAAGGGATCCCTGACAGAAGTATGTAATGTACAATACAGTATGTATAGTGCAGGAGTCTGTAAGTCAGAGTGCAGGGGACTGAAGTGTGCACTGGAGTGCAAGGGTCAGGACTATGTAATGCAGTCAGTGTCGGGTTTAGGAGTACATCATACACAGAGAGCAGGGTCAGGAGTATGTAATTTACGGTAGGGGTCAGGAGTGCACAACAAAAAGTGTGCAGGAGTCAGGGTAGTGTAATACATGGTTCAGGGGGCAGGACAGTACAAAATGTTCCCCTCAAGCAATACTCCTACCCTCTTTACCCTTTCAGCAAAAGTCCCCACTTCTTGTCCCCCAGAAGAAATCCAACACTATTCTGCATACTCACTCCTCCCAGAATAAATTTTTGGTCCCCATCACAATTCCTCTCCCCCTCATTCCCCCACTTCCAACACAAATCTCCCCACAACCACTCCAAATCCCCCTTCTAGTAAAAATGTTCTTCCCCTCCAAGTATCTCCCCAACAGAGATCCTCCTTCTCCCCAATCCCCTCAGAACATATCCGCTTTCCCCTAATCCCCCCTCCCAGTACAAATCATTGTCAACCCATATTTGTCTTCCCAGAACAAATTGCCCCCCCCAGCACAAATCATTTTCCACTCCCCAATTTCCACCTTCTGGCACATATCGTTTTCCTCATTCCCCCCAGCATGAATATCCCCCCCCCCCCCAATTTTCCATCTCAGCACAACTTTCCCCCCAGCAAAAGTTTTCTCTCCACTTCTAGCAAAACTCTCCCCCCTAAATCTTCCTTCCAGTGCAAATGCACTTCTCCCTCTTCTCCCTTCCCCAAATCTTTCTTCTAGTGCAGATGCTTATCTCCTCACAAATCCACTCTCCTAGCACAAATCTCCCTCCCGATCCCCCCCTCCCAACACAAATCCTCTTCCTCCTTCTAGCACAACTGCCCATTTGCCAGCAGCTCTTCCCTTTCTCCACAAATCCTCTCCTCTTCCAAATTGCCCCAGCATGTTTTCTCTTACCTGTCGCCCCCCCCTCCCAACCAAATCACTCCTTCCAGCACAAATATTTTTATACCTACCCCCTCCAGGCCACTGTGAACCCCCCCCCCCCCAGTGCAGAGTGTACTATACAGTGCACATATATATATATATATATATATATACTATATTGCCAAAAGTATTGGGACGCCTGCCTTTACATGCACATGAATTTTAATGCCATCCCAGTCTTAGTTCAAAGGGTTCAATATTGAGTTGGCCCACCCTTTGCAGCTATGATAGCTTCATCTCTTCAACTCTTCTGATCAGAAGGAACACTGTCAACTCATTTGCCAAGACTGTCTGGTCCATTTGAAAATAGAGCCTGATTTTTTGGGTTGAGTGATCACGGGAGATGAATCCTGGGTGTTTGAGTACAATCCCGAGATGAAGAAACAAAATTCAGAATGGAACACCCACGTCACCTCCCCCAAAGAGCTGGAATGAGCAAATCAAAAGTCAAATCAATAGTCATTGTTTTTGTTGATTCACATAGAATTGTCCATAAGAAATTAGTACCTACTGGTAAAACTGTGAATCAAAGATTTTCCCTGGAAGTTTTTGGTTTATTGAGACAAAGTGTTTTTCGTGTGTGTTCTGAGATCGGCTCAACTTGGATCTTTCATCACAACAACGTCACAGTCCTTGGGCTGTCAGAGAGTTTTTGGCTGAAAAACACATCACGGTGCTTCTCCATCCACCCTAGAGCTCCAACTTGGCTCCTTGAGACTTTTTCATATTCTCAAAGATGAAGAAGGGTTTGATAGGACACCACTTTGGTAGTGTGGATAATGTCCAAACAGCCACTACGCAGGCTCTGAAAACCATCCAGCTTGAAGACTTCCAGGGATGCTATGAAGAATGGAAAAATCACTGGGAGCATTGCGTACACTCACAATGTGCATATTTTAAAGGAGACAATGTTCAATTGTAAAAGTTTTTAATAAAAGCATATTTATACTATCATAAAAATGTCTATTTCAATTCATATACAAAGCAAGCAGTATGAAATGATTTTTCCCTGTTGTCAATATATGGACTGTCGCATCGATACACTGAGTTTGTCAACGTTTTTTAGTGTTTTTGCATTAGTGTTTAGCGGCATTTTGCTACATTTTTTCACATTTGTGTTTTTAGCTTTTTTTTAACCATAGAAAACCTTTTTTTCTCATAAAAAGTCCAAAAATGCCGATTTGCAGCGTTTTACCACGTTTTGCTGTGTTTTTCAGTGTTAGAGCGTTTTTACAGCTAAAAATCTTTAGAAATCCACTAATTCTGGATTTGTTTCCAGCCAAAAAATGCCCCTGCCAAAAAACGTTGATTACAGTCTATGTGTGCATGAACACATAGGATAAAATGCTGGGGAGTTCATTGGCTGTAGAAAAAAACGCCAAAAGCCAAAAACAGCAGCTGTAAAAACGTCCAGTGTGCATGAGAACTTAAGGTGGGAATACACGATTAGAAAATCAACTGATCGGTCATCCGACGACCGAATGGCGTTCGTTCGTTGGTCAAAATTGTGGCCCACATTACCCAATCTAAAAAAATAGTTCGGGCAATACGTAGTGTTGACGTCTTCTGTACAAGTGGAAGTGATGTAGTGTGCGTGTGACCTTGCAGCCATGCCCTTCTGGACAGAACAAGCGATATACACAACAATTAACAGCAATGAGTATAGTATAGTTTATTACATTATCTATATACATAAATAGTGATACATAAATATATAATATGCTTAAATTTGGTTTCATTATCTCATTAGGCCAATCTACTTTTAACATTTGGATTTTTCGTTCGTAGTTACGAAGATTACTTTGGACATAAACATCCGAGTCATTTGTTTCCGCTCATGCGTGATAGCACTAGATAGATTTTTTTCGTACGACCTTCATACCACCGCATAGAAAATCGGTCATTCTTATGCAAAACGACAAATGCCAGTTTGCCATGTTTTACCGCATTTTGCCGCATTTTTCAGAGTTAGATAGTTTTTACAGCTAAAAAACTCCTCTAGAAACCTACTAGTTCTGTGTTTTTTTCCCAGACACAAAACGACCCTGCCAACAAACATTGATTACAGTCTATGTGTCCATGGACACATAAGATAGCATGCTGGAGGGTTTACTGGCTGTAGAAAAAAAGCCAAAAGCCAAAAACAACATCTGTAAAAACGTCCAGTGTGTATGAGGACCTATTGTCAAAGGTTAATTGAACAAGCTGAAGTGTAAAGCTGATTGGCTACCACACAGGGCTGCACCAGATTCTGAGTGCTCCAACTTTAATAAATCTTCCCCTATATTACTATATGGATATTGCTAGCAAGGGTGCAATAAAAGATAATGATTAGAGATGAGCGAAGTATTCAAAAATTCGATTCGGCTGATTCGGCGAATTCGCGGAATAAATTCGATTCGAGTCGAATATATTCGCTGCGAATTTAACTTATAAAAAGGGTGTTTCTAGGCTTCAGAGAGCCTTTATATTAGTGCAGAACACTGTACCTTTAATTTAAATGCCCTTGGAGTCTGCTGGGGAAGAGAAATAATACTGTCAGTCAGTATGACATGCAGATGAGTGCCGTCGATCTTAGAATCACCGCACACTTCACTCATTTGGGCAGTCACGGGGCCAAAACCAGAGTGTGGAGCCACAGTGTGGCGGTGGAGGCAGCAGCAATGGGAGGCCATACAGCACCCTATGACAAAATGGAACCCACCGGCAGTGTGAGGAGACCTGAAAGTGGCACATGGCAGAGTGTGGCGATGGAGACAGCAGCAATGGGAGGCCGTACAGGGACCCATGAGACACTCTGGACCTGGCAGCAGCATGAGGAGGCGGTACGGGGGCCCATGGCAGATTACGGGCCTGGCAGCAGCAATGGGAGGCCCTTAATCTGCCAGCACCCTATGACAAAATGGAACCCACCAGCAGTGTGAGGAGACCTGAAAGTGGCACATGGCACAGTGTGGCGATGGAGACAGCAGCAATGGGAGGCCGTACAGGGACCCATGAGACACTCTGGACCTGGCAGCAGCATGAGGAGGCGGTACGGGGGCCCATGGCAGATTACGGGCCTGGCAGCAGCATGAGGAGTCGGTACGGGGGCCCATGGCAGATCACGGGCCTGGCAGCAGCAATGGGAGGCCCGTAATCTGCCAGCACCCTATGACAAAATGGAACCCACCAGCAGTGTGAGGAGACCTGAAAGTGGCACATGGCACAGTGTGGCGATGGAGACAGCAGCAATGGGAGGCCGTACAGGGACCCATGGCAGATTACGGGCCTGGCAGCAGCATGAGGAGGTGGTACAGGGGCCCATGGCAGATTACGGGCCTGGCAGCAGCAATGGGAGGCCCGTAATCTGCCAGCACCCTATGACAAAATGGAACCCACCAGCAGTGTGAGGAGACCTGAAAGTGGCACATGGCACAGTGTTGCGATGGAGACAGCAGCAATGGGAGGCCGTACAGGGACCCATGAGACACTCTGGACCTGGCAGCAGCATGAGGAGGCGGTACGGGGGCCCATGGCAGATTACGGGCCTGGCAGCAGCAATGTGAGGCCCGTAATCTGCCAGCACCCTATGACAAAATGGAACCCACCAGCAGTGTGAGGAGACCTGAAAGTGGCACATGGCACAGTGTGGAGATGGAGACAGCAGCAATGGGAGGCCGTACAGGGACCCATGAGACACTCTGGACCTGGCAGCAGCATGAGGAGGCGGTACAGGGGCCCATGGCAGATTACGCGCCTGGCAGCAGCAATGGGAGGCCCGTAATCTGCCAGCACCCTATGACAAAATGGAACCCACCAGCAGTGTGAGGAGACCTGAAAGTGGCACATGGCAGAGTGTGGCGATGGAGACAGCAGCAATGGGAGGCCGTACAGGGACCCATGAGAGACTCTGGACCTGGCAGCAGCATGAGGAGGCGGTACAGGGGCCCATGACAGATTACGGGCCTGGCAGCAGCATGAGGAGTCGGTACGGGGGCCCATGGCAGATTACGGGCCTGGCAGCAGCAATGGGAGGCCCGTAATCTGCCAGCACCCTATGACAAAATGGAACCCACCAGCAGTGTGAGGAGACCTGAAAGTGGCACATGGCACAGTGTGGCAATGGAGACAGCAGCAATGGGAGGCCGTACAGGGACCCATGAGACACTCTGGACCTGGCAGCAGCATGAGGAGGCGGTACGGGGGCCCATGGCAGATTACGGGCCTGGCAGCAGCAATGGGAGGCCCGTAATCTGCCAGCACCCTATGACAAAATGGAACCCACCAGCAGTGTGAGGAGACCTGAAAGTGGCACATGGCAGAGTGTGGCGATGGAGACAGCAGCAATGGGAGGCCGTACAGGGACCCATGAGACACTCTGGACCTGGCAGCAGCATGAGGAGGCGGTATGGGGGCCCATGGCAGATTACAGGCCTGGCAGCAGCAATGGGAGGCCCGTAATCTGCCAGCACCCTATGTCAAAATGGAACCCACCAGCAGTGTGAGGAGACCTGAAAGTGGCACATGGCACAGTGTTGCGATGGAGACAGCAGCAATGGGAGGCCGTACAGGGACCCATGAGACACTGTGGACCTGGCAGCAGCATGAGGAGGCGGTACGGGGGCCCATGGCAGATTACGGGCCTGGCAGCAGCAATGGGAGGCCCGTAATCTGCCAGCACCCTATGACAAAATGGAACCCACCAGCAGTGTGAGGAGACCTGAAAGTGGCACATGGCAGAGTGTGGCGATGGAGACAGCAGCAATGGGAGGCCGTACAGGGACCCATGAGACACTCTGGACCTGGCAGCAGCATGAGGAGGCGGTACGGGGGCCCATGGCAGATTACGGGCCTGGCAGCAGCAATGGGAGGCCCGTAATCTGCCAGCACCCTATGACAAAATGGAACCCACCAGCAGTGTGAGGAGACCTGAAAGTGGCACATACCAGAGTGTGGCGATGGAGACATGGGCCCCCTGGCCACGCTTGACTTTCTGGCCACATAGTCGACATACGGCTACGTTTACTTCCTCGGGCGGCTTGACGAAAAATTGCCACACCGCCGAGTAGGAAACTTTGCCCCCGCTACTCCTCACTGGCTGACTGCTACTTCCTCCGTGCACACCGGCACCACTACTGGCCGTGGTGGTAGGCTGCAGTGGAGCTGGTGCTCTACTCCGTGGCCGTTTGCCTCCACTGACACTGCTGCGACCCTGCTGCCTCCTAGGCAACCCACCGACTGTTTTGCTCGCTGCCAAGCTGGCACCCTCTTCTCCTGATGATGCGGAAGCAATTGCCTGATGACGACGAGGCTGCCAAGTGCGATCAGCCTCATCATCATCAATTAGGGTCTCCGCCTCACTACTAGCCCCCTCGGCTGCGTGTGGGTCAGGAGACAGACCTGTCTCTAGACCGGCTACCGAGCCACTCTCCTCGCCAGTACTTCTTCGCCTGGCTGCTGAAGAGGCGGATGTCTCCCCCCGTTCCTGACCGCCCTCTGTTAGCTCTTCCTCACTGTACAGTGGGGCTGAGCCCACAGCATGCGATACTTCGCTTGGTGAGGGAACACCAAAGGACAGGGGCAGGTAGAAGACACGTGATTTCAGTGGGCTTGCTCCCGGGCCATGCCAACTAACGGTTGTGTCTGACGTACCCACCGACCATTGGCTGTAGGTGTCAGAGGTGACCTGGGAAGAGGAAGACGACCGAGCCAACCAATCGATGACGGCAGGGTTGTCGGTGGAGACACGACCGCTGGATGACACCGGGAGCACTGGCCTCTGGCTGCGACTAGTGCTGTCTCGACCCCTTCCTCTGCTGCCACGTCTGCTCGCTCCTGAAACATTGCCTCCTCTGCCACTCCTCTGCGTGTTGTCTGACATACTCTTTAATTCAACGATTCTGTGTCCCTGAGTAACGATTCTGTGTCCCTGAGTAACAATTCTGTGTCTGTCCCTGAGTAACAATTCTGTGTCCCTCAGTAACAATTCTGTGTCCCTAAGTAACAATTCTGTGTCTGTCCCTGAGTAACAATTCTGTGTCCCTCAGTAACAATTCTGTGTCCCTCAGTAACAATTCTGTGTCCCTCAGTAACAATTCTGTGTCTGTCCCTGAGTAACAATTCTGTGTCCCTGAGTAACAGTTCTGTGTCCCTGAGTAACAATTCTGTGTCCCTGAGTAACAGTTCTGTGTCCCTGAGTAACAATTCTGTGTCCCTCAGTAACAATTCTGTGTCCCTCAGTAACAATTCTGTGTCTGTCCCTGAGTAACAATTCTGTGTCCCTCAGTAACAATTCTGTGTCTGTCCCTGAGTAACAATTCTGTGTCCCTCAGTAACAATTCTGTGTCTGTCCCTGAGTAACAATTCTGTGTCCCTCAGTAACAATTCTGTGTCTGTCCCTGAGTAACAATTCTGTGTCCCTCAGTAACAATTCTGTGTCCCTCAGTAACAATTCTGTGTCTGTCCCTGAGTAACAATTCTGTGTCCCTCAGTAACAATTCTGTGTCCCTCAGTAACAATTCTGTGTCTGTCCCTGAGTAACAATTCTGTGTCCCTGAGTAACAATTCTGTGTCCCTCAGTAACAATTCTGTGTCCCTCAGTAACAATTCTGTGTCTGTCCCTGAGTAACAATTCTGTGTCCCTGAGTAACAGTTCTGTGTCCCTGAGTAACAATTCTGTGTCCCTGAGTAACAGTTCTGTGTCCCTGAGTAACAATTCTGTGTCTGTCCCTGAGTAACAATTCTGTGTCCCTCAGTAACAATTTTTTGTCCCTCAGTAACAATTCTGTGTCTGTCCCTGAGTAACAATTCTGTGTCCCTCAGTAACAATTCTGTGTCCCTCAGTAACAATTCTGTGTCCCTCAGTAACAATTCTGTGTCTGTCCCTGAGTAACAATTCTGTGTCCCTCAGTAACAATTCTGTGTCTGTCCCTGAGTAACAATTCTGTGTCCCTCAGTAACAATTCTGTGTCCCTCAGTAACAATTCTGTGTCCCTGAGTAACAATTCTGTGTCCCTCAGTAACAATTCTGTGTCCCTCAGTAACAATTCTGTGTCCCTCAGTAACAATTCTGTGTCTGTCCCTGAGTAACAATTCTGTGTCCCTGAGTAACAGTTCTGTGTCCCTGAGTAACAATTCTGTGTCCCTGAGTAACAATTCTGTGTCCCTGAGTAACAATTCTGTGTCCCTCAGTAACAATTCTGTGTCCCTCAGTAACAATTCTGTGTCTGTCCCTGAGTAACAATTCTGTGTCCCTCAGTAACAATTCTGTGTCCCTCAGTAACAATTCTGTGTCCCTCAGTAACAATTCTGTGTCTGTCCCTGAGTAACAATTCTGTGTCCCTCAGTAACAATTCTGTGTCTGTCCCTGAGTAACAATTCTGTGTCCCTCAGTAACAATTCTGTGTCCCTCAGTAACAATTCTGTGTCCCTCAGTAACAATTCTGTGTCTGTCCCTGAGTAACAATTCTGTGTCCCTCAGTAACAATTCTGTGTCCCTCAGTAACAATTCTGTGTCTGTCCCTGAGTAACAATTCTGTGTCCCTCAGTAACAATTCTGTGTCCCTAGTAACAATTCTGTGTCTGTCCCTGAGTAACAATTCTGTGTCCCTCAGTAACAATTCTGTGTCCCTCAGTAACAATTCTGTGTCCCTCAGTAACAATTCGGTGTCTGTCCCTGAGTAACAATTCTGTGTCCCTGAGTAACAGTTCTGTGTCCCTGAGTAACAATTCTGTGTCCCTGAGTAACAGTTCTGTGTCCCTGAGTAACAATTCTGTGTCTGTCCCTGAGTAACAATTCTGTGTCCCTCAGTAACAATTCTGTGTCTGTCCCTGAGTAACAATTCTGTGTCCCTCAGTAACAATTCTGTGTCTTTCCCTGAGTAACAATTCTGTGTCCCTCAGTAACAATTCTGTGTCCCTCAGTAACAATTCTGTGTCCCTCAGTAACAATTCTGTGTCTGTCCCTGAGTAACAATTCTGTGTCCCTCAGTAACAATTCTGTGTCCCTCAGTAACAATTATGTGTCCCTCAGTAACAATTCTGTGTCTGTCCCTGAGTAACAATTCTGTGTCCCTCAGTAACAATTCTGTGTCCCTCAGTAACAATTCTGTGTCTGTCCCTGAGTAACAATTCTGTGTCCCTGAGTAACAGTTCTGTGTCCCTGAGTAACAATTCTGTGTCCCTGAGTAACAGTTCTGTGTCCCTGAGTAACAATTCTGTGTCCCTGAGTAACAATTCTGTGTCCCTCAGTAACAATTCTGTGTCCCTCAGTAACAATTCTGTGTCCCTCATTAACAATTCTGTGTCTGTCCCTGAGTAACAATTCTGTGTCCCTGAGTAACAGTTCTTTGTCCCTGAGTAACAATTCTGTGTCCCTCAGTAACAATTCTGTGTCCCTCAGTAACAATTCTGTGTCCCTCAGTAACAATTCTGTGTCTGTCCCTGAGTAACAATTCTGTGTCCCTCAGTAACAATTCTGTGTCCCTCAGTAACAATTCTGTGTCCCTGAGTAACAATTCTGTGTCTGTCCCTGAGTAACAATTCTGTGTCCCTGAGTAACCGTTCTGTGTCCCTGAGTAACAATTCTGTGTCCCTGAGTAACAGTTCTGTGTCCCTGAGTAACAATTCTGTGTCCCTGAGTAACAATTCTGTGTCCCTGAGTAACAATTCTGTGTCCCTCAGTAACAATTCTGTGTCCCTCAGTAACAATTCTGTGTCCCTCAGTAACAATTCTGTGTCTGTCCCTGAGTAACAATTCTGTGTCCCTGAGTAACAGTTCTGTGTCCCTGAGTAACAATTCTGTGTCCCTGAGTAACAATTCTGTGTCCCTGAGTAACAATTCTGTGTCCCTCAGTAACAATTCTGTGTCCCTCAGTAACAATTCTGTGTCTGTCCCTGAGTAACAATTCTGTGTCCCTCAGTAACAATTCTGTGTCCCTCAGTAACAATTCTGTGTCCCTCAGTAACAATTCTGTGTCTGTCCCTGAGTAACAATTCTGTGTCCCTCAGTAACAATTCTGTGTCTGTCCCTGAGTAACAATTCTGTGTCCCTCAGTAACAATTCTGTGTCCCTCAGTAACAATTCTGTGTCCCTCAGTAACAATTCTGTGTCTGTCCCTGAGTAACAATTCTGTGTCCCTCAGTAACAATTCTGTGTCCCTCAGTAACAATTCTGTGTCTGTCCCTGAGTAACAATTCTGTGTCCCTCAGTAACAATTCTGTGTCCCTCAGTAACAATTCTGTGTCTGTCCCTGAGTAACAATTCTGTGTCCCTGAGTAACAGTTCTGTGTCCCTGAGTAACAATTCTGTGTCCCTGAGTAACAATTCTGTGTCCCTGAGTAACAATTCTGTGTCCCTCAGTAACAATTCTGTTTCCCTCAGTAACAATTCTGTGTCTGTCCCTGAGTAACAATTCTGTGTCCCTGAGTAACAGTTCTGTGTCCCTGAGTAACAATTCTGTGTCCCTGAGTAACAGTTCTGTGTCCCTGAGTAACAATTCTGTGTCCCTCAGTAACAATTCTGTGTCCCTCAGTAACAATTCTGTGTCTGTCCCTGAGTAACAATTCTGTGTCCCTCAGTAACAATTCTGTGTCCCTCAGTAACAATTCTGTGTCTGTCCCTGAGTAACAATTCTGTGTCCCTCAGTAACAATTCTGTGTCCCTGAGTAACAATTCTGTGTCCCTCAGTAACAATTCTGTGTCTGTCCCTGAGTAACAATTCTGTGTCCCTCAGTAACAATTCTGTGTCCCTCAGTAACAATTATGTGTCCCTCAGTAACAATTCTGTGTCTGTCCCTGAGTAACAATTCTGTGTCCCTCAGTAACAATTCTGTGTCCCTCAGTAACAATTCTGTGTCTGTCCCTGAGTAACAATTCTGTGTCCCTGAGTAACAGTTCTGTGTCCCTGAGTAACAATTCTGTGTCCCTGAGTAACAGTTCTGTGTCCCTGAGTAACAATTCTGTGTCCCTGAGTAACAATTCTGTGTCCCTCAGTAACAATTCTGTGTCCCTCAGTAACAATTCTGTGTCCCTCATTAACAATTCTGTGTCTGTCCCTGAGTAACAATTCTGTGTCCCTGAGTAACAGTTCTTTGTCCCTGAGTAACAATTCTGTGTCCCTCAGTAACAATTCTGTGTCCCTCAGTAACAATTCTGTGTCCCTCAGTAACAATTCTGTGTCTGTCCCTGAGTAACAATTCTGTGTCCCTCAGTAACAATTCTGTGTCCCTGAGTAACAATTCTGTGTCTGTCCCTGAGTAACAATTCTGTGTCCCTGAGTAACCGTTCTGTGTCCCTGAGTAACAATTCTGTGTCCCTGAGTAACAGTTCTGTGTCCCTGAGTAACAATTCTGTGTCCCTGAGTAACAATTCTGTGTCCCTCAGTAACAATTCTGTGTCCCTCAGTAACAATTCTGTGTCCCTCAGTAACAATTCTGTGTCTGTCCCTGAGTAACAATTCTGTGTCCCTGAGTAACAGTTCTGTGTCCCTGAGTAACAATTCTGTGTCCCTGAGTAACAATTCTGTGTCCCTAAGTAACGATTCTGTGGCCTTAAAGTCTCTTTGGCCCTAACTCTGTCCCTAATACAGAGAGGTCTGTCTCTGTTGAATGACCGGAGGCTAATGGAGAATTCTAAGATGGCCGCAATTTATAGCTCGACCATTACACAGTGCTGGCTGGCTGGCTGCTGATTGGCTAATGCGATCACATGTCATGAATGAATGCATTATGGGTCAGCGCGCCTTGTCTGCGCGCCTTCCCAGAGATCCCCGCTCCGTCGCCACACATGTCGCCGCCATTTTTGGAAAATTTAGATTCGCGCATCTGAAGTCTGCTAATTTTCGGATTCGGCGCGAATCAAATTTTTCCTAATCTTCGAAACGAATTCCACTTCGCCAAGTTCGATTTGCTCATCTCTAATAATGATGTTGGTGTCAAAATGCCACAAATGAAATAAAAAGTAGATATATCAGTTATAGGTTACCTCAATGTAATTATTAGTCTTTCTATGGGTGTAATATTCTTTCAGAAGGATGTGTCATGTGGCACTTGCTGCCTGGGGAGTAAACCTAGCAATTCATCAAAACTAGAAAAACAAAAATATGGCCATTAGCTAAATTCACCGTTGCAAAACCAAGTACAGAGCACAATGACTAGTGGTCAGTGAGGTGTGATGATACACTGGGAGAGCTAACAGTTTTGTTAAAATGTTGTATATTTGCATTATTCTGTGTTCGTGTTTTGTTTTGCACATGTAGGTAAACTGCTTTGATGGTGGCTGGACACACAGAAAGTGATGTTTAAATAGAGACATGGTCACCTTTATTTTTGCACGTTAGGAAAAAATATACTTCTCGCATGTTCTTGTTAACATCAAGCACCATATTCACCTTGCTTTTTGACATGCGTGTGGGATTGAAGAACTTGTCCTCATGCACCTGGAGGTCATCATGCATGATCCAGAACTGTCCTCTATCTTCTCTATTTGCAATAACCTCATGGATCCAGGACCTAAACCTTCTCCTCCTCCTCTGCTCCTCCTCTTCTTCTTCTATTAACATTGACACACCAGCTGAAATCACATGCTGACATGACATAGGACAGAGAGAATATGATTGCTGACCACCACACAATACTGACAAATAAGAAGTACTATAAAAAGGAAAAGAAATTCACAGTAGCAGGAAAAGTGTCTCAATAGGTATTGTTATCATTGGCCAAAGCCAAAGTCGCATCAGGTCGCAAGGAAGTTGCAATGCAAAGTTGCAGTTGAAGCTGCAGAACTTTGGGATTGCAGCACTGTTACTTGACTCTATTGCCTGGAAGGGCCTGTACATGCTAATGTATGATAAATAAAATTGAAAAGGATACATTCTACACTATGATCGAGACTGCCTTGCACAATCAGTTGCCTGTGCTCCTCAAACCTTGTGCGATCAGGCTTAAGTCTAGGTTCACACTGTTGTGAAAGTCAGCTGCTTTTATGCAGACATGAAAGAGTGCCAATAATTTTTAATAGCAACCCCATGCATTGGAAAACACAGGGAGCTTTTGGGTGCATGAAACCACATAGTGAAAAAGAACCATGTGGTTTCTTTGCAGGTGTATTTTAGAAAAGGTGCAGGGACCTTTTCCCAGTGTTTCTGGCATTTTTGATTATTTATTTTGTATTTTTAGCTCTCCTGAAAACTGGTTTGGAATTTTTTCCAATTTTGAGTCCTGTGGTAAAATAGGCCAATGTTTATTTACACGTTTATTATTACCCAATGCTGGTCATTATACTTGGTTGTAAAAATTACAATATTATTCATTGCAGCTTCTATAGGTTCTGAGAGAGGGAGTCGTGTCATGTACCCCATGTTCTGTGGGTATTTTTAAAAAGCTTCATTACCATGACATTCCTTATTCCTCTTCTCTAAAAATCTATTTTTGAGTATTATGCTTTGCTCTAAACAATCCTCATCTTTAGTATAGTTCATGTTTCAATCTCTGGAACTGACTAAAGGGAATGTTTCTTTTCTATTGTGGATGGTGACAACTTTTCAGATGTAATTCTGAGTAACAGTACCAGTTCCCAGCTGCTTTTTTTTTTAATACTATTGTAGATCTAAGAGGATGAGAGACTTGTGATCTATCATATGTGTAAAACTGATGTTAAATATATTATCATTGCAGTAAAGTACAACAAAAGATACTGTATTTTGTCATGGAAGCTATTCCAGATGACAAAGTCATTTATTCAGTGACCATAACCCACTAGATGTTCAAAAAAGGGATTGTTGGACTACACATATTGTTTTCCCTAATAGTTCATAAACAAGTTAGCACAACTGGGTGCAAAATTTGCAACCACAGCTGTGCCAAAATTTTGCAGATAGGTGTACAAAAATTAAGAATAATTTTGTTTAAGAGCAAAAAGTCCTAAAGTCCAATTAGAGATAAATTGTGATTGCAAGAGGTTCATGTTGTCTGTGGATAGAATAGTATCTAATGAGTGTAGAGAGAACTAAGTGTAGAGAGAACTAACGTCAAGGAATAGACAAATACCGTATACGCGGAGTCCCAGTGATAGTGTTGTAGGATATCTAACACATATGATGAATCTTTAATATAGGCAGGCAATGAAGTAACTATAAATTACTTTTTTATTTTAGGAATATCATACAAGTAGGGTATACTGTAATATTCTTTATTGAAAAAAGCCTCATGTAATTCAGATTTACGTATATGTTGGCAATGGATCTCTTTTCAATTTTTTACATGCATAGGTTTTCAATAGTAGTCTGTGAGCCTCTGATATGTTGTCTTGCTGATCTTGTATATCTGTACCCAACCTTTATCAGCTGTCCGGATAATGAGTTAGGGATTATTCTTGAGTATGTATAATGCTTTTTTGCTCTATCCTCGTTTGATTTTTTTGTGGGGATTTCTGATTATTATTGTTATATTATTCCTTATGTCTTTTGCACACAAAGTCACAGAGCCTGACAAAATCTGCATAAACCATGGCATTAATAGTCCTAATGATTTATTACAGTTATTTATATATCACAGGCAATTTACTCAGCACTTTACATATACATTGTACATTCACATCCATCCTGCCCTCAAAGAGCTTACAACCTAAGGTTTCTATCTCACATTCATACATTCTAGGGCTAATTTAAACAGGAGCCGAATAACCTACCAGCATGTCTTAGGTGTGTGAGAGGAAACCAAAGTACCCAGAGGAAATCCACACAGGCACAGGGAGAACATGCATACTCCAGGCAGGTAGTGTACACTTAGCCACTGTGTTGCCTATAAATTGTGGCTTTGATACATTTTTTTCTCAACATTTGGGGTAGAATTCTGATTGTGAGCAAAAGAATGTGTGGAATTGGTGCTCAGTGTTGCTTATAGGATGATTGTTGAAAGCAGAAATGTCTTGCCAATGTCTGCTCCATTTGTGGCTAGTACATGCTTAGGTCTTAAAGAAACATGACTGGATTTGTTATGAAAACATACAATAGGAACTGTTTTTTGGTCCTAATACTGGTGATCAAGACAAGACGTGGGCACCTCATGCTTGTTGTGCATGATTAGCTATAAATGCCGTTTTTTGTCCCAATGATATTGGGACTGATCACATGACAGACTGTTACATCTGTCTGACTAATGTCACTGGTTTCTCTGCTAAAAATAAGAAATCAGTTGAATACCCCAACTTTCCTTCAGCCATGAGACCAGTGCCACATAATGACAATCTGCCAGTACTGAAGCCACCAGAGAAATGAAACTTAGATGAAACAGAAGAAAATGCTGCAATGTACCAGCCAGGCACGGACAGTGACAATGATCCAGATTTCAAACTGGGTATGTCTGGTGAGCCTCATGTCATAACACAGTCAGAATTAAATAAGCTGGTCAGGGACTTACGTTTTTCAAAACCAAAGCAGATCTACTGGGATTAATACTGCAAGGATGGTGTTTGCTATCAGTGGGTACAAATATTTCTATCTCTTGAAGCTGCCAAGACAATTTAAAAAATCTCTTTGCACAGATTGAGAACCTCATTTTCTGTGCTGACATTGAGAATTTGTTCAGAGTTATGGGCTGTAAGCACGACCTATTATAATGGTGTATCTTTGTTGATTCATCAATGTAAAGCCTCAAGGTTAACAAAAAAAATTAATAGGCTATTTTGCTGACTAGATAATTTTCACTAAAAATACTCTAATATCTTAATAAGCAGACACAAACACAACTTAGCTTACAAAATTTCTGCTAAATTCCTAAATCTAAAATTGTATTGAGTTATTCAATTACAAATATATGTAAATTTTAAACTATTCCTTTTTTGTGGAACAATGTAAATCCCACTGAAGTGACCTTGAGCTTACAGCAGAAGGTGAATGCAGCCACCATAACGATTACTGACCCGGTTGGAAGCAATGCTGTTCCGCCATAATCCTTATGGCAGTGGCAGTTAAAGGGGTAAAAATGGATTTCATATTTCTCAAGATTTCTGCATGATACAATCATTCAGTAATTATATAATATTTTATAATATTTTAGGTTGAAAGTGCTATCATAATCACTAAACTTATTTCATAAAGCAAACATTTTGAAAAAAAATTGTTGCCCAGTGTAATCCATTTAATATCAATTTCACATGTGACAGATCACGACTCTCCCATCTTCTTAGAACTAATGGTATCATCAGATGCAACAGGAAATATCATAGCAAAAACATATTTTAAAAAAGCAGCTGGGAACTCATACTCATGTAGCCAGGTGCTGGACTGTAGATAAATGTGGAAGGAGACACTGTCAGTTTTACTTTCACTTTCTACTGCTATGCTGGATGTTGTGTTGCAATATCCCCTGTAGTCAGCAAGGGGGGGACTATAGCCAGGAAAGCCTATGGGCTTCTATGCAGAATGATAGGGATCATGGGAATTGTAGTCTAAAACACCAATCACAGTTTGGGACTTATGGACTCTTTACAATACGGTTCCCATAGGACTTTGAGAAGGAAGGGGAGTGGTGGAACAGCTTTTACCAGACAGCATTGAAAACCCATTCCTCATCACACATTGTTCCTGCTGCACATGGATCATCCACGGGCCAAATGACCAGAGATTGAGACCTAGGAGCGGAAACACCTGGGACAGCGCAGCACAGATCTCAGCAATCAAATCTGCACCGCAGCTACAGAGAGAACAGAGCATCCTCTCACCCTCTACTTCCCACTGCTCCCCAGAGGCATTCTGTAGAGAACTGAGGGGCCCCCTTCTACATAAAGAGTTCACCTCTGCAATGCATGGACTGGTGAGAGGGCTCACTGTTCACACTGCTAGTAGGGACTGAGTTACTGGAGGCAGGACATTAAAGTGCACCTATATTGCACCTTCACTGCATCTTTATCACACGTATACTGTATGATAGTTTACTAAAACTGTTGTTAAGTGCACTAATGTTTCTTAAAAGGCCCCAACGATAGATGGCAGAAGAACAATATAAAGGTCTGCCTCTCCCATAAAACAATCCAACAAATCCCCTTTGTTCTCATCTCCCATTTTCTTAATGTCTATGGACAATGCTTACCCAGTCAGTTTACACCTGGCATAGCTGCCAGTAGTGCACACTTGCAGTATGGTCCCAGCAATTTGTTAGATCAAGCTTTATTGTTGCTCAGTGTTGCACTTCACGTGGAGCTGCTACTGTTTATGCTGACTTTGGGTGTTATATATATTTTATGCTTAGCCCTTACTGTTAGCCATTTTGTATACTGAATTATGTTACCAAAAATGCTAATTTATTTGTATTTGCTTGAATGTTAACTTTACTGAGTGATAATACATTAAGATTACTTTTGCTAACTGGTTTGGTGTCTGCTTTTGATATAGCACTGTTATTGGGTAATAGGAATTATTTGGAAAAAAAAAATTTGAATTATCTGAAAGAAGAGGTGATAGAGATAGGATAATCCTGCAGAAAGAAGCCATGTGGATCTTTCTGTTGGAATCTATTATCACCAAAGGACTTCATAGTGATCTGTCCCTACAATGTTTTCTGTGATCCGCCTATGCATGGTTAGCTCCTTACCCTCCATTATGTCTAATATATAGGGATAAGGATGGTTGTATATACTGATTTGACTTTGTGTCTCGTAGACTGCCACTTCAAGTACTATTTGGGACACTATCTATGTGGTCAACTTCTTGCTGGGAGTCTCATCTAACTGTCTCCTAATGAGCTGGTTCATGTGGGGCTACCATTAATTTTGGTTGCCCTTTACTTTATATGTGTTGCTGTCTCTTGCCATGGGCCTCACCTGGTGTGGACAACGCTTGTTGAATATGCATATCTATTGGTTTGCATATTTTATATAATTATATTATATTAATATTTTTATGTATATACATTTCTTTATGAGTAGGGTATTGTACATTTTTTTGCATAGGCCTGTAATTTTTAGGAATAACTCACTGAAATCTGTCCGAACAAGAGTCTAGTAAACATCCCGGGTAGGATAAAACTTGAAACACGAAATCATAAATTATAATTTAATAAATAATCCTAAAAAATAATAATAGAATAATAAATTGAATTCAATAATATAATCAAATTAAAAACACTGAAATCTGAAATATAGCGCCAAGTTCGCACATCACTGAGCAAAGTCGCAAAATCGTTTTCAGTGTCTGATGACGAATTTCCCCACAAATCATTATCACTCAATTCTGCAAGTGGTTCTGATTTACTATCGCTGTTCTCTAGCTGGTCTAAAACTGCTTTTGACCTAAAGAGACACTTTTTGGACACCATGGACATTTCTCAGTTTCCAGGCAGAAAGAACAGTAAAAATGCAGGCAGGGAGCAGGACAAAGCACTAGGGACAAAATGTATGTGAAATGGTTTGCTACAGTAATGTTTTACTATGTGATTTTAGTGATTTTAGTGAATGTCACTTTTTGTCATTTTCAAATTTCCTGCTGTTCCGTCCCCCGTACGTCCCAACGCTCGCAGGGGACGGAACCCAGATGACAGATGCCGGCATCCGCCGGATTAAATTGCCAGGGACACTGCAAGAGGGACATTGCGGGAGCGCAGGACAAGGTAAGTGATCAAGGGATCCAGGAGCAGCGCCGCATGGTAAGCCCGAGTGTAGCTCGGGGTTACCGCTTGTGGTACTGAAACTTTACCCCAAGCTACACTCAGGAATACCGGGAGCTTAAGTAGATTAAGGGCAGATACTTTAGGTGGCATATAAGTATTGACTGACAGCCTGTACAACCAATAGCTCTGAAGAAGTCCTGGAAGTGGGCGGGACAAAATGTGTCAGCATGGAACGTGCCCACCCCTCTCCCCCGGCATCCGCAAGCCATCTCCACACACTGTGGTGCATCCCTGGACTCCTACAGCAAGGGTACCCACCCTTAGGTTGTTTCCCACGGCCTGTACTTGAGGATCAGCAGCCACTTATGGAGTGATAGCAGGAACTCCTGCTGGACTTGGAGGTCCCACCAATATCTCAGCTTAAGCCTTTAACGGACCCTGGGGTCCCACCGGACTGTGAGTACTGGTGAACCTGTGTTGCTACCTTAGTCACATCAGTTGTGCAGTTGCACAGGCTGGACTGGTTACACATGTTTATGTCGCTGACATAGTTCTCCAGTATACTTTATTACACAGGCTGGCCACTGTTCATTACTAGAGATGAGCGAATCGAACATGACGAAGTGGAATTCGTTCCGAAGATTTGGAAAAATTCTATTCGCGACGAATCCGAAGATTAACAAACTTCGGATGCACGAATCGAATTTTCCCAAAAATGGCGGCGACATGTGTGGCGACGGAGAAAATGGACAGAGAAGATGGGGCGGGGATCTCTGGGAAGGCGCGCAGACAAGGCGCGCTGACCCATAATGCATTCATGACATGTGATCGCATTAGCCAATCAGCAGCCAGCCAGCACTGTGTAATGGTGGAGCTATAAATCGCGGCCATCTTAGAATTCTCCATTAGCCTCCGGTCATTCAAGAGAGACAGACCTGTCTGTATTAAGGGACAGAGTTAGGGCCACAGAATCGTTACTCAGGGACACAGAATCATTACTCAGGGACACAGAATCGTTACTCAGGGACACAGAATCGTTACTCAGGGACACAGAATCGTTACTTAGGGCCACAGCTATCAAAGAATCGAAAATTTAAAGTGACATACACCCTTTTTTTTTTTGGTGGCTGTCGTGCACAGTTGGTGCTGCAGTTTGCCGATTGTGCTAAATAAACTGACTTTCTGCTTCACAACCACTATTGTACGTTCAAAGAGTTAAATCCATTTACACGCCGGCTGGCGGTAATATTTTTTGGGTGATTAGTGCATTCCAGTGACAGAAACGTACAGTTTACAGCCAACGGCAAGCTGCAATTGACCGATTGTGTACAATAAACTGACTTTCTGGTTCACAACCACTATTGTACGTTCAAAGAGTTAGATCCATTTACACGCCGGGTGGCGGTAATATTTTTTGGGTGATTAGTGCATTCCAGTGACATAAACGTACAGTTTCCAGCCAACGGCAAGCTGCAATTGACCGATTGTGCTAAATAAACTGACTTTCTGCTTCACAACCACTACTGTACGTTCAAAGAGTTAAATCCATATACACGCCGGGTGGCGGTAATATTTTTTGGGTGATTAGTGCATTCCAGTGACATAAACGTACAGTTTCCAGCCAACGGCAAGCTGCAATTGACCGATTGTGCTAAATAAACTGACTTTCTGCTTCACAACCACTATTGTACGTTCAAAGAGTTAAATCCATTTACACGCCGGCTGGCGGTAATATTTTTTGGGTGATTAGTGCATTCCAGTGACAGAAACGTACAGTTTCCAGCCAACGGCAAGCTGCAATTGACCGATTGTGTACAATAAACTGACTTTCTGCTTCACAACCACTATTGTACGTTCAAAGAGTTAGATTCATTTACACGCCGGGTGGCGGTAATATTTTTTGGGTGATTAGTGCATTCCAGTGACATAAACGTACAGTTTCCAGCCAACGGCAAGCTGCAATTGACCGATTGTGCTAAATAAACTGACTTTCTGCTTCACAACCACTATTGTACGTTCAAAGAGTTAAATCTATATACACGCCGGGTGGCGGTAATATTTTTTGGGTGATTAGTGCATTCCTGTGACATAAACGTACAGTTTCCAGCCAACGGCAAGCTGCAATTGACCGATTGTGTACAATAAACTGACTTTCTGCTTCACAACCACTATTGTACGTTCAAAGAGTTAGATTCATTTACACGCCGGGTGGCGGTAATATTTTTTGGGTGATTACTGAATTCCAGTGACATAAACGTACAGTTTCCAGCCAACGGCAAGCTGCAATTGACCGATTGTGCTAGATAAACTGACTTTCTGCTTCACAACCACTATTGTACGTTCAAAGAGTTAAATCCATTTACACGCCGGCTGGCGGTAATATTTTTTGGGTGATTAGTGCATTCCAGTGACATAAACGTACAGTTTCCAGCCAACGGCAAGCTGCAATTGACCGATTGTGCTAAATAAACTGACTTTCTGCTTCACAACCACTATTGTACGTTCAAAGAGTTAAATTCATTTACACGCCGGCTGGCGGTAATATTTTTTGGGTGATTAGTGCATTCCAGTGACAGAAACGTACAGTTTCCAGCCAACGGCAAGCTGCAATTGACCGATTGTGTACAATAAACTGACTTTCTGCTTCACAACCACTATTGTACGTTCAAAGAGTTAGATCCATTTACACGCCGGGTGGCGGTGATATTTTTTGGGTGATTAGTGCATTCCAGTGACATAAACGTACAGTTTCCAGCCAACGGCAAGCTGCAATTGACCGATTGTGCTAAATAAACTGACTTTCTGCTTCACAACCACTATTGTACGTTCAAAGAGTTAAATCCATATACACGCCGGGTGGCGGTAATATTTTTTGGGTGATTAGTGCATTCCAGTGACATAAACGTACAGTTTCCAGCCAACGGCAAGCTGCAATTGACCGATTGTGCTAAATAAACTGACTTTCTGCTTCACAACCACTATTGTACGTTCAAAGAGTTAGATCCATTTACACGCCGGGTGGCGGTAATATTTTTTGGGTGATTAGTGCATTCCAGTGACATAAACGTACAGTTTCCAGCCAACGGCAAGCTGCAATTGACCGATTGTGTACAATAAACTGACTTTCTGCTTCACAACCACTATTGTACGTTCAAAGAGTTAAATCCATTTACACGCCGGCTGGCGGTAATATTTTTTGGGTGATTAGTGCATTCCAGTGACCTAAACGTACAGTTTCCAGCCAACGGCAAGCTGCGATTGACCGATTGTGTACAATAAACTGACTTTCTGCTTCACAACCACTATTGTACGTTCAAAGAGTTAAATCCATATACACGCCGGGTGGCGGTAATATTTTTTGGGTGATTAGTGCATTCCAGTGACATAAACGTACAGTTTACAGCCAACGGCAAGCTGCAATTGACCGATTGTGCTAAATAAACTGACTTTCTGCTTCACAACCACTATTGTACGTTCAAAGAGTTAAATCCGGTTTTATTTTTGGGGTGCTTATTGAATTAAAGAGTATGTCAGACAACACGCAGAGGAGTGGCAGAGGAGGCAATGTTTCAGGAGCGAGCAGGGGTCGAGGCAGCACTAGTCGCAGCCAGAGGCCAGTGCTCCCGGTGTCATCCAGCGGTCGTGTCTCCACCGACAACCCTGCCGTCATCGATTGGTTGACTCGGTCATCTTCCTCTTCCCAGGTCACCTCTGACACCTACAGCCAACGGTCGGTGGGTACGTCAGACACAACCGTTAGTTGGCATGGCCCGGGAGCAAGCCCACTGAAATCACGTGTCCTCGACCTGCCCCTGTCCTTTGGTGTTCCCTCACCAAGCGAAGTATCGCATGCTGTGGGCTCAGCCCCACTGTACAGTGAGGAAGAGCTAACAGAGGGCGGTCAGGAACGGGGGGAGACATCCGCCTCTTCAGCAGCCAGGCGAAGAAGTACTGGCGAGGAGAGTGGCTCGGTAGCCGGTCTAGAGTCAGGTCTGTCTCCTGACCCACATGCAGCCGAGGGGGCTAGTAGTGACGCGGAGACCCTAATTGATGATGATGAGGCTGATCGCACTTGGCAGCCTCGTCGTTATCAGGCTATTGCTTCCGCATCATCAGGAGAAGAGGGTGCCAGCTTGCCAGCGAGCAAAACAGTCGGTGGGTTGCCCAGGAGGCAGCAGGGTCGCAGCAGTGTCAGTGGAGCCAAACGGCCACGGAGTAGAGCACCAGCTCCACTGCAGCCTACCACCACGGCCAGTAGTGGTGCCGGTGTGCACGGAGGAAGTAGCAGTCAGCCAGTGAGGAGTAGCGGGGGCAAAGTTTCCTACTCGGCGGTGTGGCAATTTTTCGTCAAGCCGCCCGAGGAAGTAAACGTAGCCGTATGTTGACTATGTGGCCAGAAAGTCAAGCGTGGCCAGGGGGCCAATGTTGGGACTACAGCGTTGCGTCAGCATATGCAGCATCACCATTCGGTGGCCTGGGAAAACCGTGATAAAGATACGGCGGTTCTGCCTGCCCCAGCCCCCGCTCCATCACCCGCTCCGTTACTTGCTCCGTCACCCGACGTCAATCGCCCTCTATCAGCCAGTCAAGGCTCCAACACCTCTGCTGAGGGGAGTTGTCGCTCGTTGGCATCTTCCGCTCGTTCAGATGCTCCTTCTCCTGCTACTCCTCTTCACGGATTCCGTCAGCAGTCTTTCTTGCAATCCGTTTCCAAGAGACAACAGTTTGCGAGCACGCACCCGACGGTGCAGAAGCTGAACGTCCTCCTGTCCAAGTTGCTGGTGCTGCAGTCCCTCCCTTTCCAAGTGGTGGACTCAGCACCTTTCCGAGAAATGATGGTTTGTGCCGAGCCGCGGTGGAGAGTGCCAAGCCGGCATTTCTTCGCCAAAAAGGCAGTGCCAGCCCTGCATTCACATGTAGAAGAGATGGTGGGCCAGTCTTTGAGCATGTCGGTCTCTGCCAAAGTGCACGGCAGCGCCGACGTGTGGAGCTGTAACTACGGTCAGGGACAGTACATGTCATTTACGGCCCACTGGGTGAACGTGGTGCTGGCACAGCCGCACCAGCAACTTGGACAGGTCACGCCGCTTTTGCCTCCACGTTTGCTTGTCCTTGGTCCAGCAAAGATGTCCGCCTCTACCACCTCTTCTTCCGCCGTGTCCTCAGCCGCCACCCCCATGCCAAGTCCCATTACCCGACCCGCATATCACATGTGCAGGGCGCAACGGTGTCACGCTGTGCTGCACCTGGTATGCCTTGGCGAACGTAGTCACACAGGGGAGGAACTTCTGAGTGTAATGAACAGAGAAATCGACAGATGGCTGTCTCCGCGCAAACTGAAAATCGGAACCATGTTGACCGACAACGGAAAGAACATGGTGTCTGCTCTGCGTCAAGGAAGGTTGTGCCATGCGCCATGCATGGCTCACGTGTTCAATCTGGTTGTCAAGCGGTTCCTAAAATCCACCATCCCACTGCAAGACATCCTTAAAATGTCACGTAAACTTTGCATGCATTTCAGCCATTCCTACACCGCAAAGCACACCCTCCTTGAGCTGCAGCGGCAGAACGGAATTCCACAGCATCGCCTGATCTGCGACGTTGCAACAAGGTGGAATTCAACCCTACATATGTTAGACCGCCTTTACGAACAGCGAAAGGCCATCACCGATTTCCTGATGTTACAAGCGGATAAAGGTACTCCCTGTGTAACTTAGATGTCAGCCATTGGCAGCTCATGCGTGACACCTGCCGCTTGCTCAGGCCCTTTGAGGAGGCCACGCTATTCGTGAGTCGGCAGGACTATGGGATGAATGACGTCATTCCTCTGTTGCACGTCCTGGAACAAATGCTGTTAACAATGGCTGGTCAGGGTGCGGTAGACGTGGCGCACAGATCTCAACGCCACATGACCCCTGTGGGGGCAGGACAGGAAGAAGAGGAGGAGGTAGAGGAGGACATTGGTGCTCAGGAATTATTGAGTGAAATGGGTGGTTTTTCCACTCAGCGGACAGGAGTGGAGGAGCAGGAGCATCTGGTAGAGGAGGAGGAGGAGACAGAGGACCCAGACGCACCGTGGCAGTATGCTGTGGAGATGGAGGCAGGGAGTCCCTCGCATTCCTTGGCACAAATGGCCCATAGCATGCTCGGTTGCTTGCG
The DNA here is from genome assembly GCF_062004578.1 of Staurois parvus. Classification (NCBI taxonomy): domain Eukaryota; kingdom Metazoa; phylum Chordata; class Amphibia; order Anura; family Ranidae; genus Staurois; species Staurois parvus. The sequence continues at coordinate 10,379,460 of NW_028317900.1, read as the reverse complement.
TAGCGACAGCTGAATAATAACCATCAGACAGAGGGATGACTTTTGACTGTCCACCTTGTTGGACCCTCGCTACCGTTCAAAAATGGTGGCCTTTTTCACACCTGCTGAGAGGGAGGCCAAAATAAAGTACTATAAAAACCACCTATGTAGTCAGTTGATCTCTGCCTTTCTGCACCAACGTCCATCCTCAGACACTGCGGGCCCTGTGCGCTCGCGTTCCGCTGCCATGGCAGCAGGGGAGGGGTGGGGTGGTAGGAGCAGTGGCAGCTCCACCAGCAGCGGCTGCCTCAGTCTGCAGTCGATGATGAGTAGCTTTCTTCACCAGCGCAGTGAGGAAACTACTAACCAGCCGCAGCAGCAGCAGCATCAGGTGGACCTGGAGCAGGACCTCAAACAACAGGCTTGGGCCTACTTGGACAGCACCCTGCCAACCGAGGTAGACAATCCCCTTGACTACTGGGCAACGAAACTTGACCTTTGGCCCCAACTAGCTGAATTTGCCCTTGAAAGGCTGTCATGCCCGGCCAGTAGCGTGGCATCGGAGCGCGTGTTTAGTGCTGCAGGAGGTATTGTAACTCCACGGAGGACACGACTGTCCACCCAAAGTGTGGAGAGACTCACGTTTGTGAAAATGAATCAGGCGTGGATTAGTCTGGATTTCAAACCACCAGTTCCTGACACAACTGACTAAATCCGCCATGAATCATGCCCCAAACATGTTATTAGGGACAAATGGAAGACCTCCACCTGATCCGTACATTTGTATATATATTTTATTGAGAGGCTGCTGGTCGGCCGACTCATGTTTTGCACATTTTTAATGACTTATACTCTGCAGGTCGGGCCCCTCATGAATTGGGGTTTTTAAATTATTTATACTTCGCTGGACGACCGTCACATGAATTGAACCTTTTTAATGACTTATACTCTGCTGGTCGGGCCCCTCATGAATTGGTGTTTTTAAATTATTTATACGTCGCTGGACGACTGTCACATGAATTTAAACTTTTCAATTATTTATAGTCGACCAGTTCCAGACCGATGGAATAGCAATTTTTTTAAATATTTATTTGACACGTGTTGTCCATCTCATCAATGAGGTGGACTGTTTATTTATTGACCACGGTTTGGCCCCCTCCTGTTTCTTACATTGTTAACTTGTTGTATTGGTCACAGTTTGGCCACATGTTTGGTTGTCTTGTTAAGATTTTCTGTAATGTACACAGTTACGCTTGACTTGTCGACTTTCCACAATCTACTAAGGTATAGCATCGCATCAAAGTTTTTTGTTTTTTTTTTGGTCTAAACCATTTCTTATAATGTCAATTTGTAGGATACGCCGCTGTAAGGCGACCTACTTTTTTGTCACTGTGTAGACATCTATTTATATCCCGATGTTTGGCCAGAAAGATATATTTAGTAATAACCTAGCCGTTCAAGCCGCTCACTGAACACCTCGGGAATTGCTTTGTATATCTGTCGCCTTAGGGGCCGCTGTCTGGCGACATAATTTTTTGTCACTGTGTAGACATCTATTTATAGGCCGATGTTTGGCCACAAAAATATATTTAGTAATAACCTAGCCGTTCAGGCCGCTCCCTGAACACCTCGGGAATTGCTTTGTATATCTGTCGCCTTAGAGGCCGCTGTCTGAACAGCTCATGAATTGCTTTCTATATGTGTCGCCTTTGAGGCCGCTGGCTGGACAGCTGATGAATTGATTTGTATATATGTACTTATTGTCCGCTGTCCGGACAGCTCATGAATTACTTTTTGTATATAGCCTTCCAAACCACTCTCAGAATAAGTCATGATATTCATGCTGTGTATAGCCTTATAGGCCAATGGTCAATCAAGTCATGATTGTTATAGTGTGTATAGCCTTATAGGCCGCTGTCTTTACAACTTTATAATTCCATGCAGTATATAGCCCTATCGGCCACTTTCTGGCATCCAGTTGCTGTAGCCCCCATCACCACACTGTGCCACGGGCCCCTGTACCGCCTTCTCATACTGCTGCCAGATCCATCCTCTGCCATGTGCGTCTTTGTCGTCTGCTCACGCTGCTGGGTTCCAGTTTTAAACCTAGGCCTGTGTATGGCTTCCGAATACTGCTGCCTCCACCGCCACCCTGCGCCATGTGCCTCTGTCGTCTGCTCACGCTGCTGACGGCTTCCGCTTTTTAACCTAGGACTGTGTATGGCTTCCGAATACTGCTGCCTCCACCGCCACCCTGCGCCATGTGCCTCTGTCGTCTGCTCACGCTGCTGACGGCTTCCGCTTTTTAAACTAGTCCTGTGTATGTCTTCCAAATACTGCTGCCTCCACCGCCACCCTGCGCCATGTGCCACTTTTGGGTCTCCTCACACTGCTGCCAGGTCCATACTGATTCATGGCCCCCTGTACCGGCTCCTCATGAACGTGGTTCAGCGGGTTTGCATCACTTAACGGCAAATCGTTGACAAATGCTGGGACGTTCAGTGTTGTGCGCATTAAGCCAGACACCAAAGGGCAGCACAGACCTGTTATTACTCGCTCAAGCATGGCTGAACAAAACCAGTCTCTACCACAAATTGGACCCAGACCTGCCCAGGGTCTCGGAACTAGATTGCACGGAGGAGTAGAGTCCGTTATCGGAATTAAATAGACAAAACGCCACACCAAAAAGAGTGGCCATTTCCAACACTTATTCCAGAAAGAGGAACAACCCGTTTCATATACGGCCCGTAGACGTTTCACGTCTGCCACATTCAGTCGATTTAAGACGCAAGCTCCACTTCCTGTGGTCTCTGACCGTCGATATACCTTTAAGTGTCAGCTTTGAAGCTATATTCCCTCCGGAGCACTGACACTGGTGCCCTTCCGTCAACATGCCTTTAAGTTTCAGTTTTCAACCATATTCCCCACAGAAGCCAAACTCTTGGGTATCCCAGAAGCTGCTCAGCGGGTCAGGGCAATAAAGCTCCCGGTTCGCAGGTTGTTCCGTCTTATGGATGGAAGTACGACGGTATATGACCTTCTTCGCACCCACGGCATTACCTCATAAAATTTCTGCATTGCATCTGCAATCACAACGCTGACTTCCCGGATCGCCACTCAGCCATTGGACTCTTGATAGTCGTCTCCCCACACTGCTGCTGGGGGGACTTTTTAACCTAGGCCTGTGTATGGCCTTCAATTGAAGCTGCTTCCGCTCCGCCACTCTGCCATTGGACTCTTGATAGTCGTCTCCCCACGCTGCTGCTGGGGGGACTTTTTAACATAGGCCTCTGTATGGCCTTTAATTGAAGCTGCTTACGCTCCGCCACTCTGCCATGGGCCTCTTGGGTATCCCAGAAGCTGCTCAGCGGGTCAGGGCAATAAAGCTCCCGGTTCGCAGGTTGTTCCGTCTTATGGATGGAAGTACGACGGTATATGATCTTCTTCGCACCCACGGCATCACCTCATAGAATCTCTGCATTGCATCTGCAATCACAACGCTGACTTCCCGGATCGCCACTCAGCCATTGGACTCTTGATAGTCGTCTCCCCACACTGCTGCTGGGGGGACTTTTTAACCTAGGCCTGTGTATGGCCTTCAATTGAAGCTGCTTCCGCTCCGCCACTCTGCCATTGGACTCTTGATAGTCGTCTCCCCACGCTGCTGCTGGGGGGACTTTTTAACATAGGCCTCTGTATGGCCTTTAATTGAAGCTGCTTACACTCCGCCACTCTGCCATGGGCCTCTTGGGTATCCCAGAAGCTGCTCAGCGGGTCAGGGCAATAACGCTCCCGGTTCGCAGGTTGTTCCGTCTTATGGATGGAAGTACGACGGTATATGATCTTCTTCGTACCCACAGCATTACTTCGTAGAATTTCTGCATTGCATCTGCAATCACAACGCTGACTTCCCGGATCGCCACTCAGCCATTGGACTCTTGATAGTCGTCTCCCCACACTGCTGCTGGGGGGACTTTTTAACCTAGGCCTGTGTATGGCCTTCAATTGAAGCTGCTTCCGCTCCGCCACTCTGCCATTGGACTCTTGATAGTCGTCTCCCCACGCTGCTGCTGGGGGGACTTTTTAACATAGGCCTCTGTATGGCCTTTAATTGAAGCTGCTTACGCTCCGCCACTCTGCCATGGGCCTCTTGGGTATCCCAGAAGCTGCTCAGCGGGTCAGGGCAATAAAGCTCCCGGTTCGCAGGTTGTTCCATCTTATGAATGGAAGTACGACGGTATATGATCTTCTTCGCACCCACGGCATCACCTCATAGAATCTCTGCATTGCATCTGCAATCACAACGCTGACTTCCCGGATCGCCACTCAGCCATTGGACTCTTGATAGTCGTCTCCCCACACTGCTGCTGGGGGGACTTTTTAACCTAGGCCTGTGTATGGCCTTCAATTGAAGCTGCTTCCGCTCCGCCACTCTGCCATTGGACTCTTGATAGTCGTCTCCCCACGCTGCTGCTGGGGGGACTTTTTAACATAGGCCTCTGTATGGCCTTTAATTGAAGCTGCTTACGCTCCGCCACTCTGCCATGGGCCTCTTGGGTATCCCAGAAGCTGCTCAGCGGGTCAGGGCAATAAAGCTCCCGGTTCGCAGGTTGTTCCGTCTTATGGATAGAAGTACGACGGTATATGATCTTCTTCGTACCCACAGCATTACTTCGTAGAATTTCTGCATTGCATCTGCAATCACAACGCTGACTTCCCGGATCGCCACTCAGCCATTGGACTCTTGATAGTCGTCTCCCCACACTGCTGCTGGGGGGACTTTTTAACCTAGGCCTGTGTATGGCCTTCAATTGAAGCTGCTTCCGCTCCGCCACTCTGCCATTGGACTCTTGATAGTCGTCTCCCCACGCTGCTGCTGGGGGGACTTTTTAACCTAGGCCTGTGTATGGCCTTCAATTGAAGCTGCTTCTGCTCCGCCACTCTGCCATTGGACTCTTGATAGTCGTCTCCCCACACTGCTGCTGGGGGGACTTTTTAACATAGGCCTCTGTATGGCCTTCAATTTAAGCTGCTTACGCTTCGCCACTCTGCCATGGGCCCCTGTACTGCCTCCTCTTGCTGCTGCCAGGTCCAGAGTGTGTCATGGGTCCCTGTACGGCCTCCCATTGCTGCTGACTTCATCGCCAGACTCTGCCATGTGCCACTTTCAGGTCTCCTTACACTGTTGGTGGGTTCCATTTTGTGATAGGGTGCTGTATGGCCTTCCATTGCTGCTGCCTCCACCGCCACCCTGCGCCATGTGCCTCTGTCGTCTGCTCACGCTGCTGACGGCTTCCGCTTTTTAACTGAGGCCTGTGTTTGGCTTCCGAATACTGCTGCATCCACCGCCACCCTGCGCCATGTGTCTCTGTCGTCTGCTCACGCTGCTGACGGCTTCCGCTTTTTAACCTAGGCCTGTGTATGGCTTCAGAATAATGCTGCCTACACCGCCACCCTACGCCATGTGCCTCTGTCGTCTGCTCACGCTGCTGCCAGGTCCATACTGATTCATGGCCCCCTGTACCGGCTCCTCATGAACGTGGTTCAGCGGGTTTGCATCACTTAACGGCAAATCGTTGACAAACGCTGGGACGTTCAGTGTTGTGCGCATTAAGCCAGACACCAAAGGGCAGCACAGACCTGTTATTACTCGCTCAAGCATGGCTGAACAAAACCAGTCTCTACCACAAATTGGACCCAGACCTGCCCAGGGTCTCGTAAGTAGATTGCACGGAGGAGTAGAGTTCGTTATTGGAATTAACTGTGAGGGACTTTTAAACCTAGGCCTGTGTATGGCCTTCAATTGAAGCTGCTTCTGCTCCGCCACTCTGCCATTGGACTCTTGATAGTCGTCTCCCCACGCTGCTGCTGGGGGGACTTTTTAACATAGGCCTCTGTATGGCCTTCAATTTTAGCTGCTTACGCTCCGCCACTCTGCCATGGGCCCCTGTACCGCCTCCTCATGCTGCTGCCAGGCCCGTAATCTGCCATGGGCCCCGTACCGACTCCTCATGCTGCTGCCAGGCCCGTAATCTGTCATGGGCCCCTGTACCGCCTCCTCATGCTGCTGCCAGGTCCAGAGTGTGTCATGGGTCCCTGTACGGCCTCCCATTGCTGCTGTCTCCATCGCCACACTCTGCCATGTGCCACTTTCAGGTCTCCTCACACTGCTGGTGGGTTCCATTTTGTCATAGGGTGCTGTATGGCCTCCCATTGCTGCTGCCTCCACCGCCACACTGTGGCTCCACACTCTGGTTTTGGCCCCGTGACTGCCCAAATGAGTGAAGTGTGCGGTGATTCTAAGATCGACGGCACTCATCTGCATGTCATACTGACTGACAGTATTATTTCTCTTCCCCAGCAGACTCCAAGGGCATTTAAATTAAAGGTACAGTGTTCTGCACTAATATAAAGGCTCTCTGAAGCCTAGAAACACCCTTTTTATAAGTTAAATTCGCAGCGAATATATTCGGCTCGAAGCGAATTTATTCCGCGAATTCGGCGAATCAGCTGAACCGAATTTTTGAATAATTCGCTCATCTCTATTCATTACAGCATTGGACTCTAAGTTAAAAGTCTTACTCTCATCCTATGATTGCAACATCTTGTCTGGCTGATCACCGATCCATCCCAGCAGGCTGCATAAGTGCCATATACTCTTCAACTGACTCTGTGTGGATTGCTCTCAGCTGTATACCATCATTATTGCCTCCTTTAATCTGGCATTGGCCATATAAGAGGTTTTTCATACCATATATTGACTGGTCTCTAAGGATTTTACCCTGTATACTGACATTTGCATATATTGTTACCTCCTTTGGCTATAGCCTAGAAGGCTTTTTAGGTTGTATATTACCTTATTGCTGAGTGCTTGTGCAATATATGGCTGCTGTTTAGTATAATTACACTGTATATTGTTATTCTATCCTAGGAGCCCCGGGTGTGTAGTTGGTACAGTTGTCCATCTAGTAGGTGCTGGGGGGTTGGGGGTGTCAGTGGGCTAGTGTAATTCCCCTCAGCTCCTCTCCCTCCTGTTGTGAGGGAGGTCTTCCATCTGGGGGGGTGCTTTGTGGGTTTGGGGGGTTTGGTGGCTGGTTGGGAGTAGTTGGTAGATTGGGAGGTGGTAGGGGTGGGCTCATAGAGATTTACCATCAGGGTAGGATAGTCCCAGTGGATTTTGTTCCATCCTTTATGTCCCTTTTGGAGCATCCCCCTTTTTTCTGGGGGATGGCGCTCCCTGCGATGTTGGATTGTATGTCATAGCTCAGGTGTCTTTTCTTTGTGATTGGTGTACAATAAACTTTATTTGAGGTTAGCCTACTAGGTGTGCAGCCTATTTTCTCTTGTTTTCTTTTGTTTTTTTATAGTTAAGCATGTACTCTTAGGTACTGTATGTGGACTCCCCAGCGTTCCTTTTACCTCTTTTCCCCATTTTTTGATAATAGGAATTATTTGCCATGTTTCACTGTGTTTACTTACTTTTACACACAACCTGGTGTGTCAGAGGGGCTGAGGTCCTTGGAAAGGTCTAGGCAAAGAACAGAAGACCCATCTTATTCAGCGGCTCCTGAGAGGCTAAGCTCTGCACGGCCAGACAACATGCATTTTCACACTTTCATCCATAAGCAGTAAACAGTCCACGGACGTATTTATTTATTTATTTATTTATTTTTTTAGGGAATAACAACTTGGATGGGATAAAGGAGTTATGGGATGCCCAATTTGATTGAGGAAACAGCAGAATGAGGATGTTTGCTGCTCTAGTAAACTTAGAAAAAATGGCAAACACTTGACTGTGTTCTAGCTGGAGCCATCACAGTCCTTAGTAGAAGCTTCCCGTCTAGGAGCTTGGTGTCCCCTGATTGGATTTATTAACAACATGACAATGTGTAGGAGCTCTTGGCCCCCTTAGTGCCACAGATTACCAGCCCACCTGGCTATGGTATGATCCCAGGACAAGGGATTGGGTAAGCTATGAACTGACCCCTGAAGATTTGCCAGAACTTTCATCCAGCAGTCTTCTATGTTCTATGTCCTGGGGGTGTAGGGGTACTCACAATGTCCTTGTCCTGCAGCTGTGGATAGAACTGCTTTTAGGCCTTCCAGATGAGCTTGCTCCTCTCCAAGCTTTGCAGGATGTTCTTCCCTGGTGGACTGCAGGGCAGTAGAGCTCACTCTTTCAGCTTCTCTTCAGCTTCCAGCCTCCAGCCTGGAAGCAGAAACCTCTCCTATGGAGCTTCCTCCCAGGCTAGAACTCTCAGCAATCCAGCAATCCATCTCCCACACAACTCCCCTGCCAGCATGGCTCCTTCATATACTGTATATGGGCTAGTCTATCACACTACCAGGACCTCTTAGCCTGGGATTGGTCAGACTCCCATGAATATGCATTTTGAGGTCTCCACCCTTCCACCTACTGGCTTCTGGAAGCTTCCATGTACCTACAGAACCAGGTGGATGCAATAGTGTCCCAACCTGCTGAGTCACCCAGCCTGACCTCACATTGAACCCACAGAAATTCAGGCTCACTCACTACCATGCGGCAAAAATACATTTACCTTACATTAACCCCACCTAGTGGGCACTACATTTACATTTGAAAAGTTGTTATCATCCACAATGGAAAAGGATCATTTAATTTAGTCAGTTACAGAGATTGAGACGGAACTGTACTAAAAAGGGTAAATATTTACAACTCTCATCTACACTGCACCATTTGCCTCGGTGTCAGTGTGTTTTTCCTCAGGCTCCCAGGCTGTGTACAGAATGTTTGCTTTCCTTTGATACATATGAGTATGAATTATTGTTTTATATTGCCCCAACAAAAGTGCTTTATTGCACTAGATTTTTTGTGTTTCCCTTCTTTCCCTTTGTATCTTTCAAGTTTTATGCATTGCCTTGTGCATGGTGTTTTGGGACAGCTGCATAGCAATCTGTTCTCACAAGTGAAGAGATAAATCATGGATTGAAGTTTTCGACAACTGGCATGTATTGTGGAAGTGATAAGTGTATCTTTATTTTTTTCTCATGGTGTTCAATATTTCATATTTTCCTGACTAGAAAGAACTACATTTTGTTCATAATTGTTTTTTTTACTCCTTAACATCACCAGCAATGAAAATTCAGACAAAACAGCCTGGTTTATTAAGAGATTCTATATGCAAGGAGGTGGAGGGGAGTATACTGATCATTTAACTGCTGTGATTGGAGGTCACAGCAGTCGCAGGATCAGAAGCTCCCAATCACAAGTATGCATTGGCAGCTTCCAGTGACATCTCTGCTCCTGTGCTGGGAGGGGGCAGTGAGCATGCTCATCACAGATAACCCTTTCCCATAGATGCATATATATGGCAGCTCTGCATTTCAGCCCACCTGCTCAGCATCTGCATGTGTATGGTCAGCGGGAACAAGGTAAAAGGATCTTGTACACAGAGGAATGCAGAGGCTGCCATCATAAAAATGCTACTTGTCTGGGTGTCTGTGGCTTCAATATTTTCTTAGACACTGATCCAGAACAAGCATGCAGTTCAGGAAATTCAAAGTGAAAGCTGCATACCTTTTTCGGGTTATTGACTAGTATATTCAAAAGGAGAGGTCTTCAGTGGCATCAAATTAAAAAAAAAGTTGCCCAAGAGACTTTTGATGGAGGATAGACAAGGAAAAATACCATATATAAAAACAAATTCATATTCTTGGTTACAAAAACTTTATTAGAAAAAAGGGCTGAGGAATGCACCTAACATTAAAATTTTACATATGTAATACAGATTATATACCTTCTTCTTCAGAGCTGATACAGTTTGTTTAATAATCAAATTACATATATGGGAACATAGATACCAACATGTGTCATAAAACACTGTTCACTTCATCAGGAGTTTGATGTTTCTAACAATGTAAATGATAATGATGCCCAAAAATGGCCAATCAGTATTCAAAGAAATCAATTGATCAGCCAGCAGATGGAGAGTCTGTCCTGGGGGCTGAGGAGACGAGAGGCAGGCTGAGAGTTGCCTGAGAGGTGAAGGTCAATAGGCAAGTGTGGCTAAAGCACCCAATAGGCCCCAACTCAGAGATCCATTGTGACCAAGCATACTGAGCCCAGAGTGATTTGAACCTTAAGGTAAATTAGTTCAAAGTCTTCAGTGGCATCCTCCATGCTCCCTCATAAGAGACTGCAGTGAGAAACAATTGAGTGCTGTCTGAATCACAAGACTGGCTAAGCAGTATTCCATTGGCGTATTAACCACTTCAAGTCTGGACACTTTTACCCCCTTCCTGTCCAGGCCAATTTTCAGCTTTCAGAGCTTGTCACATGGTACAAGGCTGTTGTGAATAGCCTTGTACAATGTGACCTCTGTGATCACAGATTTCACTAGTAGTAAGCAATGATGTCAGAAGTGATCTCATGATCTGGACCTCACATAGAGGTCCCGTACACCGACTGGTGTTCTGCTGTGTCCTCCGGACACAGCGGGCACCGAATCACAGTGCTGCATGCTCCCAGAGAGCATGCACAGGCTGAAAATGCAGGCGCTGTTTATGAATGGCAACCCGCTCCTGCACTGCTCCCATCCGGCTGTTTATGTACATGGGCCGGACAGGAAGTGGTTAAAGAGTATTTATAGCCAAAACATTTTTGTGTGTGTTGAACAGCTTGGGGACAGGTAAATCCCATATTTTGTGCTGTCTGTGTCATGTGGAGGAGCTTTCCTTTCACTTCCTGTCTTGAGAAACAACAGGAAGTGAGAGACTATGTTCCCAAAGTGAGGGGAATTCTCACCTTAGACATTTGTCTCCAATGCCAAATTTCCCTCCCTTGCTCTTATGACAGCTCTAACATTTTGGATTTTCTCTCACTTTCTGACTCAGTGACAATGGTCACCAGGAACTATATAGGGTTTAAATATCAGAAGCTGGGGCACAGACAGCAGTAAAAATGTAATAAGAGGGTCTATTCTTTCCTAACTCCACCCTAAACTAAAAAAAAGTTTTACAATTTACATACACTTTAAAGCGTTAAAGAGACCCTGACACTACACGATTTATTTAAAAAAAATCTTCCATTAAGATTATACAGTATGATTTAACAAGGATGTTGCAAAAGTAAAGCTAGTTTGAACGTTTGTTGAGCAGAGGTAAAACTTGGACAGTTAATGTGTCTTTTTGTTTATAAAGTGTGTATTGAAATTTTCAAAGTAAAGTTGCAGACATCAAAAGACAATGATATCAAAAGTAATTAGTGCTAATGAGACAATAAGGAGTAAAAAAAAAAAAGGAAATGGGCCAATAGGTCTACAATTACAAAGGCAGTACAAAGGTGGTGTAACAACAATCACCAGTGTAACTGCTACAACCAGGAAATAAATGCATAATAACACAAATCAGTGCTTGAGTATGCAGGATCTGCACAACATGCATGATTGGAGCTACCTAAGCCCCGAAGGGAGAAGGTGGTTCAGGTTCCCTGTACAAGCCAGCGCAAAAGGAGAGCCTGTGACGGTCCAAGACCAAACCATTATTGTTAAAAAAGAGAAAGTAATTGTTAAAAAAGAGAGGGGAAAAAGAGGGAAAAAAGGGGAAAAAATGGGGGGGGATCCCATGGGATAGAATTGTAGGCCCGTGGCTGTGTCTTTTCATGTTAATACAGTTGAGTTGCTTTCATTCTGTTAAGAATAAATCAGCTTTACTTTTGCACCATCCTTTTTGAATCACACTATATTTGCCTTTAACATATTTTATGCTTGTTAATTACCTGTAAAAGCCTCCTTTGCATAGACATCCAAAAACCCAGAGACTGCTGCTAGACACCTCCAACTTGGATGTGTTGGTAGCAGCCCCAGTAGACTCAGAACTGTTACTCAAGTGACTCTGTATAGTATTACCCTTCACTCCTCTCCAGCTGCTACATAAAAGATCATATGTGGAGTAGTGATGGGCCAAACACCTCCCTGTTCAGTTTGCGGTTGAACATTCGAGCCTACAGAATGTTCGACCGCGAACTTCGAACACAAACAATTTACTGAGCTGTTTCTTACCACATCTGAGTATGTAGTAAGATACCACTCAGTTACTAAAATACCACATGAGTTATAAGTGCCCAGTAGGCAAGTGGTTAATCAAAGACATGTAGCAGAATACATTTTGGCCTAAACTTATCAAGAAAGTTTTTTATTTATTTTTTTATTGGATACGTTTTATAACAGAAAGTAGAAAATATTGTGTGTTTTTTCCAAATGTTTCTGTCTTTTTTGCTTATATACTAAAAAAAAAAACCAATGGTGATCAAATCCCTTCAAAAAAAGCTATTTTTGTGTGAAAAAAATTATATACATTTTGTTTGGTTACAGTGTTGCATGACTTAAAGTAGAGCAGTTCTGACTATGTCATGGTCAAGAAGGGGGTAAAACCTTCTAGAGATCAAGCTGTTAAAATGGGAGCCATAAGTAATGCAATAACTTCCTAATTTCAATCCTGAAATAACCAGTACAAGTTACGGGTCTAAATATACTATATAGTGAAGACAAGATTGGAATGACAGTCCCTAAAAGCTGCACTGTAAAAGAAAAAACTCAGCAATAGTAGTTCCCATAGTTGTGTTCTCACAGGGTCACTTCACCCAAACTCCTATGGTATCTTGTTCTTACGTACCTACAACCTGTTTGTATTGTGCATTTCCAGTGCTCTGAATCTATGTCTTATATTACTGTGGGCTTACATCTATGGGTTTGTGCTTCCTAAATACATTTCATGTTTCCAATTACATATTAGAGTTGCTGATCCCTTTAATCAACCAGCGATGTGTTTGATGTAAAAATAATACAAATACAGTTATTTCAGTGTTTGAGCACTTTTGCCTTGATACGTTCCCCGGCGGATTTTTTGCTTAGCCATCTGGCACGCTTTTGTAGTTTAAATCAAAACAAGCAGACAGAAAATGTTTAAACGCTTTATTATCTCTCCTCTATTACAAGAGTGTCTTTTAAGTAGTGTCTCTATGTGTTATCCAGTCACAGCGAGGCCTGTCAAAGTGCAAACAATTCTTTCAACCTTGAAAATGGAAATGAAAAATGGAAACAAACACACATCAGAGTATGAGTAATAGCTAAATTGAATGTTTAAAAGTTCCTGCTAGACATGCAGAGGATTGTGACTGCAGTAATCTGTATCTTGAGCACATCATGCAAAAATATACAGACAGGGAGAAAATTTGTACAAGCTCAGTAGTTTGTGCTGGATAAAAATTATATTAGATAAAAGCCCTTCAATGTCCCTTCTGTATTTTTTCTATTTTCTTTCACATAATTTGTGCTTCTAGTTTAAGTGCATTTTATCATGTTTGTAAAATAATTTAAAAAAATAAAGAATTTTGCAAGCTAAATTGGCAAAATATGGCTAAATAGGAGACCACCTTTAAGACCCTCTCCTAATTCTATTCTGTCTATTTGAAATAAAGAACAGGGTCTGGTCTAAAATAGTGTACATCCTCTAAATTGTCCTTGAAAAAAATGATCCTTGAAAAAAATGGCCTATTACACTGCAAAAATCTACATTTAAATTTATTTAAGAAATTATTTCAATCGCTACAAAATGAGTGGAGAATGTGCCCATACACAGAGCTGGTGAAATTAATAAAGGTAAAAACATAAATTTTTTAACTTTTAAAAGTCTGTGGATTTTGGCTTTCATGGTCACACATAGGTGCTTTTTTGTCTCCAACTAGCTAAAGTAACTTGGACAATGCATGAGGTTGGAAAGCATGCAGAATGGTAACATGGTTTCAGGTGCCATTACTGTCCTTCACTGGATATCACATCCCTCCATTTTACATATTCTGATCATCAAACTTTGGTGGCTCTCCCATCTCCATTTAGGACACCAACACAGTGGGGGAGATGTACTAAAAGATGTACTAAAACTGGAGCATGCAAAATCTGGTACAGCTGTGCATAGTAGCCAATCAGCTTCTAAGTTGAGTTTGATCAAGTAAGCTTTCACAATAAAACCTATAAGCTGATTGGTTACTATGCACAGCTGCGCAAGATTTTGCATGCTCCACTTTTAGTACATCTCCCCCAATATAATTGATAAATCAAAGGTCAATGTTCAGTTGTGCATGTATAGGAATCATAAAATATATATTTTACATATAGCTATTGTACGTTTCTGAATCTTCCTAATTTTAGCCTTCTGTTATCCTCTGCACAAAAGCACTCACACTGGGAGAGGGAGGGGCAATTGAAACCAGTCAGGTTTTGCTGCATGCACATGTGCTTACTCCAGTGGGCAGAAACTATGGGGTTGATTTACTAAAACTGGAGAGTGCAAATTCTGGTGCAGCTCTGCAGAGAAACCAATCAGCTTCCAGTTTTTTTTTTGTCAAAGCTTAATTGAACAAGCTGATTGGTTACCATACACAGCTGCACAGCCCTCCAGTTTTAGTAAATGAACCCCTATGGCTTATCACTGTACTGTAGTTACTCCATTGTTCAATAAACATAAATGTACACAGGGAAGTGACACCATTTTATTTTTTAACTCCAACAGAGAAAATGATGTCACCCTCCTCAGGGCTGGAACTAGCCTGTTCGATCTGGGAGTGCAGTAAAAAAAAAAGTCAAGGGGCTTGCTTTCTGAACTAAAAAAATATACATAATGAACTGCTAATGTAATTTTGACAAAGACAATTAACTAAATGAACTAGGTAATGTAAATCTATAGAGATCATTACTCATCATTTCTCTGTCTCTTCAGCACCCCCCCCCCCCCCCCACCATCCCCATCCTGGACCATCCTATAAAATCCTCTGTGATTGTGACAGAAATGCAGATTTACATTATTATTGGGCAAAAGGCCTTGAGGCTTGAAAAAGGAGCAGTCATGCTCTAAACATGTGGCCAAATACCCCACAGCGCCCCCCCCCCCCCCAGGTGTGATGTCACTTCCGGTCCTGTGCAGTCCATACGCTCCAGGGTGGTTCCAGGATTTCTTGTTTTGTTGATGTCCTACACAGCTCCTGACAACATCTGCTTTCTGGCTCCAGAAGACACACTGAGGCTCAACAGCTAACCGCACTGAGTGGATTACATGCTCTTATCCTTATACATCTTGTGAGTTGCCACTTGTAATTTTTTATAAAGTCTTCTATATACTGCACTTAGTTGGTGCCCTCTGCTGTCGTACACTAGAGTGCCTCTCTGCTTTGTCCTTGATGATCTGAAGAATCAGCTTGGTCAACATTGTAACACTGTAAGACTAAAATACAACTAAAAAAAGAGAGGCCTTATTCCATCCCCACTGTGTGGGCAGAAACCAACAATCTACCTTGTGGCACTGGAGTAGAGTTCCTGACACAGCACAAAAGATGCATAGAAACCTCAAACAAGGTAAGTTAAGAAAGAAGAGAGAGTGCAATGATCTGGTGCAATAAAAATCTATACACTCACATGTGACAGGTGATCTGCTGATACCTGTTGAAACCTGCTGATATCTGCTGATACTGCTGATACTGTTCATATCTGCTGATACTGTTCATATCTGCTGATACCTGTTGATACCTGTTGATGCCTGCTGATACTGCTCATACCTGCCCATACCTGCTGATATTGTTCATACCTGCTGATACTGCTAATATCTGCTGATACCTGCTCTACCTGCTGATATTGCCGATATTGTTCATACCTGCTGATACTGCTGATATCTGCTGATACTGCTCATACCTGCTGATATCTGTTGATATCTGCTGATACTGCTCATACCTGCTGATACTGGTGATATCTGTTTATACCTGCTGATACTGCTGATACTTGCAGATACCTGCTCACACTGCTGATATTGTTTATACCTGCTGATTCTGCTGACACTGCTGATATCTGCTGATTCTGCTGACACTGCTGATACTATTTATATGTGCCGACACTGCTGATACTGCTGATACTATTTATATGTGCCGACACTGCTGATACTATTTATATGTGCCGACACTGCTGACACTGCTGATACTATTTATATCTGCTGACACTGCTGATACTATTTATATCTGCTGACACTGCTGATTCTGCTGATACTGCTCATACCTGCTGATACTGATGATACCTGCTGAAGCTGCTGATAATGCTCATACCTGCTGATATCTGCTGATACTGGTGATATCTGCTTATACCTGCTGATACTGGTGATATCTGCTTATACCTGCTGATACTGCTCAAACGTGCTGATATCTGCTGATACTGCTCATACCTTCTGATACTGCTGATGCTGCTGATACTGTTTATATCTGCTGATACTGCTGACATCATCTGTAACCAATCTTGCTGCTTCAGCTGGGCCACCTTGCTATACTAGTGTCATTGACAACGGATGCTGTTACCACTGATCCTGTCGATCCTGCCTTGTGCCCTGTTATATTACCACTACATTACAAAACTAGGAGGGTTCCAGTTCTCTTAGGACTGCAGCCCATGGAGGCAGCTTTACTAAAACAGGAAATTGCAGTCTGAACCTCAGCAGCTGCTGGGCTGAGGGCCTGGTGAAGATTTCCAATGGATACTTGCTGGAGGGCCATGGACTAAAGTCCTTGTCTGTTGAAGGATTTTGTTATCTCCTTCACTGAGGATCTACCTG
Source organism: Staurois parvus (assembly GCF_062004578.1). Lineage (NCBI taxonomy): Eukaryota > Metazoa > Chordata > Amphibia > Anura > Ranidae > Staurois > Staurois parvus. Next base: position 10,362,858 of record NW_028317900.1, on the reverse strand, counting down.
TGGATGCTGGGTGGCAGACAGCTCCTGGGACACCTTGAGTAAAGACATAGTTCAATAGTTAGTAAGGTTGAATAAGGACACCAGTCCATCCAGTTTAACCTATGTGCGCGTGTGTCAGGGATCCCGGCCGCTCGGCGGTGCACGCATGCGCAGATCGCCGACTCGTCCTAGCCGGCGAGCACTGAGTCCTAGGCGAGTGCGGCCACACCAATGAGAGCACAGGGTGCCCAATTTAAACCAGCCCTGTGCATCTCCAAATCGCCTTATGGTCTTGTTCCTTGTACCTGTGTTCCTGTTTGATCCTGTGTTCCTGATTACCTTGTTGCCCACCCAGCCTGTTCCTGATACTGCTGTCTTCTCCTGCTCTGACCCCTGGCTCGTCCTGACTATTCTCTGCCTCATCCTGATTGCCTGACCTCCTGTTACTGAACCCGGCTCGTGACCCGTTATTCTTCTGCCTACTGCTCCGTACTGTCTTCTCCGCTGTTGCCAACCCGGCCTGTCTGACCACGCATACCTCTTCACATCTGGCTCTTACCTGCTCCACGCCATTGGCATCTGCCTCTACCACAGCTGGTGTTTCTCGGAGGTTGCAACCTGGTCTCAGGCTGCTTCAAGTACATCCCCACCATCAGGGGCTCTCGTAAACCAGCAGACTGAGGCTTAGACTCCACGCCCTGAGAGATCCCGGCCAGTGGGCCGCTAGAGGCTACCGCCAGTCGGCTGCTGACAGCGTGTGTGTGTTCATGTTAAAAGTCCTATCCCATATCCCTGTATATTGTGCTTACTAAGATGCCCATCTAAGAGTTTTGTAAACTATCCCGTTACTACTTTCCGCTAACACTACTGAGTTTCACATCCTTACCACCCTGACAGTGAAAAACCCCCAACGCAGTTTAAGGTTAAACCTCTTCTCCAATTTCATTGAGTGGCCATGTGTCTTCTTATACTCCCTGAGACTGAATAGTTTATTCCTTATGTTAGAATTAGAGATGAGCGAATCGAACCAGGCGAACCGGAATTCGATACGAATTTCAGGAAATATTCGATTCGCGTCGAATCCGAAATTTTGCCTACTTCGGGTGCGCGAATCGAATATTTCCCGATCAGCCGGCAAAAGTGTCCCTGCAGTGAGCTCCGCTATTTCTGACAGTTCTCTGACAGAAGGAACACATGTAAAGCGGTTGAAACATTGTATCTATTAGTTTCCATTTAGGATACAGATGTTTCAACCGCTGTACATGTGAAGAAGCTGTCAGAGAACTGTCAGAAATAGAGGAACTCTGCACATACACTTTTTGCCGGTTTGGAATTCTTATTTTCATCCTACTTCTTCTTCTTCTACTTCTTCATCCTCATCCTCATCCTCAGAAGAAGAGGATGAGGATGAAGAAGAAGAAGAAGAAGAAGAAGTAGGATGAAAATAAGAATAATTCCAAGCCGGCAAAAAGTGTATGCGCAGAGTTCCTCTATTCTGCAGATACACTTAGAGGAGCTCTGCAGATACACTTAGAGGAGCTCTGCACATACACTTTTTGCCGGCTTGGAATTAATCTTATTTTCATCCTACTTCTTCTTCTTCTTCATCCTCATCCTCAGAAGAAGAAGAAGAGGACGAGGATGAGGATGAAGAAGAAGAAGTAGGATGAAAATAAGAATAATTCCAAGCCGGCAAAAAGTGTATGTGCAGAGTTCCTCTATTCTGCAGATACACTTAGAGGAGCTCTGCAGATACACTTAGAGGAGCTCTGCACATACACTTTTTGCCGGCTTGGAATTAATCTTATTTTCATCCTACTTCTTCTTCTTCTTCTTCTTCATCCTCATCCTCATCCTCAGAAGAAGAAGAAGAGGATGAGGATGAGGATGAAGAAGTAGAAGAAGAAGAAGTAGGATGAAAATAAGAATAATTCCAAGCCGGCAAAAAGTGTATGTGCAGAGTTCCTCTATTCTGCAGATACACTTAGAGGAGCTCTGCAGATACACTTAGAGGAGCTCTGCACATACACTTTTTGCCGGCTTGGAATTAATCTTATTTTCATCCTACTTCTTCTTCTTCATCCTCATCCTCATCCTCAGAAGAAGAAGAAGAGGACGAGGATGAGAATGAAGAAGAAGAAGAAGAAGAAGAAGTAGGATGAAATTAAGAATAATTCCAAGCCGGCAAAAAGTGTATGTGCAGAGTTCCTCTATTCTGTAGATACACTTAGAGGAGCTCTGCAGATACACTTAGAGGAGCTCTGCACATACACTTTTTGCCGGCTTGGAATTAATCTTATTTTCATCCTACTTCTTCTTCTTCTTCTTCTTCATCCTCATCCTCAGAAGAAGAAGAAGAAGAGGACGAGGACGAGGATGAAGAAGAAGAAGAAGAAGAAGAAGTAGGATGAAAATAAGAATAATTCCAAGCCGGCAAAAAGTGTATGTGCAGAGCTCCTCTAAGTGTATCTGCAGAATAGAGGAACTCTGCACATACACTTTTTGCCGGAAACCGCTGTATGGAGGGAATGTCCCAGAACTGTCATAAATAGTCTATTTCTGACAGTTCTGGGACATTCCCTCCATACAGCGGTTGAAACATTGTATCTATTTGTTTCCATAAATGGATCCATTTATGGAAACAAATAGATACAATGTTTCAACCGCTGTATGGAGTGAATGTCCCAGAACTGTCAGAAATAGACTATTTCTGACAGTTCTGGGACATTCCCTCCATACAGCGGTTGAAACCGCTGTATGGAGTGAATGTCCTAGAACTGTCAGAAATAGACTATTTCTGACAGTTCTATGACATTCCCTCCATACAGCGGTTGAAACCGCTGTATGGAGTGAATGTCCCAGAACTGTCAGAAATAGTCTATTTCTGACAGTTCTGGGACACTCACTCCATACAGCGGTTGAAACATTGTATCTATTTGTTTCCATAAATGGATCCATTTATGGAAACAAATAGACACAATGTTTCAACCGCTGTATGGAGTGAATGCCCCAGAACTGTCAGAAATAGTCTATTTCTGACAGTTCTATGACATTACCTCCATACAGCGGTTGAAACCGCTGTATGGAGTGAATGTCCCAGAACTGTCAGAAATAGACAGAAACTGTCACAGAACTGTCCTTCTTCTCATCCTTCTCCTTCTTCTCATCCTTCTTCTCATCCTTCTTCTCATCCTTCTCCTTCTTCTCATCCTTCTCCTTCTTCTCATCCTTCTTCTCATCCTTCTTCTCATCCTTCTTCTCATCCTTCTCCTTCTTCTCATCCTTCTCCTTCTTCTCATCCTTCTCCTTCTTCTTCTCCTTCTTCTCATCCTTCTTCTCATCCTTCTCCTTCTCCATCTTCTCATCCTTCTCCTTCTTCTCATCCTTCTTCTTCTCATCCTTCTCCTTCTTCTCATCCTTCTCCTTCTTCTCATCCTTCTCCTTCTCCTTCTTCTCATCCTTCTCCTTCTCCTTCTTCTCCTCCTTCTCCTTCTTCTCCTCCTTCTCCTTCTCCTCCTTCTCCTTCTTCTCATCCTTCTCCTTCTTCTCATCCTTCTCCTTCTTCTCATCCTTCTCCTTCTTCTCATCCTTCTTCTCATCCTTCTCCTTCTTCTCATCCTTCTTCTCATCCTTCTCCTTCTTCTCATCCTTCTTCTCATCCTTCTTCTCATCCTTCTCCTTCTTCTCATCCTTCTCCTTCTCCTTCTTCTCATCCTTCTCCTTCTTCTCATCCTTCTCCTTCTCCTTCTTCTCATCCTTCTTCTTCTCATCCTTCTCCTTCTCCTTCTTCTCATCCTTCTCCTTCTTCTCATCCTTCTCCTTCTTCTCATCCTTCTCCTTCTTCTCATCCTTCTCCTTCTTCTCATCCTTCTCCTTCTTCTCATCCTTCTCCTTCTCCTTCTTCTCATCCTTCTCCTTCTCCTTCTCCTTCTTCTCATCCTTCTCCTTCTCCTTCTTCTCATCCTTCTCCTTCTCCTTCTTCTCATCCTTCTCCTTCTCCTTCTCATCCTTCTCCTTCTCCTTCTTCTCATCCTTCTCCTTCTTCTCATCCTTCTTCTCATCCTTCTCCTTCTTCTCATCCTTCTTCTCATCCTTCTCCTTCTTCTCATCCTTCTCCTTCTCATCCTTCTCCTTCTCCTTCTTCTCATCCTTCTCCTTCTTCTCATCCTTCTCCTTCTCCTTCTTCTCATCCTTCTCCTTCTCCTTCCTCATCTCCAAGGGCATTTAAATTAAAGGTACAGTGTTCTGCACTAATTTAAAGGCTCTCTGAAGCCTAGAAACCCTTTTTATAAGTCATCTTCGTAGCGAATAAATTCGCATCGAATCGAATTTCTTCCTGAAATTTGCCGAATCAGCCGAATCGAATTTTTGAATACTTCGCTCATCTCTAGTTAGAATCATCATTAAGGTATTTGTATATTGCTATTGTATCTCTTCTCAAGCATCTCTTCTCCAGGGAGAATAAGTTTAATGTTTGTAGTTGTTCCTTGTAACTGAGGTCCTCCAGCCCCCTTAATAATTTTTTTGCCCTTCTCTGGACTCTCTCTAGCTTAAGTACATCCTTCCTGACAACTGGTGACCAGAACTGGAAAGCATACTCCAGATGTGGTCAAACCACAATTTTATAAAGTGGCAGGATTATAGTGTTATCTCTGGAGTGAATACCCTTTTTTATGCATGCTGCTATTCTGCTAGCTTTGCTTTCTGTAGCTTTGGCATTGCATGCCATTGCTGAGCTTGTCATCTACTAGGACCCCCAGATCCTTTTCCATCCTGGCTTCCCCCAGAGGTTCTCCCCCTAGTGAGTAACTGGCATGCATATTTTAAGCCTCTAAATGCCTTAATTTACATTTTTCAATATTAAACTTCCTTTGCCATGTTGTTGCCTATTCCTTTATTTTATTAAGGTCTTCTTGTAAAGTTTTTATATCATGCTGTGAAGTTATTGCCCTGCTTAATTTTATACCGTTAGAAAACACTGAGCTATTTATACCAACCTCACTATCACTTAAGAATAATAAATTAAACAGAATTGGTACCAGGACAGAACCCTGGGATACGCCACTTACCACTCCAGACCAGTCTGAGTACATGTTATTTGTGATTATGCAACAGCGGTGGATACAATGAATGCAACTTAAAAGTCCATAATGTGTCATTTGATCCGTGCCTTTATAATTTGTTCCCAAACAGGTGCTCTTTATTGCTTATATCCACATGTATTCCTATAGGTGCTCCTCCACCAGAGACATAGATATATACTCTCACCTCCTTATATGACCCAAATTGCATAGGTCAAATACCACCTTTACCTTTTAAACCAGGTAGGTATACTGTATAGATGACTCCACTTTCCTCCTCACTCTGCTGCAAATGGTCTCGTCTTCTCTTTATCTCACATATCCTCCGCATATGTAAACAGAAATGATTTCCATAGTGTAGTATATAAATATAGTGTGATTTATTATAAAAACAAAGTGCACTCACATTTAACAGTGTCCTGCTGGGACACCACAGTGACAAAAACCTTGCTATAATGTATTTTCAATGTGTTCAGGAATTTCCATGATGGCGGGTTGTAAACTTTTGGTTTAGTGGCTTGACGTCATCGGCCTACTATTGCCAATAGAATGTTAACAGGTTGGTTTGGCATGAAGGGACTTTTATTAAGCCATGCTGATTATTACTGTATTCATCCACAAAATCTTATATATAGTCCCTTATCATCCCCTCCAATAGTTTACATTTCATTTATGTTAGACTGACTGGCCTGTAGTTTGCAGATATATATCTCTGCCCTTTTTTAAATATTGGTACCACGTTGGCCCTTCGCCAATACATTGGTAACATTCCTGTCAGTATGCTGTCCACAAAAAGTAGGAAAAAGTTGGTCTGGCTATGACCTCTCAGGTGTAAGACATCTGGTCCTGGTGTCTTTTTCAGACACTGGCTTCTGTAAGACACAAGGGTATATTCTATGATGCGTTACTAATGATATAGTCATGGTTACTATACCCCTCCTTTTTCTTAGTACAAACAAAGGTATTAATTACAGTTTCCTTCTCCTTATCATATATAATCAACTTCCCTTCATCATTCTTAAAAGGGACAATATGTACCGCCCTGGATTTTTTACTATTAATATATTTAAAGATTTTTTTTTAGGATGTCATTTACTCTCCTCCAGTTTGCAGCACCGGTTCTGAACTTTTTTGGTTGGTCACACCTGAGCATGAGAGTGAGATTAATGTTGGTCTGTTTAGTAAAATAAACTTGATTTTTGTGATTGTAATTAAACAGTGGGAAAACATCCAACATAGATTAGTCCCATGGAAATTGATGATCCTGATCATTGTTTAAAATCTTCATTATGCTATGCTATTCAAAATAAAACCACTTGAAATTCTGAACCATTTCATTTCATTGTGGCCCATGCCCTTCAAAAGGTTGAGCACACTTGTCCTAGACTGAGTCTGAATTGTCAATGTGTGTGGGCCTGAGTTTGTGAGAATGGCAGCCTCCGTACCATTGTGGGAGTTCTAAGTAAATTCTCAGCAGCCCCTTTGGGGGTAGCGATACACATTTAGGATGGCTTTAAGTTTTTAATTAATAAGTGTGTTAGTGAGCCTCTGATTAACCTCTAAGGGTGGTTTATTTCAAAGAGAATAACCATAGTGTGTATCTGTATGTGTGTTGGTAACATTTTCTTGCAGTGTATTACTGTAAAGGAGAGTTTGGGGGGGAGCAGCAGAAGGAGCCAGTGATTGTGCTTCAATGCAAACGGGGAATGCTGATAGGAGGAGAGAGCATAGAGATAGAGAGAAAGAGAGAGATAAGCTCGTTAGTCTGCTGCTTCTTCTGTTAATTCAAGCTATTGGGTCAAATATGTATCATGTAAGGCTCCTGTTGGTATTTGTCCTATGTTCTACCTTGATGTGCATATTACATGGCGCACAGTACATTGCAACTGGTTACAGCATCTGCACTGTTCAGTCAATAAAAATTAATGGCAACACAGTAATCTGTGTTGCGGTGAGTCAGCCCTAACTAAAATGTTGTAATAATAGTTAAACTGTCATGCATTTTTTCAGGCTCATCAGTATATTCCATATGATTTTTAATACAGAATTTAGAAGGTAACAAGTAACTATGGTAGGTATTTTCAATTTCGAAAAGGAACAGAGTATGTGTGCTATACTAAGTGAATTTTCATTAAGCTTAGTAAATCAAATTAAAGGATAAGTTCAACTTTGGAACATGTTACATGTTACAACCTGTAACATGTTCCAAGGGCGGGACTTCAGGCGGGTACATGAAGTGAGATTGTCCCATTTTTTTCTATCCTCCACCTCTTCATTGAATAAAGAAATTGTGTTACCAGCGGGTGTTAGGCTGCGTGAGCTGCTCTGTCCCTGGACTCCATAACCCTGAGGTTGCTGGATGTTTGCCGTGTGACGTATGCACTCTTCTTAGCTCAATATATCTTTAGGATATCTGTTCGAACTCTTCTAGCAACAGCAAAACCAGATACAGCTGAGCGAGCTTTCTAGGGTGACTCATTTTCTCTGAGGAGCCTAGAAGCAGACAGTTCATGACTTCAGATCAGGATACTAAAGTTGTGGCTGAACCACAGGTGCAGCAAGTCCAAGAAGCCAAATTTCTCATCTTATTATGGAGCAGAGCTTGGTGGAGGAGGAGATATGTGTAATATTGGAGCCCTAACTGGAGAGGAGGAACTGATCCCGGTCCCGTTTGCAGGACCAAAGCGCTGTTGACCAAACACTTGGTTGGAGGTCATATTTTTAAGGTGAGAGTTCACCTGGTATGGTCGAGCACTGACATTTGTGGAGAATTTTTCTAAAGCACGGCTGGATTTCACCTTACAATAGGACTTTTTAATTGCATATTATTGTTTGAGATTGGGACATTTATTCACTTGCATTGGTATTCATATATATGTATTGATTTATAGGCATAGTAGTGCATTATGTTATTATTAAAGAAGTTATATTGTGTGTAGCCTAATTTTGTGCGGTTTAGTATCACATGTACACTTATTATTATTGTGTGACTAGCGCAGCACTATTTTTGATATGTTCCAGTGCCTGCCCCGCTCACCCTTTCCTAGTTCCTCTCCCCTGCACCTGCTCTCAGATTTAAAATCAGCTGGGCTGATCAACACACTTGTAGTCCATTCACTCTTCCTCCAGCTTTATAACTGAAAGCTTGTATGGAGGTACAGGCAGAAAGCCAGAAAGAACCCCAGAGGTCCCAGAAACTCACTCCTGCATTCCTGAGATCCCAGCACCCCAGAGCACCCATAGGTTCACTCCTGCATTCCTGAGATCCCAGCACCCCAGAGCTCCCAGAAACTAACTCCTGCATTCCTGAGATACCACCACCCCAGAGCTCACAGAGACTCACTCCTGCATTCCAGTGATGCCATCACCCCAGAGCACCCATAGGTTCACTCCTGCATTCCTGTGATCCCAGTACCCCAGAGCTCACAGAAACTACCTCCTGCATGCCTAAGATCCCAGCACAGAGACTCACTCCTGCATTTCTGTCATTCCAGCACCCCAGAGGTCCCAGAGGCTAGCTCCTGCATTCCTGAGATCCCAGCACCCCAGAGCTCACAGAGACTCACACCTGCATTCCTGAGATCCCAGCACCCCAGAGCTCACAGAAACTCACTCCTGCATTCCTGAGATCCCAGCACCCCAGAGCTCACAGAGACGCACTCCTGCATTCCTGAGATCCCAGCACCCCAGAGCTCCCAGAGACTCACTCCTGCATTCCTGAGATCCCAGCACCTCAGAGTTCCCAGAGACTCACTCCTGCATTCCTGAGATCACAGCACCCCAGAGCTCCCAGAGACTCACTCCTGCATTCCTGAGATCCCAGCACCTCAGAGTTCCTAGAGACTCACTCCTGCATTCCTGAGATCCCAGCACCCCAGAGCTCACAGAGACTCACTCCTGCATTCCTGAGATCCCAGCACTCCAGAGCTCCCAGAGACTCACTCCTGCATTCCTGAAATCCCAGCACTCCAGTGCTACCAAACACTCACTCCTGTGTTCAGAAATGAGGAGTGCAAGAACCAACTAATATACACAGTGCAAAAAAAAAATCTACAAAGATTCATTAGGTGGACCATCTCCAACAGATGTCTTGTGCTGCTTCAACTTACTGGGTTCTGATGGCTCCCCACCTTTCAACATACTCAGCACATGTGCTCAGGCTTCCAGATATTAAGATAGATGCACTGAACACCAGTACATCACCTAGACCTGACTCCTACCACAGCCCAAGCTAGGGTTGACTATCGGCTTCCTATACTGTGCTGACATCTGAAAAGCTGAGGATTCCTCTGTGCCAATAATTTGCTAACGTCAGACTTTTTACACATCTTTTTGTATCGTTGGAAGATAATGTTTGTAGTTACGTTTTTTTTCGCTGTGTATTTTAGGTGGTTCTTGTGCTCCTCCTTTCTTTAAACTGCATTTTTGTCATGTCTTTCCTCGGACATTTGTAGAGCTGCACTCTCTGCTACATCTGGAGTTGCACCAAGTTTTTATTTTATACTTACCTGTTTAGGTGAGACAGAGGGCTACACCCTGCGAGGTGCTCAGATGAATACCAGGCGGCTCTTTAGACCCTGTGCCTAGGCTCTTGTCAGGGTAGGTACCCTGGGTCTTGCTCCTCCCGAGTCCTTGGATTATCCTGTATCCCGTGTCACCCAGTTCACATCTGCCTCTGCTGGTACTCCATGTCGCCACAAGTATTCTGTGTCTCTTCTGGTTACAAGATTGTTTTCTGTCACTCTGTGCCCTAAGCTTTCAGTGTCCCTTGGGGAACTGATACATACCTTCTCGGTAGCTTGCACATCCTTAGAGCCCTAGTTACTATCACCATTTCTTGGTCAGCCTGTTCCTAATGGATACAGACCAGATCCCCATTTGTTACAGTCATGTGCAAGAAAAACAGGAATAAAAACTTTTTTTTATTTGCTCATAATTGGATGAGAGAAATCAGTGCAGCTTCACCTCATTCACTAATCCCAGTGAAAATTCACTTTAAAAAGTGAACAAGCTTTACTTCTTTAGATAAACCCCATTGTGTATGGCACAATTTATTAGGGACAGCAATCTGGTAAATAAATAGAATGATGTTTGCATACTACTTTCCCTTTTGCAGCTTCTCAAGCCATTTTACTCTGATCAAATAAAATGATTTCTGCTACCCCTAAAAGGATATCAGATGATACAGCTGTCTTAAAAAAATAAATACATAAAAGTAGCAACACATAAAATAAATTAAAAACAGTTGGGAAGCACTAGCTTGGAAAACTGGCTATCAGGTAAATTTAACTCACATATTCTGTTGCTTTTCTTTGTTGTCAGTGTAACCAGTAAGATCTGTCAAAGCTGTACACTTCCAAGAATGACAGTTAATACTGCAAGCAATGCCACTACAGAGATAAAAAAAACAACAAACTTAACCACATGTGAAAAAAGAAAACACATGCACACTAGACGAACATTGAAATCACTAATACGGAGCATTTCATCAAAAAAGCAAAGCAATAATCAAAACATTTCTAGGGATCTGTCTGCAGTAGACATTGCTGCATTCAAATATGATGATCAATATGACTGTAGAACAAGAAGACGTGAACATTTATTAGGAAGAACCAGTAAACCAAATTTGTGCTGGCCTTGGTAAAGATTTTCATTCAAAAAATTTTTGGACAGTGTATGTGGTTTTTGTTTAGAAATTAAATTCATTTTAAAATTGAGTGTTTAAAAGCAAAAAACAATTTTCAAACAACATTCGTCCTATAATCGAAGGTGCAAAGAATTAATTCGATACATGTATGGCCAGCATTAGTGAATTCCACAATATAAAATTTTGCAATAAGAAGTCTTTGAGCCCCCAAAAATGGGAACGTGGTTTCAACAGAGGCAGCCAAATGTGGAGGAGAAGCTGAGAAGTTGATTCTTCATTAATTTGATATTTATTGCACACAGAATAGTATAAAACACCATCAACACATTTCATGCCACTACACTGCCCACTTCCTGAGGATGGTGCATAACTTTAACACTTTCCCTATAGCAGACGTACTGTGCAAAACCACATATATATATATATATATATATATATATATATATATATATATACGTGATTTGCATTTCCGGGTAGGGGCGCACACGTGTTGCCCTACCTGTGCCACTATTGGCTGCTAGGGATGTCAATCATCGGGTTCTGGCTGGTGATTCCTGGCTGGTACTCGGCGATCGTTGGTGAAAGCTGACAGGGGAGAGATAAAAAAAACAACAGTAAAACACAGCACCCAGTTAATCATTTGATCGCCCCAGATGTTAACCCCTTCCTGCCCAGTGTCATTATTACAGTGCCAGAGCTTTTTATTAGCTTGTAATGAACAGCGCTGAGCGAACTATTGGCGCTTTATAAATACTGTATAATAATAATAATAATAATTAGCACTGATCACTGTTTTAGTGTCATTGGGGCTGTCAGTGGCAATTAATCAGTTCCCACCCAGTGTCAGAATGCCTGCCGCTGTCCCGCTATAAGTCGCTGATGGCTGCCATTACCAGTAAAAAACTAAAACTAAAAATTCCAGTATACATCCGACATTTGTAGGTGCCAAACTTTTCACGTAAACCAATAAATTTACACGTTTTGGGATTTTTTTTTAGCAAAGACATGTAGCAGAATACATTTTGACCTAAATTTGATTTTTTTAAGTTTTTTACTGAATATGTTTTATAGCAAAAAGCCAAAAAAAGTTTTTTTTTTTCAAAATTGATGTTATTTTTTTCTTTGTAGCTCAACAAATAAAAACCACAGAGGTGATGAAATACAACCAAAAGAAAGCTCTATTTATGGAAAAAAAATGGCATAAATTTAATTTATGTACATCATTGCATGACTTCGCAATTTTCAGTTAAAGTAACGCAGTGCCGTATCGCAAAAAATGGCCTGGTCAGGATGGGGGGGGGGTAAATCCTCTGGAGGGCAAGTGGTTAAACAGCTGTGATCTGTCTCTCCTGCTGTTCATAAATTTGCTGGAATATATGATTTGATATATTTTAGTGTAGAGGTGCTTATGTTTTTTACCAAAATACATTTCCATCTGAAAAACCTTGTACACAACAGCGTCAAATGTTCCTCTGGCTTTTCCTTCACTCATTGGAGCCTAAAGAACTTATAGTATGGCTGCCTTTAGGGGTCACTGAGCCCTATGAGCAGTGCTTCTGCATTGGAAGATTGCTATATATTCAGTATATTGTCGAATCCGGTGGTTTTGAATCAGAAAGATTCACTATTTTCAGATGATAGTCCAACCCACCAAGTGAAATGGCATAAGCTAATTGGACAATATTGAGAGGCATCTAAATTAACAAATGGAACGAATTCCATTTGTTATCTAAATTATCGAACTAATTTGAAAATGTAATTTATTTCCTCATGGGCCTGAACTACTATCACATCATGTGACATCATCCGAATAAAACAAATGCATTTTATAGTTACTCTGTAACTATAAAATTTGTTAATTTTGTTATAAATTTTTTCAGATTTGTTGACATTCGTTACTATGTCCATTTGCAGATTCGTATCATCTGAATCCCTGAGAATAACATTTTCACCCGAAAAACAAATCGAAAAGAAACATACGTCTACTAATTTGCACTGTTTGTTTCAAACAAAAAGAAGTTGGGGGGGGGGAATTAGAGGTTAGTATGTTGAAGGAGGACATTGCAAAGAGGCAGAAAAATACAGTATGAAGCAATTTAATGAAAACATTAATTACAGGACCATTAAGTAGTGGATGTGTATGATGCTCTTCCCGTGCACCTTCCCCAAAGTGTGAGGGACAGGGCACGTGCCGGGAGGATCCTCAGAGGCGCATTTCCGGATCATATCATTTCCGGGTACACGGCTTGTGAGGTGATAACCATCTCTATAGTTCACTCACTTGGTGGGAATTTTTTGGCATACCAGTAAGTGATCCCCCTCCATGATATAATATATGTCTTTACCCCAAGACATCTTGCTCATCGTGGGGGGGAGGAGCCTGAACATGGCGGCTGTGGGGAGTGAGTGGCTCTAGCTCGCTGCTAGGTCCCGCTTCCCGACCTCCCCAGTGACCCGTTGCAGGAACCGCCTCACCGGAGTCTGGAGGGCCGTGGAGCTGGGCCCGGAGAGCCGGGGATGGGTGCGGGATGGAGGCTGTGGAGACGCGCCGGTTCCCCCGGCACTTTGTGAGAGAGAGAGATCCAGGCGGCTGGGAAGTGAAGTGACGTGGAGGGAGCACGTGACCAGCCGCGGAGGATCTCTGGGGGAAAGAGGAGACCGGCCGGCGTCCTGATGTGACAGGGAGCTGCCGCTCCACTGTTACCGGCTTTTTGGTGCTCAGAACTCCCGGCTTACTGCTGACCATAACCCTCGGCCGGCTGATGGATCCTGGGCCAGGGAGACCCGGGAATACCAGGAGACCCACCCTGCGTCCCTGGGGCGAATTTTAGAGTGAAAAGTGAAGCACAGTGTCGGAGATCCAGAGGAATCCCCCCCCAGGACTGAGCTGCTGTAAAGGATCTCCACTCAAGCCTGGAGCGCTGTCGGGGTGAGTGAGAGCTGATGGGGGCTTATGGTGTAGTAGACCCCTGAGTGACATTGGGGACAAAGGGGCTAAGGAGGTGAGGGGAGGATTCCCTGGGTCTAGAAGAGAACAAGAGAAGAGCCCTAGGTGCTTTAGGAGAACAAAAAATAAGGAAAAATAACAAGTATATCTGGTCCACAAATCATAAAGGAGCGGTATAACCCCATCTAGAGAATATAGAAGGTAATAGACATATAGAGGATATGAAGAATAAAGGTCCCAAGGGAGCAGGGCTCAAAGGGTCTCAAACAGGCACGATAAAGAAATTTACATCACATGGAAATATTACGCCAGAAAGGGCCCAAGGCGCAAGCGCAAAAGGGGAAATGGACACTAGCTCAGGAAATAGTCCTAGATTATCACTGGATATGAATAGCTCCTCTAACCAACAAATAGCGGATGGCTTAGGGAAACAAGATCTTGATGGTGAACTACAAGTACCAAATAAGAAGGAGATGATAGAAATGTTTCAAAGTTTGGAGAAAACGATAAAACATGAAATGACAGCTATTCGAAACGATTTAGGGCATTTGCTATTGAGAATGGAAGAAACAGAGGAGAAAGTTAAAACCCAGGCCCAAACCATAGATAATCTAAGGAAAAAGACAACCCATCTGGAGAAAACTCAGAAAAAACTGCTCTATAGGATGGAAATTCAAGAAAATAAAGAAAGAAGGAGTAACCTTAGAGTACGAGGAATTCCAGAGTCTGCAAAAGGGGAAACATTATATGAACTAGTTAATAAAATTTTAAACTCCATAAGAGACAGACCTGAAACAAACAGGATTAAACTAGATGGAGTGTTCAGAACAGGAAAGTTCAAACAAGCTACTGAGAAAGAAAGACAGAGAGATATAATTGTCCAGTTCCAAACATTTGGGGTCAAGGATGAGATATGGAAGAAGATCAAGGGAAGATCATTAATTAAATATGGAGACTTGACTATCCAAATTTATGCGGACTTAACATCAGAGACTCTATGGAGGAGGAGATCCCTGAGACCCCTGTTGGAGCAAATGAGAAAACAGAATGTGCAGTATAGATGGGGTAATTCAGCATCTCTAATAGGCTGGAAAAATGGGGTTACAGCTTATTTGAGATTCCCGGAAGAACTGAGAGACTTTTGTGATAGACTGGACTTGCAAAGATTGGAGATAGCTGGGTGGGAAGAAGAAGAAGAAGAAAAAGGAGTTATGGTTGACACAAGAAAAGAGGACTGGCAGCGGGTGGGGGGGAGGGGGAGGGAGGCCCTGGGGTTGGTGAGAGAAGGGAGGGAGAATTAAGTAAAAAATATGTTTTTTCCCTTTTTTTTTTTTCTCCCATCCCCCCTGCTCCACCCCTGTCGATGTGGAAGCCCTTAAGGATGCTCCGGTTAAGGGGGGGGAGTAAAGATAATTGTCGAGCCCAGTTGATAGAGAAAGGGGATCTGGGGAGGTCGGAGGAGAGGTAGCCGTCCATGGGCGGAGCTTACGCCCAAAATTTTAAATCAATCCTGGAATTGGATCCACAAATGATTTGTAGGCAGGTTATAAGCCTAAAAATGGGTAGGGGAAAAATAAGAAAGGGGGGGCGGAGGTGGGGGCGTGAGATGGGGATTGGGGGGCGGTGGTGGGTGAGGGGGGTTGGGTGGGAGAGAGCGGGGGGAGGGGAGGTTGGGCTAATATTCTGCAAGATAGTAGGGCCTAAGAGGAGGAGGCGAGTTAGAGGAGAGATAGACAGAATTAAGAAGGATGGAAGAAATACAGTTTATAACATATAATGTGAACGGGTTGAACTGCCCTGGGAAAAGATTTAAGTTGTTTAAAGAGTTACACCATAGGGCAACATCAGTGGTATTTTTACAGGAAACACATTTTGAGATAGAGTCAAATGTGAAATTAAAATCCAAATATTATCCAACATGGTATTACGCTGACTCTCCAATTAAAAGAGCAAAAGGGGTGGCAATAGGGTTGGCAAAGAACATGAGATTTGAGTTGGAGGATAGAAAGACCGATCCGGAGGGGAGATTCCTGTTTTTGAAAGGTAAATTGCAGGGAATCGAGTGCACGTTAGCCAATATATATTGCCCCAACAAAAAGCCGGAGATCTATTTGAAGGGTCTGTTGAAAAAGTTGATGGACTTTAAAAAAGGGCGTTTGATAGTATGTTGTGGACCTTTTGAATTATGTCTCAAAAATATGACTTTATCAAGACATAATATTATATGACAAGCAGCTCAATATAGCCGGATGTTAAGGGGTTAATTTGTCTTGGTTGGGAAGTCGAATGACCATCTGGCTGGAGAGGTGTAGACGGGGGGTGAAGGGATTTTTTTTCCTCCCAGAGACAATATACTATTTTGAAGTTCTACAGGTGGTCAAACACCATTATTCAGACTTCAATACCAGGTAAACATATACAAGGTCTGGACAGGACAATAGAGGAACCAAACTGATTGTCTGAGAGCTTACTCAAACCTTGCAGAGTGTGATAAACCAACAGAACTCTCAAACTATCACAATATGCTATTGTCCACCAAGGGTGAAAGCATTAACAGTTGTTTACCGTGATTCCAATACAAGAGCCAGGCAAACAGAGAGTTTTTCCCTACACATAGGAAATGTTGGTTCTAAAACAAAGAAGTGAAATTCAGGACATTTAAGTCTAAAAATTGACTGTATACAACTACAAAAATATACTACAAAAACATATTATAAATGAGATGTTATAAAGGATAGGTTTTATACACCACCAAATATTCAGCAATGGGAACTATATATCACTAACTTGAGTATTGAGATGATGGAAAGTAAGATGTATTATAAACTAGCATTAGTTACATGTCTTATCAGGAAACAAACAGGATGGGATTTCAAGAAGGAATAACTGAATATACCCCTATATTCCATGGTCCCTATTTAGAATATTATAGGTATGATCACTTATATCTGGAAAAAGACGTATATTTGATCCCTGAAATTACCTTAAGATTCCACCCGAGGTATGAGTCATCTCAAATACTCAAATTGTTCTATGATACATGACTGCCACCTGGCGGGCAGGTGAGAAATAGCTTATGTACACACATTTCTCAACTAGCCAATCAAGAAGCCTGGTGGGAAGGTATCTTAGAACAATGGATTAGTGGATATAAAAAACCCATGCACCTTTAAAGAAAAAAAAAACCTCATCAAAAGAAAAAGACTCATCAAAAGAAAAGACCTCATCAAAAGAAGACCCTGACATCTGAAGAGACCTCTGAATAACTACTCTTCCATACTTTCAAACTTCCTAAAACTTTACTAAATTTCTAAACCTCTATCCTTATAACTTCCTACATTCTCCCATACTAAATATCTATCACTTGCCCTATAATATCATTTCTAAAGGCGTTCCATTGCCAGCTAAATCCACGGGAGAGTTGCCTAGTCTGAATGCCGGGTGCGGTGAGATTGTTTATTTGATTTTGTATTACCTATTTTCTCTGTTGTGTAGAATCATAAAATTACCTTAGTGTATCACAACAATATTGGGTAGTTCGAGATATATGTAGAGAGATCCTGTTTTTACTGTTTCGAAATTGTTTGGTGCCATATTATAATTTTTTTTCCATATTTCATAATTTATTGAATATTAATAATCAGAGTATAATATATCAAGGGCTAGCTTCTTGCAATCCTATGGCCACGGCTTGTGAGAATATCACCTTTGAGATACTCGAAATTATTAATTATTAATACATTTAATTAATAAGCAGATCATTTAAAAATTGTGATATTGATGTAATTAGTTAGAAACCTTATTATTATGTATTACATTGGTAGGGTATATTTTTGATTGTGTGTACCAATATTCATTTATCACCAGTCTTTTGCATTTTTGTGTTAATATATATATAATTTTTGTACATAAATAAATTTTTATATTTATCTATTATAAGGCAAATTTTGTGTGTATGGTACGAAATCATATTGGCTAAAAGAATTCAAGGTATAATAATAAGTGGTGATCAAATTATCAAGGTGTCCAAATTATTGGTTTACTAAATATTTGCCGTATTTTAACGGCTGGAGGCACTGTAATATTTCATCTAAGGGAAAGGGACACGCCCTTTATAAACAAAATATATCCTTACATAAACCACCACAAGTAGCAGGAGATTTAAATCTCTGTATGGACCCACAAAAAGATGCAACCTCCCCTGTGCAGAGAGAAGGTGGTAGGTCTCTGAGAGCTTTGAAAAAAGCGATCCACGAGTACCAACTGGTGGATACCTGGAGAATAATGCATATGAAAGACAGAGACTATACCTTCTTCTCCAATGCACATGAGATATACTCGAGACTGGACTATATCCTAATAGATCATCAACTCATAGAACTGTTGGTTAAAATAGAAATAGAGATGAGTACATTCTCGGATCACGCCCCTGTCATAATGAAAATGGGATGGGGGAGACGGTGGACGGGAGGCCTAGGATGGAGGCTAAATGAGGCCCTTCTCTTGGATGAGGATATAGCTCAGAAGATTGGGGAAGAGATTAAGGTATATTTTAAGGAGAGTGAGACAGGGGAAGTATCGACAGCTACAGTATGGGAAAGTCACAAGGTATATATAAGAGGAATCCTGATCGCGATGGGAGCAAGGAAGAAAAAAGAAAGAAGAGAGAGGGTTAGTGGGCTCCTAAAAGAAATCATGGACTTGGAGCAGATACAAAAGAAGAAAATAACAAGAGAAACAAAACAGAAGTTAATGGATAAAAAAGATGAGCTAGAGAGATTGATGGAAGAGGAGAGGAGAAGAGTATATAATAAAGTATTAAGTGAAAGATATAGATGGGGAGATAGACCAGGAAAATACTTAATGAGAGCCCTGAATAAAAAGAAAAATAGAAATTATATAGAAAAGATAAAAAATCCTAAGGGGGAGTTGGTTTACTCAACTAAAGAGATTATTAAAGTATTTACAGAGTACTATAGAAAGTTGTATAATATTAGTCCCCAAAGCTCGTCAAAAGAAAATGGAGAGGATATCAAAGAAAAAAGGAAGACCTATTTAAAAAACGCAGGATTACCAAAGTTAAGTGAAGTACAACTGAACTCCCTAGATGCGGAAATTTCCCAGGATGAAATAAAAGCAGCACTAAGAAGTACGGGGGGTGGAAAAAGCCCAGGACCAGATGGGTACACAGTTAATTACTATAAAAAATATAGTGAAATATTGTTACCTAAGCTAAAGAAGTATATGAACGATTTGGGAGGAGGGATGGAGGGTAGAAGAGAATCTCTTCAGGCCCATGTTGTACTCATTCACAAGGAAGGAAAAGACCCTTCTCAGTGCTCCAGCTATAGACCAATTTCATTATTGAACACCGATACTAAGTTGTACGCAAAGGTTCTAGCAAATAGGCTGAAAGATCTAATGCCGGAATGGATCCATGGAGACCAGGTGGGCTTTGTCCCAGGGAGAGAGGGTAGAGACAACGGGTTGAGAACTCTGATGCTAATCCAGAAAAGTAGAAAAGGGAAAGCCCCGGTGGTGCTGTTGTCGATTGATGCCGAAAAGGCGTTCGATAGAGTGGACTGGGGCTTCATGATGGACAACTTAGAAGTGTTGGGGATTGGAGAGAGAATGCGTGAGTGGATAGGTAAACTATACAGGGAACCCACCGCAATTATTACGGTAAATGGAGAGAGATCGGAATCCATAGGGATGTCCAATGGAACAAGACAGGGCTGTCCTCTGTCCCCCCTGCTATATGTTTTGTCATTGGAACCCCTGTTGTCAATGATAAGGAATAGTGGTGCGGTAAAGGGAATCCAGATCGAAAATATAGAACACAAAGTAGCGGCCTTTGCGGATGACCTATTGTTCTATGTAGGCAACCCCCGAATAACATTACCAAATATAATGACGTTTTTGAAGGAATATGGGGAACTATCAAATTTAAAAATTAATCCAACAAAAACAGAGATCCTGAACATCAATATATTAAAGAGTGAAAAGGAAAAGTTACAAAAAGAATTCCCCTTTATATGGAGAGAAAAAGATCTAAAATACATAGGAATAAAACTCGCTATCTCTTATAAACAACTGTATAGATTAAACTATATTTCCTTGATAAATGAGACTAAGGAAGAATTGAAAATATTAGGAGGAAACCCATCATGGATAGGACGTATAAACCTAGTTAAAATGGTAATCATACCTAAAATACTGTATAGATTCCAAATGGTTCCGATCAAACTCCCAGAGGCTTTTTTTAAGATAATAAAAAAAAATGTTAACAAGATATATTTGGAGGAATAAAAAACCAAGAATATCATACAAAATATTGAGTAGGACTAAAGAAAAAGGGGGAATGGGACTACCCGATGTCAAGAGATACTATAAAGCAGTAATTTTAGCAAGAATTTATGATTGGACATTTAACCATAAGGGGAAGAGTTGGGTAAAAATTGAAAATGAACTGAGTGGGATTAGTTTGAGTAAGATGATATGGATTCCAGCACATTTTAGAAAAATTAATGAAAACATAAGTATTTACACTTTAAATGTTTTAAGGGTATGGGATAATTTACACAAAAACATGAAATGGGAATTCAACTCTATATTAATGCCTCTTGCAAATACAGATTATTTCCCCCCAGGAAAGGACGAGATATCAGGGAGATGGTTTGAGAGGGAAGATGTCCAACTGAGAGATGTTCTGGTAGAGGGGGAATTGAGATCATTTAAAGAATTAAAAGAGAAGAAGGGAGACATTTTTATTAGAATAGATGAGTGGAAATATCATCAATTAAAGTGTTTTATTGGGAAACTACCAAAACCCTTGAGATTAAAAAAGGAGTGGAATATGTTTGAAAGGTTGTTAGAAACACGTAGAGATGGGAAACATGGTATTGCCAAAATTTATAGAATACTCACAGAATTAGACACAGACACAAAGTTAATTTTTATAACGAAGTGGGAAAGAGATATGGAGGTGGTGTTAGATGAGGATCAACAGAAAAAGATATTTAGATTGATACACGAGAACGTTAGTATGAGAGAAGTGGAGGTTAATTATAAGTGTTTGACACGATAGCACATTACACCGAGTATTGAGCACAAGATGACTGGGGAGAATTCAAAAATGTGTTGGAGAGGATGTGGAGAAATAGGCACGGTGTTTCACATGTGGTGGCAATGTCCAAAAATCCAGGCCTTTTGGAAAACAATAGTTAAATTGATAGAAATAATAACTGGAAATGACATAGGGTTAGACCCAACGATGTGTCTCCTACACAACGTTGAGATAACAGTAAATAAATATAAAGAATCAGGCGTATGGTATTATTTAAACGCTGCAAAAGGGTTGATACCCAAGTTTTGGCAGAAAACAGAGGTGCCGAAGGAGGAAGACTGGATCAACAGAGTAAATCAGATTAGTAGAATGGAAAAATCTTACTATATGCAGGAAGATAGGCTGGGAACATATTATACGAGATGGGAAAAATGGGAAAAATCAGAAGTGAAAAAGAAATATAGAAAATTTTAAATTAGGAAGTTATTCAAAGTGATTGGGCCTCGTGAGATTGGAGAACTTGCAGAGGGGAGGGAGGGGGAGGGAGGATGGGAATGGGGGGGGGAGGGATGGGAATGGGGGGGGAGGGGAGGGAAAGAAAAGAGTTATTAGAAAGGGTAAAGTAGAAATGTTAAGACTACTTACATGTATTGTGTCTCTTTTTATGGAATTTTTGTAATAATATGAAAAACTAATAAATATTTAAATTAAAAAAAAAAGAGATGTCTTTACATCTGTATTGAACATTTTTTTCGCCATACAGTTTACATGCATTGGCATAAGGGAGTACAATTTTTCTTGCACCTATTGATCTTTTCATTCTTTGCAGCAAGCTTATTGGCTGTGAGTGACATTTACAGCCTGTATGTAGGTTTTCTATCATCTGTAGGGCTTTTCAGTTGGGTGGGCCCTGGTTGGCTCCGCCTAATGAATCTCCACATGGAGTGGGTGATGTGGTGGTCTTCATACGGTCTTCCCCCGATATATGGGGCATTGGCATGTCCAGTTGCCTTAGCTCTGAGGAAGGGAGTGCATCTCCCAAAATGCGTCAGCTATTCCAACTGGTAACCGGTTCCACAGGACCCCCATTGCCTGGGACTGATATATTTGGCTCCATGTCTGTTTTTATGGTCCTTTTATGAGTATGCACTTGTTACTTATTTAATAATAAAGCATTTGATACCACGGTAATGCATGAGGAGAGTGAGCCCTGTTGTGTTTTCTCTTGACAGTGGTAAGATTTCCCCATCATCAGAGGGCTGCACCTCATCAAGTGACAGTTACCGTGAGACTCTGTGGAGCATGAAGATGTGAGCGCTGGTGGTCTTTTGACTTTAATGGATGTGTATGGATGTTTTATGGAGAATATGGATATTGTTTATTGTTATTTTAACTGAAAAATCTACAAAGCAAAAATGGATGAACAGATGCAAAGTGACCTATAGGAGACAACTCTCCTTGACATTGAGAAACACAGTGCTACTCTACCTGATGATAGTCAAATTTCCCTCTGGATGTATAGCGCAATCCATTAGCAATGTAATCTCTGAATACCAGCAGAGGAAGCACGTCATGTGTGTGTCAATCTGCAGACACAATAATCACTGGAAAAAATAATTTCATTTCAGCCTTTGTTTTCTTTACTGCAGTCATATCTTTCTAGAAGAGCGACAGTCACGCTAGAAAGTGATTTGGACATACAATATGTTTACCTCTCAGCTAATTTACTCCTGCTGAACTTCTTAGAAAGAACAAGCAGCCTTATTGATTATTGTCTGGCCGTGTTTGATTTATCTTTTGTTTCAGAATGCAGGGGCTGATAGACCAGGCTTACCATATCTAGGAAAGACCTGCTACTTCCCGACACATCACTTTTATGAGACATTACAAAGTCTGTTTGAATGGTGGTTTCCTCTGAGCTTTCCAGGCTTCAGCTGGCCCTTTTTAGTTGCTGCATTTTTTATTTTACCATATGGAGTTCATTGCGAGGATTCTCACTGCCAAGTCTAATCTTAACTCACTTAATTGCCAGCAAAAAGACCTTGGAGAGATTAGGTAATTGCTTCCCGCTGGCTGACGCAAGTCTGGTGTAGCGCAGAAACTAGACATATGACCTGAATAGGGTTATTTGAATAGTTACATTTTCACTGTAAAGAATTAGTGATTTAGCTAAGCATGACGTTTAACATTCATTTCATTCAAAAGGGGGGTTTACCAATGCCTTGAATGATTTACCATTTTTAATAGTTTTGCAAAGAAGTATACTTATTTTATAAATTATTAAAAAATAGGAAAAGCTAAAGTATGTTGTAAAGCTAAATGCAACAAGTTAAGATATGCTGAATTAAGACATACAATTTTCTGTAAAAAAATAAATATATCTTTACATCTTCTATAAACTGTATATACAGTATATGCAGCCAGGTGCCAACTACTACAAGCGGAATACAGAGGATACCATCCTCAGAACCACAGACCAAGTAGTTCCCCTCTAGTGCTTGCACTTAGACCCTTACCTCATTTCCTGACTATAGAGCAGGGGAGTTCTTCTTCCTGGATCAAGAGCAGTGGACTTTGGAACTTGTAGTCCTACAAGCAGCCATCCCTGTACTCCTGAGTCCCTTTTACACTACACACCCTAGCAGGGGCGGACTGACCATTTAGCCACTCGGGCACTGCCCGAGGGCCCAGGGTCAGTAGGGGGCCCCATGAGATGCCCCTGGTACCTTTCATTGGCATTTTCATGGGCTTTTTTGGGTGTGGGTGCGGACACAGGGGGCCCCATAATCCCCTATTGCCCGGGGGCCCCATGAGTTTTCAGTCCACCCCTGCACCCTAGAAAGCTGTCAGCGAAAGGGACTGTAGGAGTGGCTATATATGAAACTGCTTCTGGTGGGCTCTCTCTTCTTCCTGTGATCCTCTACAGAGCAGTGGGACCACTGTTCTGCGCACAGGGATAGGGAAGTGTCACGTCCTTCGCCACCACAGCTATGCTTCCACCGGTGCATCTGCATTGCTGGGCATCACTGGCACTGCTGGGAGGCCAAACATTGTTCCTGTTTGGCAACCTCACAACAGTATTGTGGACGTTGACACAAATCACTGACTTCAATACTTGGCCAGCCAACCAAGTATCCATCCTTCTACTCTGATTGCCCTTTCAGCCAGGATTGGCGAGTGGGCAGATGCTCAAAATCCTTCATCCTGCTACCCACGGTACAGGGACACTGCTTGCAGACAGGATAACTAAGATTTCTTAAAGAAGCCTTTACTTTGCTACGTCTGTCACCCATATAGTGATCACTTTAGCATTCTAATGATTCACTCTTCTTCCCTGAGCTCCAACGTGCCGGTGAAGATACTGCTTGGACTTAGAATCTGAACTACCCATATATTATCCACTTCTCTCACACCTGTCCACCCCCTACAGACCAGAACAACTTTTACATTTCTGCTACGGACCTGTTTATTCAGTGATAACTTTGTCATTACTTAAAATGGAATTTCACTCTCTCAATCAACATTGACTATTTTTAACCCTTCTGCTGCTAGCATTAATAAATAGATAGGAAAGTATATCATATTTACTCGTTTTAAACTTTTTTTTCACATTTCTTCAGTTACTTCCTGGTTTCCATGCCTAGGCAAATGATGTCATACATCCAAGCAGTCTATACCTGAGCTAAGGGTAGATTGATTCCAGGAAGTAAATGATACATCTGCCCTTACTCAAGATGGCCATTGCCAGAAATGTTGGGGGGTGTTTTTCAAAATGATTTCTCAGCAAAATAAAGCATGGAGCCATGGATGGATAAGTTTGCTTTGAATATTAAAATTGGTTTGTGGTACTCAGATGTCTACAGTGGATCAAGTGTCATGGCACCTTGAGGCTATTGCATAAAAAATATAATACACTTTGTTGATAATTTTGCATGCTGTGTTACTTTAATTTTTTCAAAATAAATTACATATGGTTGTGATGTACACAATTGTTATGTATGTCTTTCATTTGTGGTCATGTCTGGGGAAAAAAACATAATTTTATGCAATTTTATTTAATCCTAAATTGCAACTAAACCCTAACCCCTAACCCCCATAACCCAAAATTCACCACTAACCCCCCTAACCCCAAATCCCCACTAACCCCTAACCTCAAATCCCTCACTAACCCTTAACCCCAAATCCCCCACTAACCCCTAACACCCCTAACCTCAAATCCCCCACAAACCCCTAATGCCCTTAACCACAAATTCCCCATTAACCCCTAACCCCAAATCCCCACTAACCCCTAACCCCCCTAACCCCAATTTCCCTACTAACCCCCCCAACCCCAAATTCCCCACTAACCCCAAACCCATGACACCTCAAATCCCCACTAGCCCCAAATCCTCCACTAACCCATAACCCCAAATCTCCCACTAACCCCAAACCCATAACCCCAAATCCCCCATTAACCCCTAACGCCAAATCCTCATTTGTCCATAATCCCGCTAAACCCAAATCCCCCACTAACCTCAAACCCCAAATCCCCCATTAACCCCTAACCCCAAATCCCCACTAACCCCCAACCACCTTAACCCAAATTCCTCACTAGCCCCAAACCCCTCTAACCCCAAATCCTCTACTAAGCCCAAATCCCCCACTAACCCCTAACCCCCTTAACGCCAAATTCCCCCTAACCCCCAACCCCCTTAACGCCAAATTCCCCACTAACCTCTAACCCTCTTAACCCCAAATTCTCCAATAACCCCTGTAACGGAACCGGTACCCGACCGCACTTGGGTATATTCCGTTATACTGCAGCTTCCCCTGTCCGAACCCCATCCACGGACCACACCCTTGAAATCCCTCAGGAAAAAGACAGCACCCAGCTCTTCTTAAAACAGGAAGCCAACTACGTTTATTTTAACTCAACACACAGGATATATACAGAGGGCGGGGAAACACAACCAGGAACATCAAATACATCATCAGCCCGCCCTATCAGTGGGAAGGGCTACAGGGAACCACCCCAACCAACCCAAGACACAGAACAATGGGATAGCACATGGCAAGCAAACAATGGACAGCCATGTGGCCCAGAACAAAGGAATGGCCACATGGCAGTAGACAATGGGCAACCACATGGCAGGGACAAAGGAACACACACTATACACAATATTGGGACATTCACATTTACACCCTGTACCCCTTAACAGGCACAGGGTGGGTTAAACATAATGAGGGGAACATGAGCTGACCAAGCGGTCCCCCCACCCCCAAAAGTCACTCCCGTCACAACCCCCTAATCCCAAATCCCCCACTAACCCCAAATCCTCACTAACCCCTAACCCCCCTAACCCATACCCTCAAATCCCCACTAACCCTTAACCCCCCAACCCTAAATCCCCCACTAACCCCTAACCCCAAATTCCCAGATAACCCCTAACCCCCTATCCCAAAATTCCCCACTAACCCCTAGCCCCCCAACCCCAAATCCTCACTAACCCCCTTAACCCCAAATTCCCCATTAACCCCCTTAACCCCAAATCCACACTAACTCCAAATCCCCACTAACCCCTAAACCCCTACCCCAAATCCCCCACTAACCCCTAACCTCAAATTCCCCGCTAACCCCTAACCCCCTTAACCCCAAATACCTCACTAACCCCTAACCCCTCTATCCCCAAATTTCCCCCTAACCCCAAATCCCCCATTAACCCCTAACCTTTCCAACCCCAAATTCACCATTAACCTCTAACCCCAAATCCCCACTAACCCTTAACCTCCCTAACCCATAACCCCAAATCCCCACTAACCCCTAACACCAAATCCCCACTAACTCCTAACCCCCCCAAACCTAAATCCCCCACTAACCCCTAACCCTAAATTCCCTGCAAACCCCTAACCTCCCCAGGAGGAGGAAGTACGTAAAAGGAGAGAGGTAGAAAGAAGAGCATGAGGGGGGGAGCAGAAGAAGGGGGAATAAGGAAAGCAGGAGGGGGAAGGGACAGGGAAGAGGACCAAGAGAAAAAGCAGTGGGACAACACCGGCAACTTAATAAACAAGGACAAAATGTACTGTAACACAACACATAAAATTCGGTACTCTGCTGTCATGCTGGATTCGACCCAAATGTTCCATACCTTATGAAATTTCAGAGGACACCCCCAGGCTTGGAAAGTGGCCTTGTGCAGAGGGATTACAGAATTAACTAGTGATTTCTTGACTGTAAGGGCAGGGGCATGATCTGGACAATTGCCTTCCTGGCATAGAAAAATGACAATCCAAGTAGAGTCTTGAGAACTCTGGTGTATGCCAGAGCATGTACCAACCCCAGAATACATATATCTGCCAATAGTAGAATCCTTATGGTAGTCACCTTAAAAATACACTCAAAGACCTGTTCTCAGAAATCCTATAGAGAGGTGCATGACCAGAACATATGTGTGAAGTCAGCGGCATCTGCCCCACATCTCCAGCAATCGGGGAACACCCAGGATACATTTTGTGGCGTTTCCCTGGAGTAAGGTATATGGGATGCAAAATTTTTAATTGTATAAGTCTGTCCCTTGTGGAAACCAATTGTTGAAGTGGACCTTCCCAAACATCTTCCCAGTCCTCGCTATCTAAAGTAGGGACAACTTCCTCCCATACATCCATCAAGCTCTCCAAACCATGGTGAATGTTGGGTTGCAGGGCCTTGTATATAGTAGACAAGGGCTTCTCCAGATCCTCTTCTCTGAGTAGATGTTCAATATCCGAGGTTTGAAGAGCCAGTGGTGAGGTTCCAAACTGGGCCTGATAAGCATGTCACAACTGTAGGAAACTAAAGAAGTAATGCGTAGGGAGATTAAACTGTGCCCTCAATGAGTTAAATGTTTTAAGAACTTTGTTCTTGCATAACTGGGATATGTAACGTATTCCCCTGGTGGCCCACAAGGATAAAACAGACACAGAATAGAATTCTGGAAAGTAGGATTAAGCCACCGAGGCATATGGGGTGAACAGGAAATGGGATTAGATGTCCACCAAAGGAGCACTTATTGCCAGGCCCAGACTACCGCCTTCATTGATTGTGTAGGGTTGAAAGAGGCTGTAGTCCCCTATATAACAGATTATGTAGTCTCATATGACCCCATGTGTGCCACCTCCAATACCATGGCAGAGTTTGTGTCATCAGAGATCAGCAGCCAATTATGTGCGTGTGTCAACATAGCTGCAATAAAATATTTGTGGAAGTCCAGGCAAGCCAAACCTCCCTGGGTCCATGGCCTTTGCAGTAATGACAACCTAAACCTAGGCTGGCTAGAGCCCCAAAGGAATGCAGAGATACACAAATGGAAGAGTGTAAAGACAATACATGGAATCCAGACAGGGGAATGGCAACAGATATAGTAGTAATGGTAGGATCTTCATCTTGATCAAGTTTATTCTACCTATTAAGGATAAGGGAAGGTTACCCCAGGCCCTCAGGCATTGTTTAATACTAACTAGCAGTGGATGCACGTTCAATTTACAATAGTTGACTGCTGACAAAGAAATGAGAATACCTAGAAATTTGACTTGGACAGTCCACTGCAATGGCAGAGAAGGGTCCGCGATCAGGAGCACCTCTTGGTTGACAGGTAGAATCAAGGATTTCTCCCAATTTACTCGTAGTCCTGATAACCGGGCAAAGGCATACAGGAAGTCCAGGGCAGCTCGTAGCGATGGACCAGGGTCTCGGAGAAAAAATATAAGTTCATTGGCATACAAAGCCAGTTTTTCTTTAATAGATCCAATTCGAATTCCCTAGACCCCCAGAGCATGGTGAAGGATGACTGCCATATGCTCAATCATGAGAGCAAAAAGAGCAGGGGATAGGGGGAATCCCTGTCAGGTCCCCCTCTCTATGGAAGAGGAGGGCAATAGGTCATCTCTAATTTTAATTTGGGCCATAGGGTGGGTGTATAGTAGGGATATCCACTGGCGAAAATTTGGACCAATACCCATAAGCTCCAACACTTCAGACGCATATACCCAATCAACAGATTCGAAAGCTTTCTCTATATCGAGGGAAACCAAGACTCACCTATCAGCATCAATAGAGGGGAGCTGCAGATGAGATAAGACCCTACGAAGGTTCACATCAGTGGAATGCCCCAGCATGAATCCTGTCTGTTCAATATTCACTATAGATGGCAGTACTTTCATCAATCTGGTATCAAGGATTTTTGTAAGAATTTTTAGATCATAGTTAAGCAATGAGATTGGCCTGTAAGAAGAGCAGTGCATATGGTTTTTTCCAGGTTTAGGGATTAAAATAATATAGGCCTGATACATGGAAGGAGGGGACCCCTTCCTGGAAACTATTCAAGTATACCTCATGAATGTGGGGCACTATATCCTTGGTGTAAGTCTACCACTCACCAGGTAAACTATTTGACCTTTTTTGACCTGGAAACGAGTGGATAGCGGCACTGTCATTAGGTGACAACATAGGAAGAGGTAAGGAGCAGAGGAAAGTATGGAGTTCCTCACTCATAGGGGTATGGACTTTGGCATATAGCTTAGCAAAGAAGGAATGGAATTCTTGCAGAATAGCAGAGGGGTTAGTAGTAACAGTACTGGAGGTTGTGACAATTGAGGGAATAACTGTTTGATATTTGGGATCCGCCACAAGATTTGCCAAACGTTTGCCATTTTAATTCCCTGTGCAAAAAGTCTCTCCCTAGCAGACTGTAGGGTGGAAGTAGTAAGTGTAGTATAATGTATGGACAAATCCCATCTGGGCTGAGTGAGAGATTCATATGAGGATTGAGAGTTTACAGTAGTGAATAAAACCTCTGCTTCAGAGACCCTGTCCTCCAACTGAGCAGTATGTAAAACAACAGCAACCCTGGCTGCCTTAATCGCTGAGATATAATCCCCCTGAGTAGAGGCTTTAAAGGCATCCCAAGCTGTTGGCTGAGGAGCTGTGCCAGCATTTAATTCCCAGTTCAAGGCAATTTTCCCCTTCATGTGTTCCACAACACTTTGATCTCTAATCCAGCAGGGGTCCAAACACCAGCACTTGGCTTGTCTATGATCACTCAGAGTCAGGACAATCTCCAATGGGGAATGATCTGATAGTACCGCTGGTAAATAGGAAACCGAATTAATCATTTATTAGTATTTATTAATTACAGGTACTTATATAGTGCTGTCAATTTACGCAGCGCTTTACATACATATTGTACATTCACATCAGTCCCTAACCCTTAAGGGGTGTACAATTTAAGGTCCCTAACTCACATTCATACATACACATACTAGGGCCAATTTATACAGAATCCAATTAACCTACCAGCATGTCTATGGAGTGTGGGGAGGAAACCCACACAGGGAGAACATGCAGACTCCAGGCAGGTGGTGTCATGGTTGGGATTTGAACCAACGACCCTTGTACTGCCAGGCAGAAGTGCTAACCATTTAGCCACTGTGCTGCCCATGGGTAAGAGTGGTGCTGTAACAAAAGCCAGATCAATCCGTGCCCCCGAATGATAAGTAGCTGACAAGTGAGAGTAAATTCTGTCACCAGGGTGCTTAAACACCAAAGCTCAGTCAACTCCAGGGAGGTCACCCCTAATGGTCAGTAACAAACTGGTCCAGTAATTACTTATTTATCAAAATATCCACCCCCCGTGCATAATTAGAATAGGTGGCATGGTATCCCTGCCTGGCCCAGGATCATCTAAGTGCAAGAATCTTACTACCCATGAGGTAGGTCTCTTGCAAAAAGAGTATGTGGGGTTTATGGGATTGGAGGTACTTAAACATCAAGGACCTCTTAAATTTGGTGTTGAGACCACGTATATTCTATGATACTACTTTACACTCCATAAACAACGTGAAATAGGAAGTTTAAAGCAGAGGATGGAACACACAGTATATTATCCCCCCCAGTAACACACAGAAATAGTTCCTCAAAAGACAGCATGTTGAGCAGGCTGGGCACATAATATGGCAAGACTGGACACCTGAGCTAACAAAAATCACATTAAACCCCATAACTCCCTACTGCCCAACAAACCAGGGACCAGAGCAAGTCAGTTTTATCCCTAAACGAAGCAAAAGTCCACCACTTCATGTGGAAAAGAGGCAGTCCTACCAGGTAGAAAGTAGAAGAACAAAAAACGAGTCCAAAAAATAGCAAAACAAAGGAGAGGTCAATCATCAGCTCCAAGTTCAGAAGTGACAGACGGGGAATGGCCTCCAGGACATTTTAGGAGAAGCTTCAAAGTGTTCCTTCCGTCCCTATGTCAGGAGGTGACAGCAACTGGATATATAAGTAGTCATATGGTGCGGCTCCTAAATGATGCAAGAAGCCAACCTGGGAGAAGTGCTATGAAGGGCAGAAACCCTTACTACTGTATAGTGCAACAGGCACAAAATGGAGGAAAGATTCTCCTCTCCAAAGGAACAAAGATTCGATAGAGTAACTAGGAAAGGAGTGCATCCAGGGGAGCAAACATGGATCCCAGAGGGAGGACATTCTTACCGCAAAGTGAGAAGCTAGTCATCGGCACCCTCCGATGTATCAAAATATGTCACCAGACCATTATGTGACAAGCGTAAACAGCTGGGGTATAACATGCTATAGGCGATGTTCCTCTTCCGGAGCTCTCTGCGAGCATCCATGAAGGTCTTATGCTTTTGTTGTTCCTCAGCCGAGAAATCAGGAAAGAGATGGAAAGTGGTGTTTTCATAGGCTAAGGAGGACTGTTTGCTAGCCTCAGCAAGTATGCGATCTTGGTCTCGATAGTTAAGGAATCTCACCAGAAAATGGCGAGCTGGGGCTCCAGGAACCCGTTGGCTTGACTCTGTGCGCCCTCTCCACCACATAGGTAAGAGAGACGCCCACAAGAACTAGATCTTTGAAAAAGGTTTCAGCAAAGTCGGCAGGGCGATGCCCTGCCGCTCCTTCCGGAAGGTCTAGAACCCGCACCTTATTGCTTCTCAGGTGGTTCTCAGCATCAACCACCTTAGTAACCAGGCCTCCTACCATGTGCTGCAGATCTTCTAGGAGGTCAGCATTCTGGGCCGTGCAGTCCTCAGCAATAAAATGCGGGATTCTGTTTTGTGGATGCGGCCCCTCAGCTTGTCAATATCTGCCCAAATGAGATTATATTCCTCCTCCAGCTGGTTGATGCGGGTGTGTAAGGAGATCTTACTTTGTTCAATTGCTGTCAGGATAAGGGTCATATCTCTGGCTGGGTCTGGAGCTGGAGGAGTGGGCTCCCAATCTGCATTCGCCTCCATGTTGAGCTCCGCTAGCAGAGTGTGGAGCTTGCCAGCCAAAATGGCATGGAGTATGCTGCCTGAAGTGCCGAAGTCTTGATGGTCAGGATAGATGCCACGGAGTGCCAATGGGAAGACATGATGGAGTGCATCACTTACAGAAGGATGTCAGGTACCGAGAACAGCAAAAGGGACCCACGCAGGAGAGGTCAGGATGAGGTATAACAACAGGATAGCAGGAGCTCAACCTCCAAGTGTCTTTCTCGGTCTACATCTGGCTATGACCCCCTCTGGGAGCCATGTTTACAGTGAACATATGGACATGGACATGGACAGAAAGTTAGAAGAGAGGAGAGGAGGGGTTTTGGGCGGAGTTGCAGAGAATAAAAAAATTAATATTTGCTTACATGTGAACTGAGGAGTACATTTTTACCAAGGTTCTATTGAAGTCTATGGAGCTCACAATCGCACTGCACCGCAATAAACATGCACAGGAGGCTTTTTTTAACCACATCATATTCGCAACGCACAGATGTGAACTGCCTCCATAGAACACTATGTAAAATCACTTGGCATGCAAAACTGTGTATTCTAAAGTGCATCAAAGCCGCATCACATTTGCATCAGTGTGAACCAGGACCTTCAGGCACAGGGTACAACTGTGTCAGCTTGCACTATACGTCACCATCTGAATAAAAAGGGATGCTATGGTAGACCCAGGAGGACCCCACTGCTGACACAGAAACGTAAAAAAGCCAGATTGGAGTTTGTCAAAACTTACCTGAGGATAAAACTTTTTGGTAACATTCTACTGTTTTCAGAAAAAGAAATGAAGCCTTTAAAAAAAAGAATACAATCCCACAGTCAAACATGGTGGAGGTTCACTGATGTTTTGGGGTTGTTTTGCTGCTACAGGCACTGGATGTCTTGACCGTGTGCATGGCATTATGAAATCTGAAGACAACCAAAGAATTCTGGGGTGCAATGTAGGGCCCAGTGTCAGAAAGTTGGGTCTCAGGATTAGAATTGGAGTCATCTGTGGTGAGAGGCCTCTGGCCACCATGGTTTTTATCTATTTGAGTGCTCCAACACAAGGGCCCAGTCACAAACTCTCTACATTGTCCCACTGACATTTCTGCAGTAGGTAAGCTATATTGTTATTGCCAAAGCCATTTTTACTGCTGAATTGTGTTGGGATTTTTGTCTATTTGTATTACAAGCCAGCATTGCTCTTTCGCGCCTGCAAAGTGCATGTTTTTTTCATTGGCTGCTTCACAGGTGGTCAAGGGATTAGTGACACTGCTTAACCATTTGACGCCCGGCCAATAGCCGTATGGCGTCCGGAAAAATGCACTAGCTTTCCGGGAGGCTGCCATTTGGTGTACTCCCGCACATGCGAAGTTCGCGCGCTTGCAGAACCGCGCAGCATCGCGATCAGTCACCGGCCGTGTACCTCGGACACGACCGCTGACAGATCTGAGTATCGTCCCCGTTGCCGGTACCATGTGACCTGCTGTGACCAATCACAGCAGGTCACATGACAGTTGTATACAATGGATGGCTTCATTCATGCCATCCACTGTATACTAGTATCTAGCTGTGAATGGTCATAGCTAATCACATGCACATGTCAGGTGATTAGCTGTGGCCAAATCACAGCTAAGCACAAAAAAAAAAAAAACCCTGAATGAATTGATGTCATTCAGGTAA
Organism: Staurois parvus; assembly: GCF_062004578.1. Classification (NCBI taxonomy): domain Eukaryota; kingdom Metazoa; phylum Chordata; class Amphibia; order Anura; family Ranidae; genus Staurois; species Staurois parvus. The sequence goes on along the minus strand of NW_028317900.1, from coordinate 10,329,187 downwards.
ATGCTTGCTTATAGCAAAGTAATTCTTTGCTATAAACAAATTGTGTAAAAAAAAAAAAAATACTGATCATTTCCCCAAAGTAGTACAATGTTACTATGGTAACATTGTACTACTTTGAACATAGTGAAATATGAAAAAAAATCTTAAAAAAAAGAAAACAAATGTAATAAAAAATTTAAAATAATAAAAACATTTTTAAAAAATATATATATATTTTTTTCACACTGTCACCAGTCAGTATCCCTGATCACCACCATGCCAGTTATATGATGGCGCTGTAAAAACAAAATAGTGAAAATAATTTCTTTTATTTTTTCATTTTCCGAAAAATTATGACAAAAAAAATGCAACTTCAAAAAACTCGCCATGCCTCTTATGAAGTACGTCGAACTGTCTACTCTGCAAAAAGGGGTCATTTGGGGGATATCTGTACTGTTCTGACATTCTTGGACCTCAAGAAATTAGATTGGCTGTCAGTACTTCAGGATTGATCAATATTCAGATCTATACCATAGTTTGTGAACTCTATAACTTTCCTACAAACTAAAAAATACATCCTAATATGGGTTATTTTCACCAAAGACATGTAGCAGAATACATCTTGGCCTAAATTTATGAAGAACAATTATTTATTTGCAAACTTATATAACAGAAACAAAGTTTTGTCAATTTAGCAAAAAATAAAAACCCTGGCGATGATTAAATACCACCAAAAGAAAGCTCTAGTTGTGTGAAGAAAATGATAAAATTTTAGTTTGGGTACAATGTTGTATGACCGTGCAATTGTCATTCAAAGTGTGAGAGCGCTGAAACCTGAAAACTGGCCTGGGCAGGAAGGTGTAAATTTGCCCAGTATTGAATTGGTCAATAAGGTACCTGCTATACCCATTCCTATACCCATTCCCTTTTAGGGCTTTGTCAAGTCAAGATGTGCCATGCTGATAGACTCATACACAAAAATAGTGCTGTAATAAAATCAAAAGGTGCTTCAAGAAAGTATTAGTTTAAGGGTTATTTTAGTTTTTTATATTTACTTCCCTCCACCTAAAAGATTTCAGTTTGTTGTTCAACTGAGTTGTACAGTTTATAGCTTACAATTAAAGTGGAAAAAGTTATGACATTATTTATCTTTGTCTCATTTTTTTTATATCACAAAAACCCTAACATTTTAACAGGGGTCTGTAGACTTTTTCTATGCACTGTATTGGAAAGTGTGTCTTGCCAGGTAAGGGTGGGTCAACACAGGCAGGGCAGCAGGGGCAAATCAGCAGTTCCTACAGGGTTGAGCGGTATAGCAATTATAAGCAGTGTGGGGCTATTAAAATGAGCTCTTTACATCAAAGTGACATTCTGATTCTCCAGTGGAATGTGATCTTCTTGTAGCCAGGTGCTGGGCTACATAAATATGGAGATGGAGACCAGTGCCCTTTATTCTTCTTTCTACCGAGATATTCGTCTACTCTACTGAGATACTGATGTTATGTTGCACTATCCTCCTCCGGACAGCAGTGGGCGAGTTAAACAAGCCCATTGACTTCTATGCAAAGAATCCTGGGAGTGGTAGTTTGAAATGGCAGCCATATAATGGCCATCCTATAATGGTTACACTACAGATCCCTATTGGCACTGTGCAATAGGAGGAGAGAAGAGATGATTTTTATTAAACTGCCCTGAAAAGTTCTTCCTCGTGGCACAGTTAGAGAGAGAGAGAACCTCTGTTTGAATATTTGCCTGCCAGCTGGAGACCATAGCAGTGTACATCTGAGCCCGAGACTGGCAGAGAGGACACCAGGGCAGTGCAACACTGGCCACATCACAGCACTTGGACCACTGCAGCAGGGAGACTGTATCATCCACTGACCCTCTGCTTTTCCCCACTGATCACCAGAGACTTTTTGGTAGAGACCAAGGAGACCCCCCATCTGCAGCAAGAAGTCACTGCAGCATCATGGGGACTGATGAGAGGGCTATTTTACCATTGCTGATACTGCTAGCAGAGGCTTAGCCACTCAGAGCAGGACGCCAAGCGTACCCAATCCATACTGCACTCACACTGCACTCTATACCACACTTATTATAAACCTGTCTGCACCTATACCAACCCTATACTACGTTATACCAAACCTTTACCACATATGAACCACATCTATCTTACACCTGTGCCGAGACTATACTGTACCTATACTGCATACTGTCAGGTGTCTGTGATAGTGAGTCCTTGCAAACCACCAACTCTGGGTTTTCCAGGTCACAGGGTTTAAGCCCCAGCCTGCTTCTTCATCAGGTCCCCTGATCATGGGGATGGACTTGCAGCAAACTGAAACCAGGTTGCGCCCCCTAGGTATGCCAAGCTGAGGATGCAAAGACCACTTGTGGGTGCAGAGTACAAACAGCAGAAGACAAAGGGGAATCTAGGATAAGCTGAGGTCAGGGTGGATGGCAGGCAAGCACAGGCGGTAAATAAGCCGGGGTCAGTACATGGTAAGTTAGACACAGAATACATGTTATAGTAGGCCAACGGGTGCTCAGAGGACAGGGAAGTTGTTCATACAACGCGTGCCACACTGAGCATGTCTTATATAGAGTAGCGAACTGGGAGGCAGGCCAGGAAGTGATGGAAAGGAAATATAAACCCACAAAATAGCACGCAATGCCCATAAGTGAGCACAAAAGCCAAACAACAGATGTGAAGGAATCGAGTCTAGGAGAAGCACTGCAACAAGGAGGTAAGATTTACATGGGTGTGAAATGCGCAGTCTAAATTGTGACACATGCAATTTAACGGGGACTGTCATTAAGTGCACCCACACTCCTAAAAGGGCCCAAAGATAGCTGGCAGAAGAACATCTCAAAGGACTTACCCTCCTGTAATAATTATTCTGCAAGCCCCATTTGTTCCCTTTCCCCCTCCTCTACCATCGTCCTTTTCTTTTGGACAGTGCATAACTAGTCAAGTCTAGGACTAGCCTTGTCACCATAAATGCGCTCTGGCACTATAATTCTAGCACTTTGTAGAATATATTTTACTACTGCTATACTTGAGATGGCCTTGCTACTGGTTATGCTGATCTGGACACCAAATGTAATTTTATGCCTAGTCCTTACTGATAATCATGTTATATGCTAAACTGTGTCATTACTATTGTTAATCTATTTTATGCTTGCCTAGTTACCAAATAAATTGGGTGACAATATATTATGTTTGCTTTTACTATCTGGTTTGGTGCCTTTTTTCTTATATAGTACTACTATTGTGTAATAAGTAATACTTTCAGTGATTTCCTGTGATATTGTATGTTTGTACACTCAACCTTGTGTATCAGAGGGGCTGAGGTTCTTGGGAAGGCTGAGGAAAAGAACAAAGAACCCATCCTATCCAAAGGCTTCTACAGGGGTAGTGCTACATACCTGTTGTGAATCATTGCTAAGAGCAAGGCATTTCAGTATATAGTGGAGTGTCCATTTACTTCTGCTACTCAGGCCCCTTTATCTCCTCCCACATCTCTCTTGGTTCATGGACAAGCCCAGAGAAGATACATTTTCTTTGCTTCCCTCCCTCAACAGCATAGAAAGGCCACCCCTGATGAGGCAGAGATAGTTTGGAAAATGGTCTGCAGCCAGGTGAGTGTCAAACTTGGTGTTCAGGCAGCTGAGCAGTAGCCTAATAGCACACAGCTTCTTCAGAGGACCCAGCTACTGTGGGAGCCCCACCCCAGTTGCTGCCAGAGCACTCTGGTTCCAGTGGGGTGGTCCATTGTTCTTGGACCTGGGATCCCTCCAGCTGTTCGCCAGTGTTATCATAACTACCCTTGACTTTACAGAGAGTGATGTTCTGTATGAGGAGTAGCTGTTTGTGTTCTGAACTGTTTTACTGAAGTAGTGATTCTGAGCCAGACTTTTTGCTTTTATAGTTCCTAATTGAAACTATGCTGTGCAGCCACATTACCCTGATTGAGCAATAGAGATACTGCTGTAAAAAGTCCAGGTTTGTAAAGGTTTCATAATCTATTTGTATTATTTTGCATTATTTTTGCCATTCTGATCTTGTTTTGTATTATTTATTCTAACTGTCCTCCTGTTTAGTAAATTTCCAGTTACAGTTACTCTCTGTCTGATCATTCAGCTGATTATCCATCCTGTTACTGTATAGAGCAATATTTTCACACTTTGGATCTACTGCAAATACATATCTTCATTAATGTACATCATGTTTACATTCTGCGTCTGCTCATGTAAGCAGAAATGTATTAATTTCAGCAGTTTTCAGCAACTGTGCATATGCAAGCAGCAGCAGGTCACCTTACTCAAAGGCTCACTACAAGCTGTGTGTACGCGTTTGGTAAAAATAGTATCAGCTTAGAAACACCTGCTCTGTGTTTATCTTAAAATACTACCAGGATTCTGGTGCAATTAAAAGCAATAGGGAGAAAGCTTTCAGTGCTTCTGTTGTGAACTTTTAAGATGAATTTCTTCACAATGCCTATAGCTGCAAAGGTGAATGAGGGTCTTCTTAACATTCATGGTCATGTATGCTTTGCCCATATAGTATAAAAAATGGCATGTTCCAGTGCCCAGGAGGCAAAGTGCAGTATAAACCTTGCTGCCAGCAGCCCTGTCATAATCAATGACAGGCTGATATACGTGGCTTGTGTACACTCTTTTGAATGGTAATATCAGGGCTGAATGCCCTAAACCCCCGATTTTCTATGTTTGGGACATATATTCCTGGATGCATACAGTGCTGAATGTGATTATGAATCAGAACACTGTAAAGTTGCATACAGCAGTTGTGTATTTCAACCTGTCATTGATTTTAACAGATATCTCTCAAATCAAGGGACCATTGTATGCTAGTGTGTGCCAACATTCTACAATCTAAACACAAAAAGACACAAGTGGCTAGGACTTTGAAGGCACATTAAAAAATTAAAAATTACATACAACCAGTTAAATATCTAAAATCTGGTAAATAAAGTAATCTTTATTTAACAGGCATTAAAAAGTAGTCATGGCTGATCAGAGTAAAATTCCTATAGTCCTTGAAAAATAATTAATACAGCATTATACCACTGCTTTACTCCACACAATGAAAGATAACAATAATATCTTGCTATATTACAGTAGGATACATAGGAGCAACCAAATGCTTTTCAAGCAGTTGTCTTCTTCAGAGGTGCCGGTGGCATATTTTATGAAATATAGTATATGTATATCAAAACCACATTTCAACACACATATTAACATATACAATACTATAATTTACAATATCAATGTTTTGTACATACATAGTATAAGGACAAAAAATCCTAACAGCCATATGAAATAAAAATCTGCAGGTTGATGCCTCTATTTGGTCCATACAGAAAACCACCAAACCAATTGCCTGAGAGTTACAATGATTGCAGCTGACACCAACAGTAGGATTCTAAAGAGCAAAATGCATAAAATCAGATGAAATAATAAAAAAAACATCCTAGCTAGCCAATAATTAAGGTCAGCCAACATGGGGAATGAATACCTTCTATAGTTATCTGAGCATAAGAGGGGTCTCATAGCATCCCCAGAAACATTGGAAAGCATCTGAATGTACATTTCCACAAAGCCGGTAACCTATGCAGGTTTAGTTCTGATGAATTCCCATATACTGCTAGAGATAATGCCTTGATGGAAAGCTCCATCAACTAATTGGTAAAACTCTACTTTGACTTTTTCAATCATAAGAACAGATACGAACTACAGTTTGTTCTTTTAATGTCTTTATATACATATTTTCATAGTCCTAGTTGTCCATTCTCAGTGTTTCTGTCCTTTAGTTTAAAATTCTGGAGTGCTATTTGTTGAGATTTGGTAAGATTAGATTGAAAGATAGAAAATTAAACTTACAAGGCAACAACTCAATCTCCTCTAGATGTCCCTGAGAATCTCTGTGGCTGGCCCTATTTTTGTTTGCTATCTGCATATTGGCATAGATGGTATGGCACCACCGTTATACCTTGGTATGCAGTGGCAGCTCTGTTAGTGCCTAATGAGGAGTTTCCCTTCTTTCACCCTTTGGTGGGAGAGGGAGAGGAGAAACCCATGCCAGCACTGCTTCAGAAGGCTTGATGGCATCACGTATGTGGGGTTCCTTGTCACGGTGGAAGTGACGCCATCGGTGCATGATGTTGCCAATAGCCTGGTTTGCATGATAAGGTTGGTTGTCCCAATTAGACACCACAGTTTTTTGTCATACACAGTTGTGAACAATCAAGATTTGGATACTTACTGGTTGTATCACGAGTAACACACCTTTCCAAACAAAATACTGTATACTGTATATATAGTAGCTTTGTGGAAATGGACATTTAGATGCTTTCCAGAGTTCTTGGGGATGTTGTGAGACCCCTCTTATGCTCAGATAACTATAGAAATGATTCCCTCCTCATATTGGCTAGCTAGGATCTTATCTTTATTATTTCATCTGTTATTATACAACCGTTGTGACTCTCTCTCAGCCAATTTGTTTGGGGGTTCTCTGTATGGAACATGTGGAGGCATCAACCTGTAGATTTTAATTACACATGGCTATTATGATCTTTGGTCCTTATACTACAGTATGAATGCAAAAAACTTTGCTATTGTAAATTATTGTATTGTATATGGTGATATGTGCAGAACCACTGATAAGGCAGTCCAGCTGACCCTCCTGTACCAGGCCTGGGCACCATCAATTCAAAAGGGGTGCCCAAGCACCTGCCAAGCAGGAGGGCCAGCTGTACTGCCTTTTTGCAGACACTGATACTCTTGTGCTTCTAACTGTAGCGTACCCATCTCCCTGCTCTCTTCTCCCAGGAGCAGCTGATGTGGGCACAGAGGGGAATGTCCTAGGATGGAGAGCAGGGGGAAGGGGCCAGAAGATATGTCATTTTTACCAGCCCCTTCCTTTTTCTGAATGAACACAGTGAGCAATCTGTACCAATCGCTCCTGTTTCCATTTATCACTAAAGCATAGTAAACTGTTTTTACTATGCTTTAGTTTGTGAACAAACAAGTAGCCTCGGATAGCTTCCTATTCCTTCATCTGTGCAGATAAAGCTATAGAGAAAGGGACTGATGAATTTATGCCTTTAGTCCCTTTCTCAGTCTTAAATGTGAGACATTAGGGGATCTGTTTAGACTCCTGATATTTCAACTTAGCCCCCCCCCCCCCCAACAGGGCAGTTAAAAATGTAAATAAATAAAAAGAATTCTAAAAAAAAATGTAAAATAAAAATTTTAAATTCTAAAAAAAATGTAAAGACTTGTTCACATATTCTTTGCTCCCTGTAACTTCTGCCATGTCTGCAAAGCATAGCATCGCGGCCATGGCATTTGTGCACTCCTAGCCACTGGCTCTGTTGCCAAAGGGTGTAGCGGTTGGTGGGTGGTATAAGCCCAGCTCAACCATGAGGTATTTACCCCCCAACCTCATGTGTGAATGAGTCCTAAGGATCTTTTTGATATTATCGGCTGGGTGCCTGTCAGGTTAGCTGTTTTATTTTATTTTATTTTTAACATTTTATTATATGCTTCTTATTTCAACAATCTTCAGGTAAGATTGATAAATAATGATCACCTGCGCTTAGGACACACCAATCAATAGTTCACACTCAATATTAAACAAAATCTGGGCTGCTGCTCCTATAAAGGTACAACCTTAACAATACAATACACAAAATAGCAGGAGCGCTGCCTCAATGTATGTTATATAACATGGAAAACATGCTTAAATAATGAACACATAACAATGAATAGTGAAATAAAGTCCCAAATGTGAAATCAAGTAAACAAAAATCCCTTTCACATCCAGAAGGTGATAAGTGCTCTGTGCTCCCCGCCTGTGTGCCCCCTCACTCACCAACTTTAACCTTCCTGGAGGTATTCCCGAGTGTAGCTCGGGTTAAAGTTTCAGCAGCACAAGCGAGCTACACTCAGGATTACCCTGCAGCGCTGCTCCGGGATCTCTTCTTCACTTACTTTGTCCTTCGCTCCCGCGATGTCCCCCCTGCAGCGTCCCCGGCAATGTCCTCCGGCTGATGTCGGCATCTGTCTTCCGGGTTCCGGGTCAGAACATACGGGGACGGAACTGGCGGAAAATTTAAAGATGTCAAAAAGTGACATTCACTAAATACACTAAAATCACATAGTAAAACATTACTGTATCAAAGCATTTCACATACATTTTGTCCCTAGTGCTTTGTCCTGTGCCCTGCCTGCTTTTTTACTGTTCTTTGTGCCTTGAAACTGAGAAATGTCCATGGCGTCCAAAAAGGTCAAAAGCGGTTTTAGACCAGCTAGAGAACAGCGATAGTAAATCAGAACCACTTGCAGAATTGAGCGATAATGATTTGTGGGGAAATTCGTCATCAGACACTGAAAACGATTTTGCTACTTTGCTCAGTGATGTGTGAACTTGGCGCTATATTTCAAATTTCAGTGGTTTTGGTTTGATTATATTATTGAATTAAATTTATTATTTTATTATTAT